>NC_090922.1:84723899-85026929 GCF_040938575.1 Ambystoma mexicanum
TCTCCAGCTGGGATTTTTTCAGGAACTAATTAGATGCAATGCAGATATTTCTGGGGTCAGGTGTGGCAAAAATGAAAAGAAATTAACGTTCTATGCAGATGATGTTGTAGGTTTTATGAAGAATCCTTGTTCTGCTCTTCAGAATCTCATGGACTCCATTTTGCTGTTTTTCACATTCACAGGATACAAATGAAAAAAAGACAAATTGGAAATACTATCTCTATATTTGTTCTGTTTTAAAAATGATGTGGAAGGTTACGGCTAAAATGTTGGCAGAACTCTATCAAATATTTAGGGATTTCAAGTGCCTCTATTAAAGAGATGGTCAATTTCCCTGCAACAGCTCAACTGCCTATTCTTCGTAACATAGTGGCCTCTTTTTGGCTTGGGTATTTCAGTTTGAATCCATTAAAATGACGATGTCCCCATTGCAAAGTATTATTTAATTAAGCTTCCTCTCCCCCTTCCTGCTTCCCTTCTCTAAATCATTTTCCTTAGGGGGTAATACATTGAAAGAAATATCTCTTAATAAGTTAAAAAGTCTTGGTGATAATAGTGTATACGTATTTACGGATTTCAGGTGTTATCACAAAGCTTTTATTCTCAAGCAAGCTTCCTGATGATTATATAGATTTACGATCATGGCTTACGGTCTAGAGGGACTAGTGTTCCCTTTTGATATGCCACCAATGATCTACATTATATCTCTAATCAATCCATTTCCACGTTACCACTTATTTTCTTAGATAGTACCTTTTCCTGCATGTTAGTAATCCTTCAAGGTTCAATTCTCAATTTTTATGGTGTAATAAAAATATTCAAATTATGGGAATGTGGCTAGGCGGGGCTATTACATTAATTTCCCAATGTTTCTCTGATTCGTAGATCATGGCCTTTGATGAGTTTAGGAACAATTTATTTCTCCCAAACTCCACTTTTATTCAATCTAGTAAATAATTAGATGCGTTTATTGATAATGTGGCTTTCTTTACTGATGACAAGGTTACCCCTGAACCTACTAGTTTACACTGTATGAACTTAAATCTCCTTTATTAATTCACCCACATTTATATGGTGCTGATGAGCAGAAGATCATGGGACCTGAAATGGAATTCTGAATTAGAATGGGAATCAGACTGAAAGGGTCCTTTGAATAAGAATGTCTGGACCTCTGTTTGGGGTAAAGGTAAAGCTGTATCATCATCAGCCATTATAACACACACTCTATTTGTCTTTCTTCATAGAGCCGCAATCATGCCTTTGGACTTCTTTAGTACCAAGATTGCTACTGACAATAAATGCTGGTCATGTTACACTAATGAAGGACTTTACTTTTAAACATACTTTTTTTTTAACTGCGGATATATTCATAAATGTTGGACTTAATTATGTTCTTTTTTTAAAACATAACCAAGGTTCATGTCCCTCTAAATTTCTGTAACATCTTATTGGGGAGAATCTCCTTCAATTCAATGAATGTTAATGAGGTGTATCTAATGTTTGGGGTTTACATTTTAGTTGGTAATCGTACTATCACTACAAACTGGAAACATTTTCATAATATTAATATTAAGTGATGGTGGAATGATACCTGTACTTTAGAAAAATGTTTAGCAAATGCTCCCATTTTGTTAAGGAAATATGAGATGTCATGGCATATCTTTATTGATTATTTCTCTGATTATTACTCTGCCAGTACTATTTTATCAACAGAATAAATCAGAAAGTTGGTGAAATGTAATGTCAATAAACACCTTTAAATAGTTTTTCATGGTCAAACCAATATATTCCTCTATGTATTATTAGACTGACATTATATTATTACTAGAGATGGTTTGGATGATTTTACCCTTTCTTTACCCGATTTGTTTTCCTTCCCTTGTTAGTGTCTGTGTGCCTGTGTGTCTGTGCCCTTGTATGTGCTCATACATGTCACAAATCCCTTTATTTCTAATGCCTTTTTTAATCACTTATTATTTCCAAGTTAGAACCTCTCTCTTATAAACTGTAATAAGAAACAATTTAGTGAAATATGTTATGAAGCAGTCTTTTTGCATTGCAAGATTTGGATTACTTTTGTATCATGTATTATGTTTCTTCTGACTTTTGAATGCACTTTTATAGATGTATATCACTCACTGTATGCAATATCTTTAACTTCATTAACTTAAACGAATTAAATGGCTGCTTTTAGCAAATAGCATTGCTGTTTTTATACCACTTTGATGGAAATTGTGTATTTTCCAAAATAATGTTGTATTGATTGTTTGAGATATATTTGTAATGATTTACATATACAATTAGACTTGATAGAGTCTGCATTTGTATGTTGCTGCAATGAGCTTAATTAAACCAGCAAACATTAAATATGAACAAGATGGTAGATCACAGTCCACTCTCAGAAATCATGGAAGTGTTTCATTCCAAACCCCGAAAAAGGAAAATTCAACAGAAAAAGGAATAACAGGGACCAAGGCATGGGTGACGGACACCCAAATGACACAGACCTGGTTGTAGAGCTGATTTAATTGAGTGCTTCTCACAGGATTGGGTGGGTTTCTGGCTCAAAATCACAAATTATATTATGGGAAGAAAGTGTACAACCATTATAGTTAGGGCAGTATTTCAAAAAAGGTAGCAGGCGCTCCTCTCCAGAAAGAACCTGGCATGATAACCTGTTCTGAGATGAGAGTCTGCAGCACACGCTTTTTGCTCACTGTACCTGTCACAGATGGGAAATATCCATTTGCATATCAGTCTTTGTCCCGCCCACATGGGCAGTCCAGCACCGAAATGCTATGGCAATTCCTCTCTGAACAAGAGTACCAACAGCAACCCCATACACGTGTTTCAGTCTTGTTGGGCCTCATCATGCTGGACTGCCCATGTGGGCGGGACAAAGACTGATATGCAAATGGATATTTCCCATCTGTGAAAGGTACAGTGAGCAAAAAAGCGTGTGCTGCAAACTCTCATCTCAGAACAGGTTATCATTCCATGTTCTTTCTGCAGAGGAGCACCTGCTACCTTTTTTGAAATAGTTAGGGCAGTATGCTCACTAGGATATGCCCCCCCTTCCCTAGAAGGCATACAAGTATCTTGGCTAGACTGGAGGCTAACATTAGTCACCTGTACCCCTCCACCCCCTCTGTGCCCCGTGATGCATGGCTGTACCCCTCCACCCCCTCTGTCCCCCGTGATGCGTGGCTGTGCCCCTCCACCCGCCTCTGTCCCCCGTAATGCGTGGATATACCCCTCCACCCCCCTCTGTCGCCCATAATGCTTGTTGTTGCCCCTCCACCCCATCTCTGTCCCCAATAATGTGTGGCTGTACCCCTCCACCGCCTCCTCTGTCCCCCATGTTGCATGGCTGTACCCCTCCACCCTCCTCTGTCCCCCGTGATGTGTAGCTGTACCCCTCCATCCCCCCTCTGTCCCCTGTGATGCGCGGCTGTGCCCTTCACCCCCCCCTCCTTCCCCCGTGATGTGTGGCTGTACCCCTCCACCCCCTTCTACGCCCCCGTGAGGCGTGGCTGTAACCCTCCACTCCCCTATTTCCCCCGTGATGCATGGCTGTACCCCTCCACCCCCCTCTGTCCTCCGTGATGAGTGGCTGTACCCCTCCACCCCCCTCTGTCCCCTGTGATGCGTGGCTGTACCCCACTCTGTGTCCCCCTGGTGTGTGTTGGTGCCCCCCCTCTGTTCCTCTGTGATGTTGCTATGTGCCCCCACACCTCCTCTGGTCCCCCTTGATGTTGCTGTGTGACCCCCCTCACCCTCCTCCAGTCCCCCCCCTGTTTTCATTGCTGGAGTTGTCTTGATTTACAAAGGGTTCACGATCAATGACTTTTGCCAATGCTTGAATTGACTTTTTGGACACATTGACTCTGGGGCTTCACCCCCTCAACTCTCATTCTGGACCTTCCCTGGATCTCCCACTCCGGTTGGCCCTGCTTCATGCTGTGCCCATTGTCTTCCTGAATCCTTGCCTATATTTTTTGTTGTTCCCTGCAACATTATGTGCCTCACTGACCTCTGCAACTGTTTTCGCTCTCCCTTCTGCTTCTCAGCTCTTTCTTCAATGTTTTATTCTCTGTTCTTTCTCCTCTTCCCCCCCTTCTCTCTCTCTCTCCTCCCCCCTCTTAATTTTTTTCTATGCACTTACTCTATCTGAATGGTCCCCGGACCTAGTATGATAGTAACTCTGTTTGTCTCCCCTCCCCCCTGCTTACTTGTTATTCCCCCTGTCCCCCTCCAGCACTATCTGAAATGTCGTCAGGCCTAGTACGATAGTCGCTTGTTTTGTTCCTCTCTCCCCCGCTCCTCCCCTCTCCCCATCTTGTGTATTTCTTCGGCTCTACCAGAAATGTTGTCAGGCCTAGTACGGTAGTCAACTGTTTCCAATTTCCTTTCTGAAATGTTGCTAGGCCGAGTATGATAGTTATTTTCACATTCTTGTTGTTTATGGCTTTAAGAATGTTATGTATTTTCCCTTGTTCCCTCCCTTGTCGTGAAGCGCTTTGAAACACATTGTGTTTCAGCGCTATATAAATAAACCATCATATCATATCATATCATACCTCTTGGTCTTCAGCCCATGGGCTGTGAACATTTCTGCTGTTGAATTCACATTATAGATATTGATTTGACACTTGTTCGCATCACGATTGTAGCCATTTTTCAGGTCAGGTATACTCGGCTGGCTGTGGGTTAAGTAACACTATGTGAGTCTCATAACCAGTGGACCCATATGCAGGCAGAGTGGTAACAGTACCTGGCTGTGTCAAAACCCCCATACCTTTTCCCCCCAGGTAGTACACGAAAGCATTCGGTGAGTGTTGGCAATAAAAGGCTGTGAGATTTTATTACGCACTTATGGTCATAAAAAAAAAAATCATAATTACAGTCACCAAAATATGCTATACTTTTGGGCATCGGGTCCCAAGCTTACCCCCTCTGGCCCGTGCCGCCATTCTTGTCCCACGATAGTGTGGTCATCGTACAGTGACCTGTCTTCTTTCTCTTTCTTCTCAGCCTTTTTCTAGGGAGGGTTCTGGGAAAAATAAGAGACTCTGTGTACACAAAGTACTCTGTGGTTTGGGTCCCTGTACAGGGACTACAGACTGGTTTGCTTGGTCCCCGTGCAGGGACCCAAACTGATTCTGTTTTCTGCTGCCAAAGCAGCTCCTTATATAGGACCCAGGGGCTGTCCCCTGGGTCCTTGTTGTGTCGGTGTGAGGGGCTGTGGTGCCAGCCCCCCGGCCGGCTGGTGCAGACGACAATTGTCCTTATGTTGCCTAAACAATTGCTCCCCGCTTACTTTGTTTTTCCCGGGCCCTGGTGCTTCGAATCCCTCCTAGACTGTGTGACAGCCCCATAACGCCTGGGCCAATAAGGCTGCCAAAACGACCTGGCAGTAACCAGGATTGTTCGTTTCTTCTTACCCTGCTACTGGGGTTCTCATAACTCTAGTCCTAACATGGAGGACGGTGTGGCAGCTGTATGGCTCGAAGTAAGATATGATAAATCTGAAAATCGAGTAGCAAAATGAGTTGTGAAGCTAGCAGCCAAAGACATGAACGGGTTGGTTGTGGGAGGAACGTGGGTAGGGACAACGGGTGGGACTCAAATGGCAGAGGGGAACAGAGAGAGACTGGGTGAGGAGAAAAGCAGGGAGGGAAGGGGAGAAAGCAGCAGACAAAAGGAGTGAAAATGGTGAATTGGCAGTTGACAAGAGAAACGAGGTTAGCATGCATAGTGACTAACGAATGAATGAATACACTTAGCAGTATAAATATGAGAGCAGCCTGATGTAAACACAGAACGTTACTAAAGGACAATGTTATTGATAGTATTATGGAATGTAAATGGCCTCAATACTCCGGAATTGAAATGGTGAGGTTGGATCCATCATAAGCATCACATGATATGATACATTATTTATATCACGCTTAATACCCAGAGGTTTCTAATCTACGGACCCGGGGATTGAACCTGTGTTGCTCTGTGTTGTCTTGCTTCCAAGGCGAGCGTGTTGCCGCTGAGCTATCCTCCCAAGACATTTAGTAGCATCACAGAAAGCAATAATAGAAAGGAGTTGGTTCCCACTGGTCACAGTTAGCCGCAATGCAGATAGCAAAAGGGAGTCCTTTTCGAAGTCCCTCAGATCGGAAAAAGTGTCAGCACACTTTTACTGCCACTTTTTCTGATCCTTAAGAGTTTAATGAATTTGTCAGGTGCAGTAGGGGAGGAGAGCAGACTTGGCACGTCTTCTTCATCATACCCCTCAGCCTGAGATATCTGCATGCAATGCCAGCAGCGTGTGATTTTCAAGCTGGCAGGAATTCTACGGATTTCTGTGGGCCTTCAGCAGTCATTAATTGTGGGAGGCCTTTGCA
Organism: Ambystoma mexicanum; assembly: GCF_040938575.1. Taxonomy (NCBI): domain Eukaryota; kingdom Metazoa; phylum Chordata; class Amphibia; order Caudata; family Ambystomatidae; genus Ambystoma; species Ambystoma mexicanum. Next base: position 84,730,298 of record NC_090922.1, read on the forward strand.
CTTTTTTTTTTACTTTCGTTTTTTTATTAGCATATGGTAAGGGAACAAGACCTAACAGGGCTATTTTCAAATTCCAAGCAACATAATAGACATTCCTGGTCCCTACCCCTCCCCATCTCTCCCCTCCCCCCTGCATCCTCATAGGTAGAACACCACAACTCCCTTTCCCCCTTTATTAGAAACCCAACAACCCCCCCTCACCACCCCAAACCCCATCTCTAAAACGTGTCCAATAGTGCAGAAACCCATTTACCTATGTTTCAGAGGAGCTGCCCTTTTTGTATTTCCACTAGCAGGCTTCGGCTCCCTCCGAGGTCTCCTCCCCCCCATGACACAACCACTGCTCAAGTGCCTTTTATGACCTACTGGATTCTCCCCTTCCAGCCATCCTTCAACAGTAGCGCCCTCCACACTCCATAGAAATCACTCAGCCTGTCGTGCACTATTTCCGTCAGCTTCTCCATTACCATCATGCTGTGTACCTTCCCCTCCCAAACTTCTTTGGATGGGAGTGTTTCACTTTTTCCAGCTCTGCACTATGGCCAGTCTCCCTGCTCTCAGCATTGCTTCCCACATCCTGGGGAGCCTATATTCCTCTCTGTCCCTTGTCGGAACCCCAAGAGCATTTGCAAAGGGTCCAAGCCCAACCGGACTCCCGTGACCTACTCCATCCAGCTAAGCATCTCCTCCCAGAACACCAGCACCATGGGACACCACCACCAAATGTGGGCTAGAGATCCCTGTTGCCCACATCCCCTGGGACACATGGGAGAGGCTCCCTCTAACATCCTGAATAGCCGAAAGGGGCCCTGCCCCAACCCATCAACATCTTGAAATTATGCTCCACCATGGAGGTGAACAAGCCACCCTGAAAGGCCACCTTGTAGATTCATGCCCATAGCTCCTCCGGGATCTCCTCCCCCTCCAGGTCCACCCAATACCTCTGTAAGGTTTGCCTCCCCTCCAAGCAGGCCTTGTTCATGGCTTTATATAGTCTGGCCAAGATGCCCCTTCTTGTGGCAGAGACATCTACGACTTTCTCAATGGTAGTAAGCCCTCTTGCCACTGAGCCTCCCCTGTTTGGATCTGTTAATAGGTCCTTGATGCGGAGGTACTCAAACACTGAAACCACATCCTTTCTCAGTGCCTCATGAATAGTTTCCGGGTCCAGGAAAACCCTGTCCTTAAACATTTGTCCCACCTGTTCTAGTCCCCCATCTGGGCTCGCCCCCGACGCCGAAGTGGAATGGGGGCCCCACATCGAGGACATTGGGGAGGGCCATGTTGAAAAACTGTGTTTACCCCGGTTGTCGCGCCAGATGGACCACAACACCCCCAAGGTAGGGTGGGACCTGAGACGTTCTGGGATGGCCCCAGGTTGGGACCAGAAGTAGCCCCTCACTTTCAGTGGGTGAGCTACCAAATCTTCCAAATAGGTCCAAAAGGTCCCCAGATTGTCCCTCATATGCTCGAGCATCACCCTCAGCTGTGCCGCCTTATAGTACATTTGCACGTCGGGGAACCCACATTCTCCCCTATCCCGCGGGAGCATCAGAGTCACCATTTTCACCCTCCATGTCTTATTACCTCAGATAAATTTACGGAGTTCACCTGTGATTTCTAGAAAGAACCTCTCTGGAAGCAGTCTCAGGTTGGCTGTAAATAAGTTTAACAGTCGGGGGAGTACATTCATGTTAACAGATATCATCCGTCCGTACCAAGTCAGTATAAGGGGGTCTCACCTTTTCAGATCCACAGCCACCCGTGTATGGAATGGATATGATATGATATGATAGTTGATTTATATAGCGCCTCTAGACAATGTGTTTCAAAGCGCTTCAAGGCAAGGGAGGGAACAAGGGAAAATACAATGACATTCTTACAGGCCATGAACAGTAAAGATGTGAAATTAACTATCGTACTCGGCCCAACGACATTTCAGATAGTGCAAGAGCTAAGACATAGATAAGGAAGGGAGGGGGAGAGTGGGAAGGAAATGGAAACAGACAGGCGACTACCGTACTAGGCCGGAATACATTTCTGGTAGAGCCGGAGAAAACAAAAGTTGAGGGAGAGGGGTGTAGAAAGGGTGGGGAGGAGCAAAACAAGCGACTATCGTACTGCGCCTGAAGACATTTCAGATAGTGCTGGAGGGGGTGTGGCGGGATCATAGTTAACTGACACCATCTCCTCTAGGTCCCTAGTCATCTGAATACCCAGTACCTTATGCCCTTGTCGTGAACTCTCATGCCCTGGTATCGCTACTTAGAATCGGGAAGGGTACTGTGCTTGAGTATCGGCATAATGCATGATTTTCCTACATTAATTTTTAGCCCTGACAAACTGCCATATTCCGAGATCTGTGTCATGAGCGCTGGGAGTGAATGCTGAGCGTCGGTGAGGTATCCCAGTATGTCCTCCATGAAAAGCGATAGCTTGCACTTGATCTCCCCACCGCCTATGCCCTTGATCTGCTCATTAGAATGTATCGCAATCGCCAGCGGCTCCATTGTTAAGGCATAAAGTAGCAGAGAGAGGAGGCACCCCTGTCTTCTTCCTCTGGTCAGTGTGAAAACCTCAGAGAGTCCCCCATTGACAATGACTCTAGCTCTGGTCTTATTATAGAGCTCCACTACCCATCTCAGGAAGTTTGGACCAAACCCCATTTTCTTCAGGACCTTCATCATGAAGGGCCATTCGACTCTGTCGAAGGCCTTCTTAGAGTCTAGCGATACCAAACAAGTATCCAGGTCACCCTCCTGTGCACCATGAATCAAATGTATAGTATTTTCTATGTTGTCAGAGCACTGTCTCCCTCTGATGAGGCCCAACTGGCCTCCATGTACCAATTTCGGCATTCCCCCATCTAGTCATGTTCCCAGGACTTTCGCCAGAATCTTTACGTCACTGTTAAGGAGGGAGATGGGTCTATAGGAGACACACATACTTGGGTCCTTCCCCTCTTTTGGAATTGCGACTATCATCGCCACCAACATTGTCAATGGCAGAGCCTCCCCCTGCAGACATGCGTTGTACACCTTCACTAAGCATGGGCCGACAGCGGCCTGAACATCTTATACAACTTAATGGTAAAACCATCTTCCCCCGGGGCTGTTCCTGCCTTCATACCCTTAATGGCCTTTAAGACTATTTCTGTTTTACGAACAGAAGCTTCCTTTCCATGTCTTGGATCATAATGACTTTCAACTGTGTTTTCTAGCACCAGAGATCCTTCGATTCTGGCAGAGAAATAAAGTTTCCCTGCCCCCCCCCCCCCCGGCTCTATTTGTGCTATCTTGTGCCATAGAATACTTTCCTTCTTTCCCCTCTCTTTTTTTTGGGAGCCTATCATGATCAGCACCACTCCGGATGCCTAGAAGCCCTCCCACACCGATTGAATCCCCACGTCCTCTGTGTCATTAAAGGAAAAATATTCCTTAATTCCCACAAGCAGCTCCTGTTGCACCTTCCTATCTTTAGTAGGAAGTTGTTACATCCCCAGCTCCCCCCAGTCCCGGGTCTCCTCCCCACCCCATGTCGACAGAGACTCTTACCATATCGTGATCAGACCATGGAATTGGAGTGACCTGAGAATCCTGAACCTGCGCTTTCAGGGTTGCATCCAACAGGATCATGTCAATGCGTGAGAATGAATTGTGGGCATCTGAATAAAAGGTGTACAGCCTGTCCCCTTCCAGGGGGGCGAGAGGGAATTAAGTAGGCCCAAAACCTCATTTATTTGTCTAAAGCGTTCCTATTCTCTCGCCCTTGCCCTCACCTATGTTCCCTCCCCCATCCTCTTTCGGTCCTTCACCGGGTCTAGCACTATATTGAAGTCCCCCCCCTAACCATCAACTGACCATCCGAAAACTCAATCAGTTTATCCCGAACCCCCTCCCAGAAGTCACCCTGAGGCACATTTGGAGCAGAAACGAGCCCAATGTGAGGCAAGTTTTGTGCCATAAACCCTTTACGAACGCATATCTACCAATGGTATCAGCTAGAACCGATTTCACAACAAATCCCAAATGGGTTGAGATCAGGATCGCCATCCCACGCCGTTTCCCCACAGAAGCCATGATCACTTTTCCCATCTCCCGGGATCACAGTTGGGGCGCTTTGCCCCTGGGCCAATGCATTTCCAGAAGGCACATCAAATCAAATTTTGCCTGCTTGAATTCATGGAGCACCATCGATCTCATATTTGGCGAGTTGAGGCCTTGTGTATTGAGGTAGCCAATGCTCATTTCAGCTGATCTAAACATTACTCCGCTGTCGGACCACCACATGACTCCCCTCATCCCCCTGAGACATTTCCCTCGATCGGCATCCGTCTCCGGAACCCACAAACCCTTTAACAAACCTTGAAACCATGCACACTGAACTTTGCATAACAAACCCAAGATATTGGGAAGGGGAAGCCCCATCAGTACCTCACTCCTTTGTCAGTGAGCCATTTTGTCAGGGGACCACATTGCTTTCTTCTAGTCAACGCAAAGGCCAACAGATCCTGGAATATAGCTATCTTTGCGGGCCCATAGGTCACTGGACCCGCCTTCTTCACCCTCTCAAGTCTCTTCAGCTTTCCAGGCAAGTAGTGGAACCTTACCAACGCAGTTCTCAGTCCCCCTGCTACACCCTCTGCTTGGTGCGCTCAGTCAATCGTGGGCTCATTAATCGCACCCGAGCCATACAGGATTCGCAGTTTCTCCATGATCAACCTCTCATTATCTCCCTTGGTTTCTCCCTCTCTTTCGGGGAACCCAAAGAAACCGAAGTTGTTCCTTCGTTCACTGTTTTGAAAGCTGTCCATTTTTTATTTTCACCTCGGTCTCTCTCCTTTCCAGTTCCGAGAGCCTCATGTCCATCTGTGTTTTTCCAATGTATCAAGTGAGGTTTGATTATACTCCAGGCATTGAACTCTCTTGTCGATGGAGCCCATTCTCTTGTCCATGTTATCTAACCTGAGGCCTAGTGCTGAGCGCATTCCCCTGATTTCCTCCATCAGTGCAGCTATGTCCTTCTTGGTGGACACTGAGTCTTCCTCTATTTCACTGGCCTGGGTGGACAAAATCTGGGGTGCAACAGATACAGGGGTTTGAAATTGGAACCTCTCAAGGGCGTTTCTCCAGCTCATTTATCTCCGGGCTTCTAGTGTTCTCTGTAGCACCTTCAATGGCCAGCCCGTCCCGCTCTTTCCCGATCACTTGTTTGGTCTTGGTGCTGCACGGTTCTGCTCCCAGCCCACGCACACCCCCTGCCATTTGGGCGGGTGGGCTTTTTTCCAGGGGGCAGGTCAGGACCTCTCTCTTCTTTTTGTTACTACCCCACCTGTGCTGTGTCCCGTAGTATCTGTGACTCTCCCTCAGGGGTCCTCATTGAGACTATGTCTCTCCTCACCTCCAGCAACTTGAGCATTCTCCCCTCCTTATCACTGGCACACTCCTACGGCAGCCCTTGGGTGGGTTGTGGCGAGACAGGCACATGCCCCTCTTCCAGCTGAGGGGGTCCACACCTTGCCACCATTGCCCTGTGCTGCTCCCACCTATCCCAGGAGTCTTTCCTTTTAGTGGGGCGCAGGGCCGGGCTGCTCCCAATGTGCCGTAGTTCAATGGGACCTTGTTGGCTTCCCCAGGTCTTGAACTCCCCTGGGCCCTATTCACTATGCTAAGCAATGGCCCCTCACCTCTTCTCGTTCTCCTCCTCTTCCCCTGGCCATCGGACCTCAATCTCCTTGCCCCCGCGGTTAACTGCTGTGTCTCCGCGTGCCTCCGTCTGCTTGAGGCGCCAGATGGCTCTGTGCTTGGGCTCTCACAGCAGGCAGCTCACACCTGGTCCCTGTGCCCTGGGTGCCCAACCAGCTCCAATCGATGTCATTATGGAGCCCGTCTGGGTCAACTCACTAGTGGAATCCCCCAGGTCTCTACCAGGGGTTCTCAAGCCCCCTGCTCCTCCTTCTGCACTTAGGCCTCGAGACACTTCTCTGCCAGGGTGTCTCCAGCTCTGTCCCTCCCCCCCTCGCCTGAAGGTCCTTCTGTGGGGTGCTGTGGCCCCACTGCTGCAGGGCATCGATATCCCTCAATTATGTCCTCCAAGGTGTCGCCTGCGCAGGACCTGGCCCTCCGCACTCACCCCCAGCCCAAAGGGGCTTCTTCAATTACAGGCGCTGCATCAATGAAGCCTCCAGGTCCGCTCCTCTGTTCACTCTCCAGCAGGGGGGGCACTGCCGTGCGGCCTGTCCTCTGTCCCTGGCACACCCCCAGTGCCACGTCCCTCCTTCCAAGTCTCCTTCACGTGGTGTCTGTGCGAGCATCCCACGGTCTGTAGCTCCTTCTTGCCACCTCTGTGACAGCCGCAGCTGTCGGCACGGTTATCTCGGCCACCTGACATCCAATCTGGTCCAAACTTGGCCTGGGAGTGCCCCGCACTTGTCTCTTCTGGTGAGGGTGATCCTTATTGTCCTGGGGGGGCAAAGTGGGAGCTCAGTCTCCCTTCATGGCACCGGGCTAATGCGGCTAGCAGCTGTTTGCCGTGCGCCCCCTGGTGGCCTCCCGTTTGCACTTTTTCAATTACATAGGGGAAAATTAATGTTTAAAAGTGGTCTTGCTCCTGAGTTACACTTTACATTATTGAAATGATTCAAATTGCGTGGAGTGGACATTCTGCATAGAGGTGCAAACGGAATTGGTCACCTCCTTGGAATTTAGCTTATTAATGAATATTACCCCCAAGGAGGAGCAATTCTGTTTATTTTAAGAGCCAAGTGTTAAAATTATCAATACATAGAGCTGCTAATGGAAGGTGGTAAACATACAAGAGAGACGGCAACAGGGTTTTGGCTACTATTTGATCTTTTTCTAAATGAAATTGTCAAGTAGCACACCTTATCTTGATTTTCTGCTACAGCTAACATCTATTGAGTGTTATTACAAATGGGTGAGATTGTAATGTTATTCTGGACATAACATTAGACAACCTTTCCAAGGTAAGAAAGTCCCATATGGCTAAATGAATTAGTCAAATGCATTGACATATTGCAGGATGATTTCCCACAGAGCTTAAATTCACGTGTTATTCCCACAGGTACAGGACAAACTCTCATATAGACCTATTGTTAGCATGATCCATTTTCGCATGATACCCAGAGGTTTCTAAACTGATTGAACCTGTATTGCTCCATGTCGTCTTGCTTCCAAGGCGAGCACGTTGCCCCTGAGCTATCCTCCCGAGCATGTTAAGGGAATGCACGATATATCTATCCATTTTGTGTTTCAGATCTTGCAACAGTTTATAGTCATATTAATGAGCGAAACAGTACAACTAACAGACATTTAACCGACAGCTATTTGCACATCCCGTTTAAGTTAAAATTCAGGATGTTTATTGAAGAGTATATATATTTTTTTAAAGATTCTGACAATTAATGAACATGCTGAGATACAGGTAAGGCATGTCTAAGAAATGAGATTGCATCTTCTTGAATGTGTATGACATTTTTAACGACGGAAAGGAAAATGGAAAATGGAAAACCGATATACAGGCTAGACGAGCATCACGCTTTTCTTTATTCAAGGCAACATGCAACCTCATAATGTCTGATAGACAATGTTTTAATTTGACCTCATCTAATTGAATAAAGAAATATCATTATCTGTGGTGAAAGTAGATGCAGAGATGGGATTTGACAGGATGAGATGATAGTACATGTGGAACTCCCATGATGAGTGATTGAGATGATAACGCAATACATATGTCACCCTCTGCAAGAGTTATCATTACAGTAAAGCTGTCAGAGGAGTTTGGAATTGCACATGGCACGAGGCAGAGTGCCCCCTGTCACCCATGATTAATATTTTGTTCATGGACCTGTTGCAGAATATGTACCAACATATATGGGATTCAAGGGCTTTTAGTATGGGGCTAGTCTAAAAAAGAGATTGCAATATGCTGGTGATGACATGGTGTAATGTTTGCCTGATTTCATGAAAGAAGTAGGAACATTTCATTCATGTCTAGAAAAGTATACTAATGGATCTGGTTACAAGATACATATGAAACCAAAAGAATGGGACTGAATGCTAATGGGACAGGACTAATCATGGACAATTTAGAAAAGTGGGAATACAAGTTACATTATATCAAAAAGCACGTTTTCAGGGAAACTATAGTCCACTGTGGTGGAAGAGGCAATGGAAAGTGGAGAGCTGGCCTAGGTTTAAAGTGAACTTTTTTGGACCAATAGGGTTGATAGAAATAATGTTTTTCTACAATGTTTGTTTCTCTTTCAGGCCCTTCTGATCAGAACTCAAGAGTTTTACTTTCCAAAAATGAAGGGTGTTGATTGTCAGGCTTTTATGTGTGAGCGGTGTTGAAGTGAAGCACCTGAGGCTAGATGATGATATGATATGATATGATATGGTATTTGTAACGCGCCTATACACAAGTGTTTCAAGGCGCGACGAGGCAGGGAGGGAGGGAAACAAGGGGAAGACAGACAAACGATCCTACTAGGCCAGGTGTCATTCAGATCGGGCAAGTGCAGAGGTAAGGGGAAAAGGAGAAAGTGCAGGGGGAGGAGGTGGGGGGGAAAGTGCAGTACACGGTAAGTAGCGTAATAATAATAAATAATAAATAAAAGGGCCAGCTGGTGGCAAGTGCGAGGTAAGTGCAGAGCAAGTGCTAGGAAGGGGGCTGTAGGGATACAGTGACAGTCCCACAGTGCAGGGGGCGCCAGGGAGGCAGTGCAAGTTGAGAGTGGCTGGGCCTTGGACCGAGGTCGCTGAGAGGGCCAAGATGCAGGTTTAGTGCAGAATTTAGTGGGGAGTTAAGCAGGTTTAGCAGGGGAGAGGGAGAGAGAAGGCAGAAGCGAAGAGGAAGGTTTTGAGGTGCTTCCGGAACCGGAGATGGTTCTCCTCAAGTTTCAGGGAGGCAGGAAGGCTGTTCCAGAGGGAGGCCCCTGCTGCGGAGAGAGATCTACCCCCAGCTCGTTGCTTCGAGAAGCGGCTGACCATAAGGGAGTTGGAGACGGATGAGCGAAGGGCCCGTGAAGGAAGATATTTAGGAAAAGAGAGTTGAAGGTATTTAGGCCCCAGGCCCCAGAAGGCCTTGTGGACAATGCAGAGGGTTTTGAACTTAATCCTCGCAGCCACTGGGAGCCAGTGAAGAGATTTCAGCCCTGGAGAGATACGGTCCCTGGGCTTGAGGCCAAGGACAAGTCTCGCAGTTCTGTTCTGGATAAGTTGCAGAGGGCGGAGAGTGGAGGCAGGCAGATTAAGATAGAGGCTGTTACAGTAATCCAGCCTTGAGAGAACCAGGGCTCGGGAGACAGTGAGCTTCTGGGGGAAGGAGAGGAAGGGAAGAATACCTCTGAGGAGGTGCAGCTGGTAGTGTGACTTCTTAGAGACGTCAGATATATGAGGAGAGAAGGAGAGTGTGGAGTCGAAGATGACCCCAAGGTTTTTAGCCTTGCAGGTAGGGGCAGGAAGGGGGCCAAGGGAGGCCGGCCAGAGAGCTGCAGGGAAGGAGGGAGTGGGTGTGCCGATGAGTAGAATCTCAGTCTTACTGGCATTAAGGCAGAGGTCATTGGCGGCACACCATTCCTGGATAGCAGACAGACAGTCGGAGATGAGGGAAGAAGAGGAGGCGGCCGAGGGTAGCCTGAAAATGAGCTGGGTATCGTCCGCATAGCACTGGAAGTGGGGGCAGAGAGCGGCGATGCAGTGGGCAAGGAGTGCCAGATACTGGTTGAAAAGCCAGGGAGAGAGGCTGGATCCCTGGGGGACACCACAGGTGGAGAAATAGATGTCGGAGAGGAAGGAGCCCATTTGGACCTGGGATGGTCGACTAGAAAGGAAAGAGGTCAGCCATGCCAGAGCCTGACCAGTGATACCCAGGTTATCACGGAGACGGTTGAGCATGATGGAATGGTTGACAGTGTCAAAGGCAGAGGAGAGAAGGTCGATGGGTCTCGAGTGACTGTGAAGGCTAGGGACCACCACCCACTCCATGGCACAGGCACGTAGAAGGGATACAGGAGATGCCCCAGTGCCCCCCAGCCATGCCTAGCCCCATGTTTAGGACTAGCCCCACTCACTGGGAATTACTGGTTGCATATATAATATGTCCCCGCAAAAAGGTCTCCTGACAAAAAAGTTGTCGTTTTTTACAGAGACATTATTACATTGAAGATGCGGGGGACATCCCTGAATCCCTTGATTTTTTTTTTTCAAGGGGTCAGGGGACATCCCCGCAACCCTTCTTCATACATAATGCCACCATACATAATTTTGCCAATGGCTTTTCCCGGCGACATTATGTATGGGGACATTATGTATGGGGACATTATGTATGGGGACATTACTACTTGATTCGGAATTGCTATGGTTGCCTCCGAAGCATCAATATAGTGGCGAAGACACATAGAGCTAAAATGAGAAGGGGACAGATCCCTGACCAGCCACCGCAGATGACTGTACGCTGAGTAGTATAGGGAGGGACACCTGGTTTGCATAGTAACAGAGGTTGGTGAGAACAGCTCGTGGGGAGAACTGTGGGCCACACTCATACCCACTTGCAGGTTTCTGCAAATGTCAAAATACAGTTAAGAAGTATGCCTCACTGAGATGCAGGGTGGAAGAGGCTGTGCTCTACACAAAGCATTGCTGCAGTTTCAGTCACTGGCAGGATGAATCCAATATGGAGAACACATGTTTTCCAACCTCGGCGAGAGGCGCCTCCGGGCAGTTTAGCACCCAACACATATTATCTTGGCAATCAGTATTTTTTATACAGCATACTCAAACACAGGCTATGCACGTACCACATACACATTGGAGCATAGTCAAACAATAACATGACTGGGCCCCAACTCTGCTGATCTATAAACAGAGAATGCAGCAAGGGGAATGTGTGGGAGTAAGGAGAAAGGAAGAGCAGGAGCAGATTTGAGAATATAGCTGTGCCGAGGAGAGGAAGGAAAACAGAGAGAACAGAAAGGAAGAGGGGAACGGTTTCAGAGTGAGGAAGAGGAGGGTAGAAAGAGGAACGGAGAACTGGATGCAAAAAGAGAATAGAAAGAAAGAGAGAGAGAGCAGAGAGGGGGAGAAGACAGAGTGCAGAGGAGAAGGTGACTGCTAAGAGAGAGGAAAAGTGGAGGCAGAAGTAAGAACAGCAAGTGAAAGTCTCTTAAGACCTGAGATGTTCTTGGTTTGGTAGAGATGACGGTCGATTTGGGGAGGTAGATCTGAAACCAACCAGAGTGGGGAGGAGGCAGTTTCCTGGGTCCAACCATCGTCGCACACTCCTGTTCCTAAACAAACAGAAAAGTCTAAGAGTATTAGGAGAGGGGTAACGGGAAGGAGAGTTTGCCTGGACCAAAGTCAGATATCGACAACTTTAGCATCAAGAAAGAAAAACTCAGCGAAGGTCAAGAAAGAAGTGAAGGTCTCTATAAATCCCAGAGACTGTGAGTGACTTTGGCTCTGAACCTACGTGGGAGGATTGAGGAGTTCAAGAGCACCGTCCTAAGGTAGTTTGCAAGGGCACAGAAAGTACTCAGTCCATGGACTGCTTGTGAATCAAATAGATCTCACTGAATGGTTACGTTGTCTCATGTCTTCCATTGATCCTTCATCCATGGCTGAGGGCAAAGCAGATACCATGGCAAAAAATATTGAGAGACGGAGACAAGTAGGAGGCTAGGGAATACGCAACCTCCAAGAATACAAAATTAGGGGGCAGTCAAGTGAAGGTTGACACGTGGGTGGAATATTTTGAGTCAGTGATAAGGGCACACAATATAACAGGGTATGTTTCAAAATATTGTGACTTCATGCAGCAATGCGCTTTTACATTTTTTGTTGAGGACATGGGAAGGCATAGTGTGATATTTGAGTCTATGGAGACGCACCTTTGTATCTCAAGGAACGAGTGCAGTTATACGCTCCATTCAGATCGCTTTGATCCTGCTCCAGGAGACAGACGTTCCAAGACACAAAAGAACAAGAGGCATTGGACTCTCATTCCCTGTACTTGTTGCTAAGGCATGGAATGCCCTCTCTATGGAGATCTGATTGGAAAAGAATCTGTTATGTTTTCAGAAATGTTTAAAAACACTTATTTTTTAACGACTCCCACCTTTTGTCTTTGATCTTTATTATCCCTGCTTAGGTTATTCTTAGGAAAGTAACCCTAGGTAGGATTGCTCTGTTGAAATCAGGTTATGTGTGTTGTCCTGTCTACTAGGTCCTTTGGTGTCTCTGTGCGCCTTGATGCCTGCGGGCTATGGCACATTATAAATACATACAAATCAAATAAAAAAATTAAACAGCACAAATTACAATGCCAAGTATGAAGCACATGATTTTAGAATGTAATTGACAGATCATTCGCATTTAATTTGTTTATGAAATACTTTACTGCATGCTTCAAATTTCACACCAGGTGCCTTTTTGAGACATGAAGAAAGGAAAGATGGATCTTTCTGAATGAGGTAACCTGCGTTACTCTTTGTCTTTCAATGCCCAGTGAATTTCTCTGTTCATGTTTTTTCATAATCCACGGCCAAGGAGCAGAGTTCCTAAAAGAGAAAATAAACGTCTAGCACCCAACAAGACCACTTGGATCAAGCAACGACATCCGCCTAGAACCAAAACCATACAATAAAAAAACATTTGGAGGATCATATTTTACCTGGCGCCAATAACCTGGAATGGGCTACCAAAAAACATACGTAACACAAGAGATCATCTTCAATTCAGAATACTACTCAAAACTCGTCTTTTTACCCCAGAACCAGAAGGAAATTACCAGGAAGCATTTATGCAGCGGCAAAGACAAATCCCAGAAAGGGACCCCGTCCCCCTAACTCATCCTCCATAACCAGAGAGCTAAAGTTAAAGAGGAAACGTAAATAGGTTAGGATCTCACTTGGGAATGTGCATGGAAGGACCAGGATGGCAGGGGAAGGACCCCATATCCACATACTGCTAGTCCAGAGAGGAAAAATAAAGAAAATCCAACTAACTCCTACTAGAAAACCTCAACTTTCCCATACACCTCTCACACAGATATCCATACAACCACTTCTCCGCACAGCAAGCCGCACATACTTCACTACATCGCAACAACAGACAAACAACCCATAACCCGTATCAACGGCACATGGGAACTCTCACCGATCCGATAACCGCACTCAAGCTCACGGCACGGTGAACACTGAAGTGAAGCTGCCAACAGGAAATCACAGCTCTCACTCTCCTACTCCAACTACACCCTACTAACCCCCCGACCTCTCCTCTTTCAGATCCGCCAGAGCGCCTGGGGACCACTTCTGGTGGTGACGGTGCACGGTACAAATACCTTTAACAGTAACATAATGTACAGGTTACATTATACCACTGCTAAGCGTAAGAAATGTGTGGGGCTGGATGGATCTTGTCTGCATTGTAAAGAGATAGGAGCACTCACACATGTGACAGCTTGTTGTCTAGTGCTTATGGATTTTTGGGACCAAGTACTGTGTAGAATCTGTTTGGCATGTATACTGGGTAACAAGAACAGTTTGGGGAACAATGTGCTTGAATGGATTCAGACAAGTGGAATCATTCCCCCAAATGCATTTATACAGCAGAACCAATCGAAAGAATAATGATATTTAGAAGGTCGAAAAAAAGTAATATTCCTGGGTTTAAAGAATGGCAAGTGAACAAAAAATTAAAAATATGCAAATTACTGCTTACAGAATGTAGATGGGGAATCCCACTGAGCTCCTGCATTAAGGCAGCGATTGCGACCAAAATAAGCAGTGAAATAGCCCTTCCTGGACCAAACTGCAAGCAATTACAGCGGGGTGCCGTGGGGAACGAAGGACGACCAAAATGACAGCCTTGCACACCCACTATCCCGACATACGTGGCACAGCAGCGGCGGAGCTCTTAGGCTTCCCGTAGAGGGGTAGGCCGCGCCCCAGCACTGAGTGCAGTGACCCCTGCGTGAGCCTGACGCTGCGGAGCAGTCCTTGGTCTACCATAACAAGATCGAGGCTGCATCTCTGAGGGGGACCCCAGCAGCAATAAAGGCAATCCGAGGGGAGGTACAGGACTACCACGCACTACCCCAGAACCAGCGCGAGGGCCCGGAACACATCAGGGGCCCCGGCTAGTCTGCATCCCTGCTCCGGACCCCAATGGAAGCAGACAGGCACCGTGCCAGGGAGCGGATACGGAGAGTAGAGGACTGTAACCCCTGGAGACCGGTCGTCTCCTCGGCCCACGGCCCCACAGCCAGAAAAACACAGAGAGGACCTATGGGCACGAGCCCGACGCAGACCGCATGACCAGCAAGACCACCCCCCCTGAGCGCAACTTAGCCACCGGCTCATCGATGCGGCTCCCTGTGGGGACCCACGCGACAGTCGAGCACCCAGGAGAGCGCCAGTGGACATCAGCACCTCTCCGCAAAGACAGCAGGGGAGAGCCGACGGAGACAGACCCTGTGCCAAGGGCCAGCGGGACTGTGAATCCTCAAGACAACGGGAGCAAGATCTTCCCCGCCTACACCCTGTAATATCAAAGGAGGAGCGGCCCTGGGGAGTGCCTATTGGGTAGTAGGCCGGACCACGGCTGGGCGCCCCCCACACATGACAGCCTGGGCCCGAAGCGCACCCTGCAACGCCACATGTGGAGAGGGCAAGGCACGGTACCGATAGGCGGCAGACACAACCAAGACATACTATTAAGTGCACAGGGAAACCCTCCCAGTGCGAGGTGGAGGGAGCCACCCTCCCGCCGGGGGAACACTGAGGAGGCACTACAGACGACCCGGGTCTGCAGAGTGACCCACCCAGCCCATCGGCACTTCCTATCACTGAGAAACCCAGGGGCAGACCTATGCCAACACCTTTGGGCCCCCTGGGCCCCCAGAACACACTTAGCTGCGTGGAGGGTCTCCACCAGAGGAGAAACCCCCAAAGTTTTCTACGACCGCAGTACGGCCTGGAATGCCTGGAAGTGAGGGAAAAGCCGCCCTAATCGGGGATTAGCGACCTGACACAGCCTAGCTGTCAAAAGTGAAACCTTTCCTCCCAATGGGGGAGTGGCATTCCGGTCTACAAACTCTCACGCATCTGCGGACCCTCCCTGGGCTGAAGATGTCGAGGAACAGGAACCAAGACACGCCAGTGCCCCCCAAAGTGGCAAAGAAGGCACAGGGGGGCACGCTAGCACTGATTTGGGCCAGAGTAACAGACGTCAGGGGAACCCAAAACCCTAGCGACTGGGGGGCTGAGCCCGGCATGGACAGCAGGACGGAGGACCAAGAGAGGCCAGTCATTCACTCATCACTCAAAACCCTGCTGGGGGAAATAGTAGAGAAAATTACAGAGGCAGGCGTAAGCAGATGGACACCCTAACAGAAGATCTGGCTGAAGGAATCCAGGAGATCAGAAGGGACATTAACAAGATTGAGGAAATGGTAGAACCTAACGAAAGTGCTATACAAGAAGTAACAGAAGATGCACGGAAAGCGGATGTCCTCCTGGAGACCTTAGCAGTGGCAACCCACAACCTTGAGCTGAGACCCGAAGATTTGGAAAACAGATCCAGACGCTCCAACATAAGGGTCAAATGCTTGCCTGAGGCTATCCAAGACCAAGATTTGACCCAGATCATGAGATCAATCTTCGGGGACCTGCTGGAAGAAGACCAAGGCCTGGAGATCCGGTTCGAACTAATCCACAGAGTGGGCCCAAAATGCCAGGAACAAGGGGCGCGACTGAGAGATGTGCTAGTGGCGTTTCACAGCTACACTCTGAAGGAGCAATTACTAGAAAATGCCCGAAAGGCACACCAGATCACTCACAACGGGGCTGAAATCCACCTGTACCAAGATCTATCCCAGGCCACCCCAAACAGAAGCAGACGCATGGCCCCGGTGCTAGCTCATTTGAAAGATAAACAAGTGTGCTACAAGTGGCTGCACCTGTTCGGGCTGAGCTTCACTTGGCAGGGGAAACCCCACAGGGTGACAATGTGTGACCAAGGAGCATCAATTTTGGGGATAGAAGAAGACAACCGACCGCCAAGCACCTCATCCCCCAGCCAAGCGACCGCCCGGAAGAACTGGGAATGGACAACTGTGGCGACCAGAAGATCAAAGAAAGGGGGAGGCACCCCATCCCCGGGTCAATGCCCTCCGAGGCAGGAAGCCCTCAGCGGGGTCGCCCCAGAGATGCGTCCAAGTGAGCTGTGAGCAGGAACACGGCCTACAGTACTATTGCACCCTGGGGAGGGCACGCACTGAGATTAATCTCACGCTTGCATGACGAACAACAGTTTAGGTCAGTTCTATCAGAGGGAGGGAGGGAGGGAGGAAAGAGGGAGTTTGGTTTATTGGAATGGGATGGGGAAGTCCTGCGTGGTGGGAAACTGGGCAAGCACTAGGGGCCGGCTCTTGTTGTGGAATTGGATAAAATGAGAAGCCTGGAATTGTTATCATTATTAGAAATCATAAGTACTATCTGTAGAGAACCATTACCCATTATTAGACTCACTGTTAGAATTACCATTGGTTACATTGTTACACTTTGCCATGGAATAATTCAATTATTGCTATTCCATTATTGCATTCTGTTTAGTTATCCATAGTACATTGCTGAAGTAGACAATATCCAATATTAGACTGCAACTTTTGTATGCATTTGCAGATTTGCTTTTAGAATGATATTGTATACATATAGTGCTTGCCATTTAGGCTGCAACTTTGCACTTTTGCCATTTGCAATAGAGTGACACTTGTGCCATATATTTGAAGTGCCATGGTAGTGTTTTAGAGACACCGTATATTTGACATGTAGAGAATGATATGCTGTGCATTTATGTTTGCATTAGAAATAGCACTTAGGCTGAGAGAGAAAATGCATTGCTTGCACCACATACACACTGTCATATTTGGAAATGCACGTAGAGACATTTAGAGTACACATGTATACTTTGCAGAGACACATTTAGAGACTGTCATGTATGTATGTATGTAGAGACATTTAGAGTTCACATGTATGCTTTGCAGAGACACATTTAGAGACTGTCATGTATGTATGTATGTAGAGACATTTAGAGTTCACATGTATGCTTTGCAGAGACACATTTAGAGACTGTCATGTATGTATGTATGTAGAGACATTTAGAGTTCACATGTATGCTTTGCAGAGACACATTTAGAGACTGTCATGTATGTATGTATGTATGTATGTTGAGTCACTTAGAATGAGTTTTGCATTTTGTTAGTGCTTGCATTGCGAGAATAGCGTAAACGGTAGAAAGCATTAGGCTGGCATTTGAATCCATTTGCTGATGGAGAAAGACACTGGGCTCAGAGAGAAATGTTATGGTTAACACTGCACCAGGCATTTGTTATGGAACACTGACAGATAACATGGACCCTTGTCTTAGTAGAGACGGCCTAGGAAGCTTATCAGCTTGGCTGGTGTGCTTTGCGGAGAGACTGCAAAGGTGGGGGCTGCGCCAAGGGAGTGACATGGAGAGATGGAGAGGTGCCTTTTGCATGAGAGGGACGGGGCCTAAGACAGCATTTTTGTAAATGCACACAGAGTGGAGTGATTGGAGAGAAAGGGAATAGATGGTGTATTTCGCAACCTACTCGGAAGGCCAAGGCGGAGAGATATGAGTTCACGCTGACAGTACACGCAGTAACAGGACATGCCGAGACAAGTAACACGCAAGGAGACAGGCAGGCATTTTACTAAATGCTGAGGGAGAGAGATTCTTAGACATTCTGTGCGTCATTGGAGACTACAACCAGGAGGGCTGGAGAGAAAGGAGTTAGAGAGTTGTTGCAGAGGAGCTGAGGAGAGCTACCGAGTTCGGGGGAGTTCGAGAGAGTTGGAGACAGTTGTCTGGAGATGGTGCTTGGTGCAGCAGACTGATGGGCCTGGATGAGATCAGAGACAGATCAGAGAGAGAGAGAGAGAGAGAGAGAGAGACAGACAGACAGACAGACAGACAGACAGACAGACAGACAGACAAGTATGGTTTTGGCATAGGCTAAACTGAGGGGAGAACACACTCACTCACTTTTGGGTGAAGGGGAAACCAGACAGGGGATTGTGTGGTGTGGATTGGATGCTTGAAGCTTGCATTAGAACCACACACTTGCAGCACAGGCTTATATAGTTATTGCATAGTAGCTTTGCACCAGAAGTATAAAAGGTGCAAATTAGACATAGCATTAGAACTGCCTGCATTGTCATGCATTATGCTTAGCTGTGTATATATAAATAAATGTATCCCATTGTTATAAATTGAATCGATTCTTTGTGTTTTCTTTGTGTCTTAATGTTATTTGTTTAAGTAAACACAGTGCACATAGGGCCTGATACGAATGCAGTCAAGGGAGGGCTACTATTGCACCCTGGAGAGGGCACGCACTGAGATTAATCTCATGCTTGCATGACGAACAACAGTTTAGGTCAGTTCTATCAGAGGGAGGGAGGGAGGGAGGGAGGGAGGGAAGGGGGAGTTTGGTTTATTGGAATGGGAAGGGGAAGTCCTGCGTGGTGGGAGACTGGGCAAGCACTAGGGACCGGCTCTCGTGACCACAAATGAGAGGGGATGAGCGCCATTCGTTCCCACCCAGTGAGGGGAAGGGGGGAAATGGAGCGGACATATTGGGGGGGTGGAGGTAGGGGGAAGGGCTCAAACTCGCAGGGAATCAGGGGGGAGGGACCGGAGACAGCGGGCTCCTCAAGACCTGCTCACCCAGATAACGATACCCAAAAAATACTGACCATGGGCCCAGCGGACCAATTAAAGATTCTATCAATAAACATTAATGGGCTCAACTCCCCACTCAAAAGGAAAAAAGAGAAGGGGTACGTCAGAAGGGAGAACCCACATATAGTCACGATGCAAGTGACCCACATACAGACACTGGACACTCGTAGGGTCAAAATCTGGGGCTACAGGAGAGTGTACCATGCCACACAGTCCTGTATAAAAGGGGGGTCCTCATAGCGCTGAAAAATGGGCTAGACCTGGTGGTTAAGGCAATCAACAAGGATGGCCTGGGCAGATACCTTGCGCTCGCATTAGATGGGAGGCCTACACGGTAGCGACCCTCTACGCACTAAACACAGGCCAAATCCCATTCATACAGAATGCACTCATGCGCCTAGAAACGTTTGCGAAGTCATCCGTCATCCTGATGGGAGACTTTAACATTGCCTGGGACCCTATTAAGGATAGGAGCACGACACCCCAAGGCCCATTGATACGACCTACCGGTTATCTCAAAAAGAAAATACAAGATCTCGTCCTGGTGGTCACCTGGAGACAACTGGAGGGAGAGAGGGAGGGTTTCAACTTTTACTCCCACGCCCACATATTGTACTTCAGGATTGATTATATCTGGCTCTCCAGCCCATGATGGGCAGGGCATCCGACATAACCATGGGTGCTACTACTCTCTCCGACCATACACCGATCACCCTAGAACTAAATAGGAAAAGGGACCCTCCAGGGCTCTGGAAATGGAGATACCCAACTCACTTCTTTAAAGACACCACGTTGGTATCGGAGGTTACAGGGGAAATCGAAAACTTTGTTGAGACCAGCCACATAGGAGACACTGCTTGGCAGACCTGGTGGGATGCGCTCAAGGCTACACTCAGAGGCAAAATTATAGCCATAAAAGCTAGGCGCGCAGGGGAGCTGAGGCTAGAAGTCTGCTTAGTGGCAAAATTGAAGGAGGTATTGGCCAAAATGGGCACAAAACAGACGCCCACTATTAAAAGGGATTACAGGGCCATACGAGGGCAATTGGACGCCCTACAAACCAGGGCAGAGGAGCACAACCTGCTGCCTCTCAAACAAAAATTCTACATGAAAGCCAACAAATCTGACCGTTTGCTAGCTAGAATGCTGAGGAAAGAAGAGAGGGATAGGACTATTTTAAAAATCAAGCAACAGGGCAAGCAGATGACCACTAAAACAGAGGACATATCGAAGGTATTCGAGGAATTCTACTCCATGCTCTATAGCTCTGATTTCCCATTCATAGACTCCCAGGCAGAATACCTAAACGAAAATAGACCTTCGCTGGCTAACGGTGGAGGAAAGGGACACCCTGGAAGGGGAGATTACGAGGGACGAAGTCAGGTTAGCTATCAACTCATTGCCATCCAACAAATCTCTGGGGCCAGACAGCTATGTTGCAGAATTTTACAAACTACATAAGGAAACCCTAATCCCTTACCTTAGAAACCTCTTTAACCATGTAGAGCAGTCCCAATTACCACCAATCCATGGAAGAAGCTAAGGTAATATTAATCCCGAAAAAAGGTAAAGATCCAACTGAATGCGGGTCATACCGCCCCATCGCATTAATAAACATGGACGCGAAAATACACACTAAAATACTGGCCATCTAGGCTAGAGGCGATCTTACCCAGACTGGTCCACATAGACCAGTCGGGATTCGTGAAGGGAAGGCAAACCGGGGACAATATACGGAGGATAACACATCTAATTGAAAGGCACAGAAAAGGGGAATCCCTGCTCTCCTTCTGGCGGTGGATGCAGAGAAGGCGTTCGATCGAGTGGAGTGGGGATTCCTCTTCGCTAATATGGCAAAGATGGGCTTTGGGCCGCGGTTTCTGGGGAGAGTCCAGGCGAACTACCAGCACCCCCTCCTCCGTCTTGCGATTAATGGGCACATCTCTGACCTGATCCGAGTCAAAAGGGGTACAAAACAGGGGTGCCTGCTCTCTTCCATTCTGTACGCCCTGCACTTGGAGCTATTTCTGGCAACCATGAGGGGAAATGCAAATATAGCAGGGATACCTTTTGGGGGAGAAGAACATAAAATTGCCGCCTTCGCGGATGACATGATACTGTTGATAACTCAGCCTGAAACCTCACTGAGAGCAGTGCATGCAGAGCTTACCCGATTCGGAGCTGTGGCAGGATTGAAAATAAACTTAAACAAATCTGAGATACTCAAATTCACACTCTCCCAACTAGCAGAACAAAGCCTCAGAAACACCTTCCAATACAGATGGGTAGATGAGTCCATTACTTACTTCGGAGTTAAGCTGACCAAATCTGTGAACGATCTCTATCAAGCCAACTACCTGCCCCTACTAGAGGAACTCAAAACAAAACTAGTAGATTGGGGTCCGCTAGCGATATCCTGGCTAGAGTGAGTCAATGTGCTAAAGATGGTGGTGCTGCCACAAACCCTTTACCACTTTACGTCCCTCCTGGTCTACATACCACCACGTTTTTTCAAAGACCTCCAAAAAACAACAGATGGATTCCTCTGGAAGAATAAACCTCAGAGGATAGTGGCTAGACTGACAAGAAGCCTCGTGGCAAGTGGGGGGCTAGGGGCACCAGACTTCAGGGCATACTATCCCGCCGCCCAGATAAGGGTCATCAGGGACTGGCAGGTGGATAATAGAGGGAAGGTCTGGAGGTCTATGGATAGGGCTGTAGCGGGGGCCCCGCTGGAAGAAATTATGTGGAAGCCAAATGCAGACAGGCCTGTGCAGATGCATGCCAGCTTTAATACAGACACGGTTAGTGAGGCATGGGAATCAGCAGTGAAAAGGGCTCTATTCACATCCTTCCCTTCCCCAAATATTCCACTTCTCTTCAACACTGAGTTCACCTCGGGCCTCAAGACAGGCATGTTTCAGAAGTGGCTGTTGGGGGGAGGGGGCATAGGGTAAGGGAAATGTTCACCGTGGACCAAATCAAAACCATCAAAGAGTGCAAAACCGACTTTGACGTGTGGGAAACCAGAGATTCCCTTACACTCAACTGAGGCACTGGCTAACTAGCCCGGCCATGAAACGCGCAGGGACCCGGGCCCTTACGCCTTTCGAGAAATACTTAAATACCAATGCAGGGGAGAAGAGGGTGGTAGCGACAGTGTACAAACTCATTAAGGAGGCAGAGGAGCCCCCGAACAGGCTGTACATTGGGAAATGGGAGGCGGACACAGAATCGACGATCGAAATAACCGAGTGGGCAAAGCTCTGGGAACAAATCCCGAAACTGGCAAGATCAATTCAAATCAGATCGATCTGGACAAAACTGATGGTGCAGTGGCACCTAACCCCAC
Source organism: Ambystoma mexicanum (assembly GCF_040938575.1). Taxonomy (NCBI): domain Eukaryota; kingdom Metazoa; phylum Chordata; class Amphibia; order Caudata; family Ambystomatidae; genus Ambystoma; species Ambystoma mexicanum. The sequence continues at coordinate 84,752,438 of NC_090922.1, forward strand.
TCAGGCTCCACAAAATATACCCGAATGTGTCGCAAGGCTGTTGGAGGAACTGTGGGCAAACAGGCTCATTGGCACATACATGGTGGGGCTGCCCAAAACTGGACCGATTCTGGGAGACCATACACACAGCGATTGAGCAAGCGCTCGGTGTACAATGCGGAGAAAACAAAGGCCTGGCCATGATGGGGCTAAACGGAGCCCTGAGGGACATACAGAGCAAGGCTCACTGGAAGCTCTACATTATAATGATGATGGCGGCTGCACTGGTAATAGTACGCAATTGGAAAAAAGCGCAACCTCCCCAGGACCATGAATGGATCGCGAAAATCTGGTCCCTCCTAGCCATGGAATGGTTAACATATTCCCTTCAAGGGAGCCACTCAAATTTCAGCACAGAATGGGCTACACTCCTGAGGTATCTGAAAGACGGCGCACGTCGGGCCTGATGTCCAAAAGCAATGTCTCTCCTGGGCATCATACCTAACCAAGAGGATGAGGACTTGTAAAAGGCACAAGGGCCGAGGGTCCTACTGAGATCAAGGGGAGGACAAACAGCTGGATGGCCCAACCGTACTTAACATTAGCAACTCAAATGAACTGCTCCGGATCCGGGTGGGGATGGGAGGGAGCGAGAGGGGGGGTATTGTTGAATATGTTAATTTTGGAAAATGCTAATAAAAATGTATTATAAAAAAAAAGAATGTAGATGGGAAATGTAATTGATTGTAAGTGAATTTAAATGTAAGTGCAATGAGCATGTTGATTCAAGAATGACTAAGAATCTATATTAAGTATCAGGAAAGGCAACGATTCCGAAATGTGTGTCTTTAGGCAGGATGTAGAAATGAAACATGGCAACGAACAATGAGGTTCATTATAGGTTGGCCCGTGCAGTAATAATGTGCTGGTATTAACGTATACTGGCACATTACTACACCAGCAAACTACGAGTTGGCCGGTAAGGTGGCGATTTGACCTCCAGCTAAGAGCTGGAGGTTATTTGCCACCTTACCGGCAATAAGTGCCGGTATTATGGGCACCGGTACTGGCAAAATCCACAATGGAGTCCAATGGGACTCCAACTAATGGTGACTAACACTGCCTAATCATATAAAGAAGGGAAACCCCCTTATTTTTATACTTTGTCTGTTAGGGGTATAATGAAACCAAATTATAGAGAACAACAAAGTAAATGTCCTACTTTCTCTAAAACAACCCACTGATAATCACCAGAACTATAAAAAAAGATATATCAAAAATATTTTTATTAAATTATTATGTAGAAAAATATCTAAAAAGTGAAAACATATTTGTTAAAAGACAAGAACAAAGTGCACATAATATTAGTTATTTTACTAGTATCATTAATAGTTAATCACACTTCCGATGTCACTATGACTTCGGATTTTAACACTTGAAAAGATTATAATGACATATACAAGTGAAATATTAATCCCTCGCCGGGTTTCAAAAACAATTAAGAAAAACCACATATAGCTAGTACTATTTGTTACTAGTATTTTGCCTCGACATGTTTCAGTTCTGTACATTCATTATAGAACTTTCTTCAGGAGGAACTTGTTTTTACTATGTCACTTCGACCTTGACAATGATTTCTTAAGAACAATGAAAAGAAGATGATCTTGGTCCTGGTGTTTGCAGATAGATATGCTCTTGACTGTGTGGAAAAAGTCTTCAAGCTTGTAAAGGCTTTACATCGACGCCGCGATCGAGGAAACAGCCAGAACTCTGCAGCGTTTCCCCGCGAGCGAACGCTGAAGAAATCACTCTCTTCGCGTCCACTAGGGCAATATCTAGAAGACCACTTGAAAATAAACGTGATCTATTTTGGCCCTTACCACTTTAAGGAAGAACTCTATCATACGGAAAAGACGCCCCATCGAATTTGAAGTTGATTTCCCTTGAAAAATTTCGGGATACGCTTAAACTGGTCCATTCGAGAATCCAGCACAAGCTTGAAGACTTTTTCCACACAGGCCATAGCATATCTATCTGCAAACACCAGGACCAAGATCATCTTCTTTTCATTGTTCTTAAGAAATCATTGTCAAGGTCGAAGTGACATAGTAAAAACAAGTTCCTCCTGAAGAAAGTTCTATAATGAATGTACAGAACTGAAACATGTCGAGGCAAAATACTAGTAACAAATAGTACTAGCTATATGTGTTTTTTCTTAATTGTTTTTGAAACCCGGCGAGGGATTAATATTTCACTTGTATATGTCATTCTAATCTTTTCAAGTGTTAAAATCCGAAGTCATAGTGACATCGGAAGTGTGATTAACTATTAATGATACTAGTAAAATAACTAATATTTTGTGCACTTTGTTCTTGTCTTTTAACAAATATGTTTTCACTTTTTGGATATTTTTCTACATAATGATTTAATAAAAATATTTTTGATATATCTTTTTTTATAGTTCTGGTGATTATCAGTGGGTTGTTTTAGAGAAAGTAGGACGTTTACTTTGACTAACACTGCCTACCACCACTTGTAATCTGGCAGTAATACAGCAGAACCAAGTGACACTAACAGTAATACAGTTGGGTGGTATCTCCGCGGATTTACCACCGAGATATCACCAAACTTCTAATGAGCCCCAACATCTTTAATCAGACATTTGTATCCTGCTGTCTTAGCAACATTATTTAGAAATATGCTTACACTGCCAAAAAGTATTTTTAGCTGCACTGACAAAGTTAAATCAAACAAATGTTAAAAGGAGTGAATACTTAATTGTATTAGAGGTTTACATCTGCGTTGGTTATCTCCTGAAAATGGGCAAATGTGAGTTTGCCTGGAATCTCATTGCTGGGTAATGGGCTAATTAGGGAGACTAAAATCCATATCAATGAGGTCAAGAAATCTTTCACTGATTTAATAAAAAGCTATAAACACATGTTCATAAAGGGTTGGGGTACCACAGTTGTGGATTGCATGGGGTTTGTACGTTTTGCCTTGTCTGTGTTCACTTTGCAGTGCTGCTATTAAAGATTTGAATAACCAATGCCACTCGAGATTATGTCACACTCTTCTTTTCCGCAACAGGTGGGAGAAGTTAAATTGGTTGTGATGTTGGACTACTAAAATGTGGCGCTAAAATAAACACTGATAAATATGGGTCCCACTTTACAATTATATTGCTGCAGGTGTAACCTGACATGATTAGTGATTAACTTTTCTTTTCGTTGCCTCCCTTCTGTAAATTGTCAATTCTCAATAAAGATACATTGATAAAATAAAGACATTTAAGAGGGAATGTAACACCTCTATTAGGTCTTGATGTCAGAAATTGTTTTTATAGTTTGACATTGTGCCTAGAAAAGTTTTATGCTGTATAAATCCAACTGTAAAATAACAACAAATCCAAGTTTCAATACATTTTATCAACCTAACTGAAAATGTTATGCAGAGATGGTCAAATGCATTAGCTTTTTAAGTCCCATAGACGTCTTCATCAGATGGTTGCCATGTACTGAAGTGAGAGAAAAACAGACAGTGCTGGATATTTCTTTCACCTTGTGAACAAAGAGACAATCGTTCACTTTCACTTCCTTTAGTTGTAGGAAGAGTATGCGTGGCATTCAGTCTTCGGGCGGCCACCTTAGCTAGCGAGCAGTACACCACGTTACTGGGCAAGTACATAACATTACTCATTGGAAAACAATGTGCGATGCTCGGAGTGCTTAGAGTTATATCTTCCGCAGCCACAGCGTATTCACACAACATAATTGCACATAATGGGCCTATTCACGAGTATGGCGGTAACCCTTAAAAGCAGCGGTAGCGCTATTACCGCCACATTTAAGGGTCCGCCAGATCATGGCCATGGCAGATTCCCCCCAGCTATGTGCTGGGGGGAAATCTGCACCGAATTTGCCAATTTTTGGCGCTATTACCGCCGGCAGGAAATTCACCGGCGGTAATAGCGCAAATTTTCCCCATTGGGCCCAATGGGGAATGAGGAATTCCCGAATGGGCCCAATGAGGAATGGGCACTAACCGTTCCGCCAAACCGTGATCCGGCGCTAATAGCGCCAGAGGTTTGGTGGTAGGGCTAATAGCACCGGCGGTAATAGCACCGGCGGTAATAGCACCGGCGGAAATAACACCGGCGTTACCGCCCAACTCGTGATGAGGCCCAATGTGTCCACAAAGGTAAGTGGAAGGAATCTTAAATCTGAGACTCAGTAAGTATGAACAGATGTGCGTGATATTGTTGGGCAGTCTTAAAATGCAAGATTTTAAAACATATAATTTGAAAACGGTATATGTTGTCTCAAATTAGCTACACCCAGAGCCTAACACTCGAGTTAATTACAATTTCGGTCGTCATTCCAGAGAAATTATTGCCAAATTCATTTACCATTGCTGCCACTTGTTATGGAAGAATATCCACCAGATAATCGGAGGTAGCACCTATTTTTGACTTACATAGGGGTTTTGGAGTTTACTACCAGCAATAATTCCATTACAGTAAATCGTCAATTTCTTGGAGGCAAAGAGGAGGAGTTGCCTCCAGCATACAGCTGGAGGCAACTCCTCCACTTCATCAACAATCTCAGAATTTGGCGGTGCGGTAAAAGTGACACTGAGGGCACGATTCTTAAGTTGGTGCAGCGAACGTACTAAAGAGCACGATTCACTGCGCCAAATCAGGACGCCCAGCCTCCACCAGTATTCTGAAATGGGCCTGGGTATCCTCTTAGTGCACCAGTGCACTATCAGCATTGCGCCTGTTTTTGGCATAATGGGCACAATCCTGAAATCTCGGCAGCATTTTTGTAAAATAACCTCATAACGACAAAAATGCTGCTGCGCACAGTGGTGTTCATGGACACTTTCGTGGGCCACTTCCACTGGGAAATTATTTCCAGGGCCTCTCAGGCTACCCATGCAAACCTAAGGTAACGAATTGCATTGTGTCACCTTATCATAATATTAAGCCAAAAAGTGCTCAAGAGTGCAGACATGTCTCTATTAGGATACGTTTACCTTTTTTAACGTATCCTAATAGAGACATCTCCACACCCGTGAGCTCTTTTTTGCTTAATCCAATGCTATTCGATAACATAGGTTTGCATGGGTGGACTGCCATCGTTGAAGCAGTTTACCAGCATTGCGCCCGACTTCTTGTGGCACACCTCCAGAATAACGGCACCAAAATGGTACCGTATAAGTGCACGACTTCAGCGCACGTATAAAACTGGAGGAGTGCCACAAGAATACCAGTCTAAAGTGGCAGGTAACAAATGTGGCGGTTGCTAGGTTGGTTTCCAACCCATCCTAGCAACCGCCACCAATATTCCGAAAGTAGCATATTCCTACTGACTTTGAAAGAATGCGCCACCTTTAGAATAGGTCTTAAGTACAGAAAAGGTCGTTAACGCTTTTAACAACCTTTTCGGTACTTAACACCAGTTGCGAATAGGGCCCTAAATCAGTAGTTACTGCCAAAAAATGGCAGTAACTAACTGTAGTCACTTATACTTGCTGGCTTGCACATGATGTGATCAATACAAAAATATCCCCAATGCTTAAATGGTGCAATGTCTATTTTGTGAAACCTGTTTATTGTTTTCAACATACAACACTACAAAAAAGGAAACAGTGGTTCAGTGACTCCCTCCCCCTCAATCTGCCATACATCATGGAATTTCCCTCTTCCTAAGAATTCCGAATTCTGAAGGTAGCCAGTTGACCACTGCAGTGCTAGACAGGAGATCAGCAACGGAGAGGAAGAGAGAAAGCAGAATCAAAGAGGGAGGTCTTCACGTGCTTCTGGAACCGGGGATGGTTCTGCTCAAGTTTCAGAGAGGCAGGGAGGCTGTTATAGAGGGAGGCGCCAGTGAAGAGAGAGATCTACCCCCAACTCGTCACTTGGAGAGGTGACTGACCATGAGGGAGTTGGAGGTGGAGGATTGAAGAGCTCCAGTAGGAAGATATATATATATATATATATATATATATATATATATATATATATATATATATATATATATATATATATATATATTTTTTTTTTTATAGGTACATAGTAACTTTTAAAGATTTTTACATTTTGACCAATAATAAACACATCATTAAACAAACTAATTTTCTCTTATACTTTACAATACAAAATTCATACATTACAATGATAAATATTAAAGCAATTTGCTTTCCCACATACGGTTTCGATTCTTAATAAAGCCACTAAAATACTCACAGTTCCTAAAAGTAACCCCTAGAAGATATTTCCGAAGAGAGAGTTGGAGGTATTGCAGTCCCAGGGCTCAGAAGGCCTTGTGGACAATGCATAGGGTCTTGAAATTGATCCTTGCAACCACTGGGAGCCAATGGAGAGATTTCAGGGCTGGAGAGATATGATCCCTGGGCTTGAGGACAAGAACAAATCTTGCAGTCCTGTTCTGGATGAGCTGTAGAGGGCGGAGAGTAGAGGCAGGCAGATTAAAAAGAGGCTGCTGCAGTAGTCCAGCCTAGAGAGAACCAGGGCTCTGGAGACAGTGAGCTTCTGGGGTAGGGTGAGGAAAGGAAAAATGCTTCTGAGGAGGTGCAGTTGGTTTGACTTCTTAGAGACGTCAGAGATGTGAAGAGAAAAGGAGAGTGTGGAGTCGAAGATGACCCTGAGGTTCTTCGCCTCACAGGTGGGAGCAGGAAGAGGGCCAAGAGAGGCCGGCCAGAGCGTGACAGGAAAGGAAGGTGTAGGGGTGCCGATGAGGAGGATCTCAATCATCTTACTGGCATTAAGGCAGAGATCATTGGCAGCACACCACTCCTGGATTGCAGACAGACAATCTTAGATGAGAGAGGGAGAAGAGGTGGCAGAGGGGATGCTGAAAACAAGCTGAGTGTCATCTGCATAGCACTGAAAGTTGGAGCAGAGAGCAGTAATGCGGTGGGCGAGAGGTGTCAAGTATTGGTTGAACAGCCAGGGAGAAAGGTTATACCCCTCGGGAACACCACAGGTAGAGAGTGAGATAGAGGAGAGGAAGGACCAAAGTTGGACCTGGAAGAGTCGGTCCGAGAGGAGAGAGGTCATCCACGTCAGGGCATGATCAGTGATATCCAGGTTATCACAGAACCAGTTGAGCAGGATGTCATGGTTGACTGTGTCAAAAGCAGAAGAGAGATCAAGTAGGATGAGGATAGGGCAGTGATTAGCATCAAGGTTAGAGAGCAGGTCTTCAAGGATGTTCAGGGCAGCAGTTTCCGTGCTTCTGGCTGCTCTCAAGCCAGACTGATGGTCATGGAGACAACCAACAGATTCAGTGTGACGATTAAGCTGGGAGATGGCCAGCTTTTCCAGGAGTTTGCCCAGGAAAGGAGTGATGGAGAGCGGGGGATTTTTAGCCATGTAGGAGGGATCGGCGGAGGGTTTCCTGAGAAGAGGTTGCGCAAATGAGTGTTTCAGGGGGGAAGGGAAGCTTCCAGTGGTGAAAGAGTGATTGCATAGGATGACCAAGGTTGGAGTGAGGGTGTCAGTGTGGTCCTTGATGGTTTTGGAAGAACAGGGAAGAACCTGTTTTGATGAGACTTTCATAGATCGGACTTGTCTAGAAACCTCATCAGGGGTGAACATAGGAAAGGCAGAGAAGGGAGAAGGGGAGGTGAACGCAGGGAGGCTGGAGGTAGAGAAGAGCATGGATGGAGAAGGAGGAGAGGATGAGAGGGTGGACAGGATGTCCTGGGTTTTAGAGATGAAATGAGAGGCCAGGGCCATACAGAAGGTCTGGGAGGGGACAGGAGAGGCAGAGACTGCAGCCAGATTGGCCAGCCCCTTGCAGATTTTAAATAGTTTGGCCGAGTCGTTAGATGCTGCAGAGATGCAGGCTTAGATGTGAGCTCTCTTCTTAGTGAGGACAGGGAGCCGGTATTCCTTTGGAGCAGGGGAAGGCCAGTTTGTCAGAAGATGCACAAGATGCCAGCCATTTCCTCTCAGCCACTCTACCCTTGAGTTTAAAGGTGACGAGGTCTGAGTCATCACAGGAGTTGCACTTGGCTTTGGGCTTTAAGCGGATCCTCATGACAGGGGCAAGTACATCAAGAGTATCAGAGATAGAAGAGTGGAGCATGGAAAGGGCTGTATCAGGATGTGAGTCAGCCAGAGGTGGAGGTGGGGAGAGAAAGTGGTGCTGACACACGCTGCATGGGTTTGATGACCGAGAAGATGGGTGGCAGTGTGTGGGTTGGCACGGCCTGAGGGGTAGAGAGAGAGAGAGATGAGAGTAGAGGAGAAAGTGATCACTCTAGGAGAGAGGAGTGGTGAGAGGATTCGAGAGCGCTAGGTATGAGGAGATCAGAACATCAAGAGTGTGCCCTGCAGAGTGAGTGGGCCAGAGGGAAGAATAGAAAGAGAGAGAGAGTTGCAGAGGTCGTGAAATAGCCCAGAGGAGGGACAGGAAGCATCCAGGTGGATGTTGAAGTCTCCAAGGAGGAGGGGTTGAGTGGTTGTGGCCAGGAGGGAGGAGGAGAGGTCCGGCCACACATAGAAGAAGGAGGTGGTCTGACCAGGTGGCCATTAGATAGTAGCCATGGTGAGAGAGTGGCCAGGAGAGAGAGAAAGCCTGCAAACAAGGCATTCAAAAGAGGAGTAGGCCTGCATAGGAATGATAGAGGCAGGAATCCACTCTGGGAAGATCAAGACTACACCCCCACCGGAATGGTTGGATCTTGGTGCAGAGAGGATGTTGTAGCCATCAGGGAGGAGAGTGCCACAGCTCGTAACAGAGCTGGCTGTGAACCATGTCTCAGTGAGACCAAGTAAATCTAGGTTGAGTTCTTCCAGGAGATGGCAGATGTCGAAGAGTGTTTGACGGCTGAGCGAGAGTTGTGAGTGGCAATATGGAGAAGATTGCCACTCTTGAAAGACTTCCAGGGAGGGGTACAAATCAGAGGTGCTCCCTGTGAAAGTGTAGAAGGAGCCCAAGGCAGGGCAGAAGAGGAATGAGGAGACGGCAAGGAAGCCAAGGAGGAGGATGAGGGTGCCAGAGAGGTGACAGAGGGGGAGGCAAGGAAGCTGAAGAAGGGAGAGAAGGGGCAGCAGGAGAAGAAATTAAATTGATAAGGCGCTGGAAGCATCTAACAAAGAGGGGGAGTTTGGCCTGAGGGCTTTGGACCAAGACTGTGCCATTCAGGTAAACATTAATGATGACCATAGAGGAGTGGAAGGGGGCCAGGAGGGCCTCCCACCGAGTGCCACCATCAATGGGAGGGTAAGAAAAAGGGAGAGCACAGAGACCATATGAGGATTCCATAGGTCTGGCGGAGGAATGACAAAGAGGATGTTGGTGAGGGTCTGTCTGGCAGGAGCACTGGTATAGTTATCAGCGATAGGGAGGCGTGGGTTGGAGACCAGGATATCCTTTTTGACACTTCCATCTAAAGGACTCTGCCCAGCCCCCACGGGTCTCTAACACCTTATTATAAAAAGTAGGCACTATCCTCCTAGTGTCCACAGTCTTTATCATCTCATCTAATATGGAGGACTTCTTTGGTTCATTTGGGAAGGTTGGAAACAACCCTTTCACGGAGTCCTGTAACCGGAAATATAGATACACCTTCAAAGATATAACATTCCCTTTACCCTTACAACACTCTACTGACAGAAACTGCTCCTCTGGGAATAGGTCCCAAAACTTGAAAAGCCCATCCGTTGCATACAGCACACATACGCAAGCTCTCCTGTCAATGGTAGACACAGAATGTGGATAACTGGTAACTCAGGAGTGTAGAGAACCTCCCCTTTCTTTCTCCCTTCTATATGTACCCATGCTCTGCAGGTCAACTCTACCATATTTTGTGACTTAGATGGTCTACCAGGATCAGTTAGTATGATGGCTCGTTGTAGGGAGGTTGCTGGGAGGGCCTGCTCTATCTCCACATGTCTCCTGCATGTCCCTTTACCAAACCAGTATACCAGAAAAACGGCCTGAGCAGCATCATAGTATGATTCCAGATCAGGAATGCTAACCCCCATCTCTCCAATGACGCAATCAGCTTCTGCCAAGCCATTCAGGGTTGTTTAACTGCCCATATATACAGGCCAACACTGACTGCATTTCACAGAAGTAAGACTTAGGCACCGCTAATGGCACATTAAGGAAGACATAAAAATCGAGGTAGCAACACCATTTCCAACAACAAAATCCTACCATAGAGGTTGACGGGAAGTCCCAATCACCTCTAAATGACCGGCCTGGCTGTTGCAACACCCTTATGTAATTATGTTGATATAACACCTCTAGGGTGCGAGCCATGTCAATCCCTAAATATTGGGTATTGTCTGTGTGCCAGTGAAACATAACACCCCCATCAAACCGCTCAGTGGAATCGGTGAGGGAAAATCACAGATATTGTAGTGTTAATTTTTAACCTGGAAAAGTCTCAAAAATCTGTTACATCTCCCAGACTTGTTGCTAGATTGTTCTGCTAGATTGTTCAGCGGGCTGTTAACAAAAACTACCATGTCATCTGCATAAAAAGAGACCACCACCTTATGACTATACAGCTGTATCCCTCTGTGTATGTGACTATATCTCAGTAATTCAGCCAGTAGCTCAATTGCTAGGGTAAACAGTCATCATTACAAAAAGTGATAGAAATACCTGGAAGAGAAACTTCCCTCTCAATCTGCTGTGATGTGTGAGAAACCTGAAGGTGTCCCACTTATTAGTTCCCGGGGATCTGTCATCCAGGTGGCCAGGACACAGCCATCGCTATTGGATCCACATCCTGAGGGTGGAGAAGTGCAGGAGGATCACCTGGAGGGTCCTCTGGGAGTGGAAGTGAGACACCGAAGGTTGAGATGCAGTATCCACTTCCTTGTGACACCTTTTCCCCATCCTGCCTAGTAGGATACTTAAAAACTCTACCCCCTCCCCTTTTCCATCACAAACACTTCCTCACAGCGTGAACGACAATGGACTAATACCTGATCAGTTTGCTGACATGTCCCAACACAGGGCTCAGGCAGAGTCAGGCAACTGTCGACAACTACACACACCTGACTACTTTTTCCCTTCCCATTGGGACAAAAGGCAGAGCACAAGAGCACACCCTGAGCAAGGCCCCGAAGGCTGAGATGCAGTATCCTCTTCCTTGTGATGCCTTTTCCCCATCCTGCCTAGTAGGATACACTTAAAAACTCTACCCCCCACTTTTTCCAACACAAACTCTTTCTCACAGCGTGAATGACAATGGACTAATACCCGAACCGTTTACCTGACATGTCCTAACACAAGGGTCAGGCAGAGTCAGGCAATTGCTGACAACTACACACACCTGACTATTCTTTTTCTTCACCTTTGGGATAAAAGGCAGAGCACAAGAGCACACTCCGAGCAAGGCCAAACGCACGAGGAAGCAGCCATTCCAAGACGGCAGTTCAAACTGAGAAGAAAGGTGGCGAGACCTGAGAGGATGTCAAGGAGGGAGTTGGCCTTGCCCTTTTCAACACAGACCTGCAAAACCTCAGTTGAAAGAAACATAAGACTGGGAATCGCAGTTGGCCCATGGTGTGACAGATTTCAGTGGTACATGGCACCCTTCTGCACAGTTAGCCAGGGCGGGGAGACAAGGCTGCCATTGTGGTACCGTCCTTGACTCGTGCAGCAAAGGAACTGCCAAAGAGTTCAGCACAGCCGGTGGGTCGGAAGAAGCTGATAGTCAAACAGACTGTGTGAGGCTCAAAGTTTCAGTGGCAACAGTAAGAAGATAATTAGACAAGACGTCTTTTGTGAACACATTGATACCAGAGATAGAGTGGTCCGGCGCCAGGGGGCACCCAGTCGACGATCTCTGGCTGGTACCTCTCTTATGAACAGAGAGATTGTATTGACCATTGGGAAGAAAGAAGAACACAAGTACCATGGGGCCATAGGGAAGGCCGGCATAGAGTGTTAAGGTTGTCATACAAGGGTCGAGCCAAATCCCTTGTACAATGAAAAGTCCTTAACCCATTGTCGAAGTTTTGACATTGTGAAGCAGGCGTTCGCACCCCAGCTGAGGAAAACGATGTGCGAACTGTGAATGTGTGAAAACCACGCTTGCCGTATGCAAACAGAGTGACCCAGCGAGACAAGATCGCCCTTCGGAAGGCTCTGTTTGAATTGGCAAAATGCTTTGGAAGATTTAAACCTGGATGAGGTGGACCTCACTAAACCAAAGGGGTTGTTGTTTAAAACGACATTAAGTCTGGTGAATAAGCAAATAAGGAGATTGTGATTGAAAGGCAATAGTAAACTCGACTGAGGGAATCAAGAGGCAAAATGTGAAGATGGTAAGTGAAAAGCATTATGATGACAAGTATGTACCCGAATGAGGGATGTCCACAGTGAATGGTTGGTCTGAGCCTGACTGAGGGAGGCTGACGACTGAGAGAAGGATCGGAGCCAGGCTGAGAGGGATCCAAGGATGAAGGGTAATCACCCTACGAAAAAAGGATAACAGAAGGAACTTTTGTTTTGTTGTTTTGAAGAATCAGGCCCTCTCAAGCAAGAAACGTTTGCATGAAAAGGGACTTGGGCACAGAAGACCTTGATATAGAGGAAAGGAACTGTAAGCTTGTGCCGGAGAAGGCTAGGAGTGTGCTGTGCTCGAGAGTCTCGCTTTGTCCCATGCTAAAAACGTGGGGAAGGGAGACCACGTCTGTAACATCCTGACTTATCATTTTGTGAACACTTCTTTCTTTTCTTGTGAATATTATCCCACACTCTATTATATCATAGCAGTAAGGATTGGCAATAGTTTTCTTTTTTTTATAGGTCCTTTTTATTTGACTAGACTCCACCAGGACTCTATTATTATTATTTGATGGTCGTAGCTTGCTCCCATCTTAGATTTAGGTTTAGATAGGCGTTTATCTCATCTACTTTAAAGTTTAACAAACACCCTTGAACTGTGATCACTTGTGTCTGTTATACTTTGATGCCATGCCTTCGTTACAGATATCACAACATTTGATTATTAATTCGATATTCTCTACCTCAACATCATAGTAGGATGATACAAAATTTGGAAAGGTAAATAATTGCTAATGAAGCCATTCACAATAAATTCATTAACTAATTATTAGAGCAACTTAAATAGAAAAAATACAATTTATCTCTACAATGTCATGCAATTACTACTATTGCTTCTTTTTGAAGAAAACATACCTCCTAATTGTGCCTCATTACAGACCATTAAATCATGCTCACAGGACCTTCAGGCACTATAGTTGAATTTTTACACCGAACTTGATTTGATTTGAATTTGATTTGTTTTGAATTATTTGTATAGCACAGCTAAATTGACTCAACCGTATGAAAGTGCAGACCTTACAGAGAGTGAAAAAGGAGACAGCTCGACTAGCAACCCAGGCAGTATCCAGGATAGAGGGCTACACTAAATTGAATTATTTAAATAAGAAGCTTTTAAGAGTTTACGAATTTAAAGAAAAGATTGTAATGCCCTTATCTCAAAAGAAAGACTGTTCCATAATCTGGGAGCTACTACTGCAAATCTGCAATCTGCCCTAAAGTCGCACGAGAATGGAGCTCTCCTTAGCAATTTATCACCTGACCAGATTGTCCTTGTAGGTTGATATCTGTTGATTTTGTCCACCAGATAAGATGTAGCAAGATTGTTTAAACATTTATATATCAAGCAGTGGACTTTGAAATCACTCCTGTTCCCGACGGCCAGCCAGTGGATAGAGCGGTGCAGTATTCAGAAGGGAGAAGACTTACCCACTCTGAATACGAGTCTGACAACATCCGCTGACATTGTTAAATCGGTATACCTACAAGAAGACTGTTTTAGTAATATAGTTGCGAGGTCACTAGATCTCCTACTACACCTGCATGATCATCAGGTGGGAGTGCCTGCTGTAGTGGGCATAATGAATAGAAAATTGCCTACACCTTAGCCCCTACCTGGTATTCACTGTTCAGGTTCTCCTGACAAATACAGCCAAGGTTTTTGGTCTTGGGCGCAAATGTTAGTTCTGAGCCCAGAAAACCAGGTGAATGAGGGCATCTATCATTGTCAAGAAAATGTTTGGGCCCAAATAATGCCACTTCTGTCTTACTTGGATTGAGCTGGAGCCAATTACAGGACATCCATTGATTGACTTTGTCGAGGCACTATCTGACCCTAGAGAATGAAACTTAAGACAATTATCAGATAATGGTCTGAATTATCATTTAACTTGCTAAAACAATAATTTGGATGTGTTTTAAGGAACTTTATGGGTGCTGGGTCTTTAATCCCCTTCCTTTTTTCTTCTTCAGTATATGGTTTTAGTTTTTCATTTTGTACTTGGGTTCACTGTAGGATGACCGGGTGAAGTCTGGAAAAATATGGCAACAGGATCTTTCAATATTTTGTGAAAATGTAAAGCCCACATTTTCGGAGCTTTATGGCGTTAAGCACATGTAAAGCCTTTCGTCTTTTGGAGCGCGGAATCGCAACCAGACGAAATTCTTTTCCTGCATTTTCCCGACGCTGCCATCCTCCGAAAATGTGGGCTTTACCTTTTCACAAAATACCGAAAGGTTCTATTGCCATTTTTTTTCCAGACTTCACCCGTTTGTATTTTGGAACAATGTTCTGCCTTGAAAAAGATCCTTCTTTTGGTTGAAACACGTGTTGGCTGTTTCTCCAGAATGTTTCAATTTCCTTCATTTTCTGTCAAATGCATCAATTCATATATGAAAGCTAGCTTAGCCCTGATGCTGTATCAACATAGAAAAATGGGAACATTCCAGTTTTATGACCTAATAAACCTCACTTTTTGTTTTCCATACCCCCTCCATGCGCATAGTTGCCTTTCGTACTTGGTTATTAGTTCTTTGCTATGACCCTGTTATCACTGGTAAATACCGGAAAGATGCTGGCTGCCTCTACTCCAGTCTCCATAGGTAATGTTTATGCATACAACATTCAGAAACCATGGTAAGAAAATGATAGAGTCATGTCCATGTTTGAATGGTGCAGTCAAGTGGGCGACAGCAACCCTGATTATCCTGAAGATGCACTGGTCTTTAATGGAGACCATGATTGTCTGGGAGACCAACAGTACACAGACAGGGTGTTTACTTTGAGTGCCTGAGCTCTAAAGTTGAAAAGACTATTCATCATCCTGTATCAGAAATCCTAATGATGGTCTAGAACAGTTTGGACTCCCTGGAGGCCCACTGTGCCAGCACCATGAAGGGAGGGAGTAAATGCAAGCCTTAGCACACAAATGGGGCCTAGGCGTATGATCCAAAACTTGAGGGAAAGACATTTTGGGCTTTAAAGGAGGCAGTATTTCAGTCCATTGTAGGTTGCACTATTTTACTGGCCCAGTTTCTCTAAGAACGCTTATTCTGCCTTTGGGAAAGGGATGCTTCTCAGCAACCAACTCTCTGTCCTGTTGGATGGCACATATGGGTGTTATAGGCTCTTCTGTTGCTTCCGAAGCATTGTCTAGAAATGCCATAGGTTGAACACCAACGGATCTTAAGTGGAAAATGATTACATAAGTATTGGGAATGTAGGCAGGCAGCAGCTATACCCATCACCCCCTACAGGCTAAGTTATGGTTGTTGGCTTGAATGGGTGAATTCCACCATATAGCCTGCCATTACCTCAACTGAGACATCCGCTTACCAGCCCCCCAACCATAGTGACAGTGAATGACTTTGCTTTTGGGGTTTCTCTGATGCCTGGTTGCTCTGATGGTTTGGGGTTGCTCTGATGTCTGGTCTTGAAGTGCATGGAGTTCCTCAGACCACTATTGGAGGTGAAGAAGCTGCTACTGGTCACACTCTCCTCATTAAAAGAGGTACCAATGGACAATAAGGTGGCAGATTTAAAAGAAAAGGCACTAGGCACCCGTTATATTGGTTCTGAGCAGTTTTGTCAGTAAACTGTTCCCAGTGTTTAGTAAGGAACGATTTCCCCAATGACCAATAACTGGTAGTTGAATGGCAGGGAGATGTTCTCCCATTTCATCAAGAAATAATATTCTCCTCCTGGGTATTCTGCAAGGGGGCAACGTTTTTGAACAACGCAATTCACAATACACCTAGTAATGAGCTCCAGTTCTCACATTGCACCGCTAGTTTCTCAAATTTGGATGGAAGGTCCATGTATAGAGTTTGTGAACCCTCCCTTTGCCGCTCATCTGTACCCTGGTGTTTCACCAAAGTGACATAGGTGTCATATGTCCTCAGTGAAAGGGAAGCGGGAATGATTATTTACCTAGATAACGTTGATTCTGAATGCTCAGATCCTTGCAGGCCATTTCGAGTTGGCATCAGATCTTCTTCAAGGAATGGGTTTCCTTATCAATTGGGAAAAATCAGGTTTGAACCCATCCCAGCATATACACATTTTAGGATTAATGGTAGACACAGGTTTTGCATCTTCAGAAAAAGCAGGCCTCGAAAGTGACTTCTAACTAAATAAAGATATGCCAGGTCATAGCTAGAGGCATATTATCTCTCAGGGAGATGCCTGATTGGGGTGCCTCTGATTCCTTTGGCCTCCGGGTCACATTGATGCAGTTTGCATTCCCATTGTTTGTTTGTGGTGTTGATGGTCCTATTCCCTGGTGCGGGCCAGAAGCAGGGGTTCCAGTTCTTCTGGAAGTTTCTATGGATTTTCAGAGATTTCTTTATCAGATTTCAGAGCACCTGGCAATTCATCATGGTGGTTTCTGCCACTGGTCTCAGAAGTGTTCCTGCTCCTGCTTTCCTGGAGGGTGTCGTCACTTGCTGGTGAGTTCCAGGTCTTTCAAAGTCAGCTGCAGGCCTCAAACGATTCTTGGGCTCACCCCTCCATGCACACCTAAGAGCTACAAGGCAGCGGTTCTGGCACCAGTCGTCCATGGACCAGAGTGTTTATCTCATTTTAATTTCGTTGGATATTGTTTTGAAATGTTTGGCATCTCTGTCAGCAGAAGGCAAGGCCTTCATGATCATGTTTTTCTACTGCTGTGCTGTATTGGCAGATCATGGTTATGTGAAGGTTGTCCTATGTGTACAACATCTGCTGGTGTACTCCTTTTGAAACAGTTGTGGCTCTAGCACCCTCTCACCTCTCGTTATTTGTATTTATCGGCCTTTAACAAGGTTCATCACCTTTTTGAAAATTGGCTGGACATTTCTGACCTCATCATCGAGTAGATTTCAGAGACTCTAGCTATGTTATTGTGTCTTATTTCCTGTAAGAAGTGGACCTCTATTAGGTCACGGCAGGTTTTACAGCATACTTTCTTTCCAGAGGAGGCTGCCTTTACTATATTGAGGTTAACTGAATCAGGGTTCACTTGACCCTCATTTCTGGATTTTTCACGTGATCCTTACACGTGCATTGTTCCTTGTTTGAAGTAGTACTGGGGACCTTTGATTCTAGGCCTAGTGAACAATTGCGATTGTTGAGTTCCTTAAAGCACCACTTCAATGCTGTTTACGCACCTGCACTCATCCATTGGGTGAAGTTGGTTCTGGAATGGAATGCACAGGGGCTGAGGTTTATCTTTACAGGCCCAGTCCACCAGTGGCATGATGGCATTTATAGACTATATAAGGGTAGCCAGTGATATAATCGTTCCCCAAAACGCTGTTCACAGAAACAGACAAAATAAATAATGCAGGAATCTATTAATCGTGGCAGCTAAGGTTGTTCTACGGCACATAATGTCATTCTCCAATCTGTTTAAAAAAGAATATCAGGGCAAAGGATTGGTGAGGGAGGACTATGAGGGCAGAGCAGGGGTTCAGGGGGTGTCCCTCTGAAAGGGTTAGTAGTGAATCTGCATTCTTTCCTTTGTGTGAGTGTATGTATGTATGCATTCCATTCTGGTTCTTCTGCTATGAAATCAACAAACAATGTTAAAGGATTACTTGCCTAAAACTTTGCATTTCATGTAAGCTAACCGCTTCTTACCTTCGGAAATGGGGCTGTAAAGCGACAGGCTTCTGTGCCGTGAATCTCTCTTCCTAGAGCAGACTTGCCTCCCTGAAATGGTGATTCTTATTTCGCTGTGTAAGCAGGGACACATTTCCACACCGGTTTCAGCTGCACTGCTTGCTTAATCACTGTATGGCAGTTCTTTGTTCTTTTTACTTAAGGGCTTAAAAAAATAACCAATATTTGATTTGCCCATTTTCACAGCATATCGATGATTTCCGCGAAAGTTTTAGAAGCAATGTTTTTAAATGTGCCATTATTTTGATCAGCGCAAAATGTTTAAGCGCTCTTTATTTTTTCATTGACATTTCTACAACAACAAGATTTTTTTTAAAACAATATCACATACAACCCTCTATAATGGGTGGCAGGTTGGAGTAGATTTATTGAATTGGCAAACTGGTCGGGTGATGCTACCTTTAAAGAATAATATATGTCCCCTGTTGATGTGGTATCATTCACAGTAAGCTTTCAACAAGCAAAATATCGAGATTTAGGGCCTCATTACACGGTAGGCGGTAAGGGTTTACCGGTACAGGTAAGGGCACTGGTACCGGTAAACCCTTACCGCCTTACTACGAGGTCCCTTTGCGGGACCCGACCTTAACGGCTGGTTTTACCAGCCGTTAAGGAACAGGCCCGCTAAGGGACCTTGGTGCTAATTACGGTACTGCAATTTGCGGTACCGTAATTAGCCATTTCCCCATTCCCAATGAGCCCTATGGGGGCAAAAATGGGAATGGGGAAGTGCCTTGGTGAATGGGGAATTACCACCCCCGCTCACCTTAGAGTAGGGCAGTAATTCCGCCATCCACCAAGGCGGACATGGTAAAATACCGGCGGCAACCATAGCGCTAATAGCGCCATGGTAACCCCCTACCGTGTAATGAGGCCCTTAGTCTTGGGATGCTGATTCTATTAAATCGTACAGGGAGTCCTACTACTGTTAAAGGGCTGCAGATGAGTCCTATCCCTCCATCTATACATCAAAGAGTGTCGTAAATGTTACCCTTGAAAATGTGATGCATTGATTTGACGATGTTCCATTTTGTTAAGTTAGTTTATGTATTTACTTCCTGCCCAAGTAGTGTCATTTTGGCTCACTGTGATGTGGGCGGTGGGGTAAATGGTTGGTTTTTAGATGCAGAGACTTGGTCACTGCAGTACATTATGAATACTGGCATTCGCAGGCCTTTTTCGTACAGAGCTGGGGGGGCTGGGAGGGGGGTTGCATTTATTCGTTATCTGGCCCTCTGCCAACCCATGCAGAAAATGCACATGTAGCTTTGCCCACATTGATTGTGATGCAGGTGGAGAGATTGGGATTCGTGTAAACGCCGGGCATTGCAGGTGGCACTTGAGATTGCCTTTAACAATGGGTTTCAAATCTGCATGGAAACCTGGGTCCATGGGTTTTTTGTGCAGAATTAAGGTTCATTTGTGGTAATAATCAAAAGGCCATGGAGATTTCTGCTTACATGGACGCGTACATGCAAGTGGTGCTCTGCATGCAATTTACAGGCTCATCCAAAATTAGCCCCAGTGTGTTTTCCAGTTGTGGATTTCAAACCTTTGTGATGGTTTAGAAAAAAAAGTATTTGATTTTTCCAAACAAAACAATCCATAACGTATACGATATGTCACAACATGTCATCATTCATTATACATCCTATGGGAACCTCTGACATAATCTCCACATCTTGTAGGTGCATGTTGTGCCATTAATACGTTACTCTCCCCTTAACTTGAAAACAGCCCAACAAGCCTTTATTAGTCCTTACTGGCCGATCCCTCACTGTTTAATCATTACATTTCTGCTTGTAATCATAGTTATAAGTTGTTGTGGGGAATCGTGACTCCCAAGTTCGGTGGTCATGGGTGCAAACTTGCAGGGTAATTCATAGAAATTCGCACAAACGTGGCGCACGCGGCTGGCGCACAGCGTGCCCGTGCAAATGTCTGGGCCAGCCGCGTGCGCTAAAATCGATTTCCGCGCACAGCGTATTCATGGATTTTCGCATCCAAAACCAGCTGTGGCGCAGCGTGGCGCAGCGACCCTGCAGCAGCGCCAGTTACGCCCCCAAGAATGCCCTTCCGCAAGGAAAAGCCTTCAAAATCCCCAAATAATCGCAAAGGGCTGCGCTAACCCTGGACCAGTTCACAGGGCTTGCAAACAGCAAACGCCAAGCGGGGAACGTGTATTTCAGTGGTTCGCGGGAAGTTCCACACGCGATTGTCCTGTGTACGTGTGCATCAGGGGTGCGTGGGAAGTAACACACGCAAAAGCAGCAGGGTACGTGTATTTCAGGGGTGCGCTGGAAGTATCACACGCAAAAGCAGCAGGGTACGTGTATTTCAGGGGTGCGCAGGAAGCATCACACGCAAAAGCAGCAGGGTACGTGTATCTCAGGGGTGCGTGGGAAGTATCACACGCGATTCCATCAGGGTACGTGTATTCCAGGGGTGTGCGGGAAGTATCACACGCAAAAACAGCAGGGTACGTGTATTTCAGGGGTGCGCGGGAAGTATCACACGCAAAAGCAGCAGGGTACGTGTATCTCAGGGGTGCGCGGGAAGTATCACACGCGATTCCATCAGGGTACGTGTATTCCAGGGGTGCGCTGGAAGTATCACACGCAAAAACAGCAGGGTACGTGTATTCCAGGGGTGCACGGGAAGTATCACACGCAAAAGCAGCAGGGTACATGTATTTCAGGGGTGCGTGGGAAGTATCACACGCAAAATCAGCAGGGTACGTGTATTTCAGGGGTGCGCGGGAAGTATCACACGCGATTCCATCAGGGTATGTGTATTACAGGGGTGTGCGGGAGCACCACACGTGAATTGCACGTGTGGGTCCTCCCAGGTGTTCCCGCTACACCCTCCACGGCCCCTGCAGGTGGCCCACACCACAGGGGCTACCCTGCACATGTCCTGCAGGCACCCCATCCACCATGGCCATGCCCCCCAGCCAACCCACATGTCACCTTGCACTACTGCCCACCAACGCATGTCCCCCTGCACCCCCAGCCACCAGGGGCAGCCTCCACCAGGCCCCCACCCATGTCCCCTATCACCCCCAACCACCAGGGGCAGCCTCCACCAGGCCCCCACTCATGTCCCCTATCAACCCCACCCCCCACCAGGCCCCCACTCATGTCTCCCACCACCCCCACCCCCCAGCAGTGCAGGGGCAGCCTCCACCAGGCACCCACTCACGTCTCCCACCACCCCCACCCCCCAGCAGTGCAGGGGCAGCCCCCACTCATGTCTCCCTGCACCCCCACCGCCCAGCCACCAGGGGCAGCCTCCACCAGGCCCCCACCCATGTCTACCACCACCTCCACCCCCAGCAGTGCAGGGGCAGCCTCCACCAGGCCCCCACTCACGTCTCCCACCACCCCCACCCCCCAGCAGTGCAGGGGCAGCCTCCACCAGGCCCCCACTCATGTCTCCCTGCACCTCCACCCCCCAGCCACCAGGGGCAGCCTCCACCAGGCCCCCACCCATGTCTACCACCACCCCCACCCCCCAGCAGTCCAGGGGCAGCCTCCACCAGGCCCCCACTCATGTCCCCTATCACCCCCACCCCCCAGCAGTGCAGGGGCAGCCTCCACCAGGCCCCCACTCATATCCCCTATCACCCCCACTCCCCAGCCACCAGGGGCAGCCTCCACCAGGCCCCCACTCATATCCCCTATCACCCCCACCCCCCAGGAGTGCAGGGGCAGCCTCCACCAGCCCCCCACTCATGTCTCCCACCACCCCCACCCCCAAGCAGTGCAGGGGCAGCCTCTACCAGGCCCCCACTCATCTCTCCCTGCACTCCACCCCCCAGCCACCAGGGGCAGCCTCCACCAGGCCCCCACCCAGGTCTACCACCACCCCCACCCCCCAGCAGTGCAGGGGCAGCCTCCACCAGGCCCCCACTCATGTCTCCCACCACCCTCACCCCCCAGCAGTGCAGGGGCAGCCTCCACCAGGCCCCCACTCATGTCCCCTATCACCCCCACCCCCCAGCAGTGCAGGGGCAGCCTCCACCAGGCCTCCACTCATGTCTCCCACCAACCCCATCCCCCAGCCACCAGGGGCAGCCTCCACCAGGCCCCACTCATGTCCCCATTCACCCCCACCCCCCAGCAGTGCAGGGGCAGCCTCCACCAGGCCCCCACGCATGTCTACCACCACCCCCATCCCCCAGCAGTGCAGGGGCAGCCTCCACCAGGCCCCCACTCATGTCTCCCACCACCCCCACCCCCCATCAGTGCAGGGGCAGCCTCCACCAGGCCCCCACTCATGTCCCCTATCACCCCCACCCCCCAGCAGTGCAGGGGCAGCCTCCACCAGGCCCCCACTCATGTCCCCCAGCCAACATGTCACCACAATGTAGATCCCTGGCCCTTATGGTCAGCCTCCAAATGCCAAACACCCACCCGAGTATTGCATCTACCCACTTAGAAATGGCAAAAACATGATAGAAGCCCAATTGCAAGTTTGGAAATGAACACATGTCCTTCACATACACGCAATGGGTGTCAGTGAATGTCAAAACCCATATCATGATATGCATGAAACCAATGAGATGATACTACACATTGAACTTTGAAGAAAAAATATGTATTAAAAGCAACATAAATTGAATCAAAAATAAACAAACAATAATAGAAATTAAAAAAAAAAAAAACAGCAGGTCCGTGAAATAATGCAAAACCACAAATCATAATTCAAAGGAAAGGTGTCCAAAGTCACAGTCCACAAAAGTAAATCCAATGGAAAATTAAAATCGAAAACCATTGCTCCATGGCGAAATCATAATAAAAATTGAAAATCCAAAAGTCAACTATGTACAGATAAACAATCCAGGGTCCATGATCCCAACCGAAGAAATGAAACCTATCTAATAACACTACCTAAAAAAAATAACTATATACAAAAATGTGGCCCATTGTCCAAAAGGTCCAAAAAAAATGCTAAACCAAAGGAAACCTAACACTAACTATAGAACTATTTACAAGGGCAGCGGGCTTGTCCGACGGCTCACTTCGGGATGTTCCGGGCCAGGGCATCATCGAACTCCTGCTCAATGTCCCGGAGGCGCTCCTCCTCCATGGCCCCGAGGGTCCGCAGGGCCGTCCACATGTTCCCCCCCAAACTCCCTGCGGATTGCCTCGAGGCACTCGGCACGCCTCATGGCCCTCCACATGGAGTTCTCCGCCCTGACCATCGTGAGCCATGCCACTTCTGCCCGCTGCCGCTCCGCATCTATGGCGTGGCCCAAACGCTGCCACACGGAAGACACTTCCCGTCCTGGGTCCTCCTGCCCTCCGGCCGATGCCTGCCCCTCTGATGTAGAAGGCTCTGAGCCATCATGGCTCCCAGCACGTTGCTGCTGCTGCTGCGCCTCTGCCCGTGCACTGCCTCCTGCTGCCTGCACATCCTCCGCTGGCTGGGGTGCAGTCGTTGATGTGGCCACCCCTGCTGGACGTCCGACTCCCGACTGTGGCAGGGATGCCTCCCCCACCAGCCTGGCCGCACCGTCAGAGGCAGTTCCACAGGGCACCCAGGTGACTGATGGGTGGGAAGATGGCACGGAGGACGACTGGCGCATAGGGGGTTCAGTTGAGGAGGGAGTCGTAGCAAGCACCATCAAACGGAGGAATCCGGCCTGGGTGACCTGTCCCAGTAGGCCGACGCGGTCAATGAGCCATTCGAGATGACGTGCAGTCTCCTCATGAAAAGACTGCAGGTCACCTCGCATGGCCCGTTGACGCAACGCCACACCAGTCAGGACAGGCTCAACCCGGACCCGGATAGCCACGTCCGCAGGCAGAGGAAGGCCAGTTGTCGTGAGCTCATCCCCTGCCTGAAAACGGGTCTGGACTTAGGCATCCCTGCTAGTGCAAGATGATGCAGTGACAGGATCAGGGACAGGATTGCACACGGGCACCTCCGCGGCGACCTGTGCTGCCTCCTGTCCCTGGTCCTGCACTGCACCACTAGCACCAGTGGAATCCCCACCTCCAGACTCCGTCTCTGTTGCTTGCACGGCCTCCACCACCACCAAACCCCCCAGCAACCTGGATGTCTCCGTGCCATCTTCCCCTGTTGGGCCCTGTGGGGTCCCAGCTACCCCTTCTGCTGCCGAGGAGTCCAACTCCGACCTCCGGCTCTTGGACCTCGCCCCGGCAGCTGCGGCCTGGGACGCGGCACCGGACTCCTCACTCCCCGACGAGATCACAACCTGGGAGGGGAGCCGGGCCTTGCGTCTCCGGCTGGTGGTGCGATCCCCGCCGCTGTGCTCCACAGCACCTTCTCCGCCCTCTTCATCAGTTGACGCTGCAGACAGGGACAAATAAAACACAGGCATCAGGGCACTGTACAATGGACACATAGACAAATGACAGTTGCACATGAGTGGCATTGGCAAACCTCAGACATGGCATCACAATCGGCAACACACATGTCATTTCAACTTGCACACATGAGCCATACCACAGCCACATCGCAACTGCCAGCACCATCCATACACATACAACAGCATGAGCAGGCAAAGGTTAGCCAGACATCACATGCAACACAGGGAGTGCACTACACATGCACGCACACCACCACACTTGCATGCATGTGTACACCTCAGCCAACTGTCGCAGTGTTCCGATGGGCATCCATGTCACATCTGCCAATCAGGCTTCCACATCCCGCTGTCACATGCATCCATGTTGCATCACTGTTGCACCCTTGTCAAATACACACACATGCACATGTACACAGTGCTGATACATGCAGCTGAAAACAAAATACATGCGTGACATTACGAACATGCCCACTTACATACACATTCATCCAAACATGTGTGCCCACACAACTGCATTTGGCATGCAAGCCTACACACAAGCACCATCCATGTCTCACACATGACAGCCCTCGCATGTGTTAGCCTCAAGGTCCTGTACACCCCCACCCATACTCGGCCCCATACAAACAGATGTGCAACCGGCACACTACTGGCACATCACCACACGCACAGCTTACAATCATGATGCATGTACACTTACCGCTCAACTCCAGACGGGTCTGCCTCTCAAGGACCTGGACGTGGAGAACTGGGGATATGCGTTCCAGGACCCTCATCTGATCTTCCGACAAGTGGCCCCTTAGCATCCACTGCCTTCAAGAGGCGCCGGGCCTTGTTCAGGGTCCTGGACCTGAAGTCCTCCCAGCGCTTCTTGACATGTTGGAAGTCGCGGACTGCCACCCCCTCCGCGTTGATGGCAGTCACAATGTCCGTCCAGATCCGAGTCCGTCCGTCCTTGTCGGCGCGCACACTTCCGTAGAGGGCATCATACTGCCCCAGGACTTGCTCCACCAGGACACCAACTTCCCTGGCACTGAAGCTGGTGCCCCTCTGCCTCTCTGGCCGGGGGTTGTCAGTGGTGCCAGATGTTGCAGTGCCCGACATGACAACCCCAGAGGCAGGAGTGGGTGGGCAACTGGGTCCTGGGGCTGGGCTGTGGAGCGATGGAATCCCAGTCGGGAGTCTTCGGTTCCAGCAGGGGTGGTCACAGCAACAGCACCCCTGGCTGATGTGCAGGCAGCAAATGGCAGGGCACGTGGGCAGAAGGCAGTCAGGCAGCAGCAGATGGCAGGTGGGAGCGTGCTCGGGGCTCTAGGGGCAGTAATTCGGCCTTGTGGGCAGGAGCGTGGTCTTCCATGTGCTTACGCGTGGCCAGCTTGATACAGAGTGATTTGGCACGTGAAAATCCTGCACGTCTGCGTGTAAATCGAGGAAAGGCCCTTAGCGCGTATACACGTCAGCACGCATATGCGATTTCATTGGACCAAAGGCCCTTAGCACGTAAGCGCGTCTGTGACGTGACGCGCGCGGGTGTTTCCCTCATTACACGTGATGACAGAGCACACATGGATTTCCACCAATCGTGTGTGAAACTTCCTGCGCACCCCAGAAATACACGTACCCAGGCCAATCGCGTGTACGCTCACTTCCCTCCGATTACACGCGATGACACTCGGACATGCAGTTTTACCACGTGTGCTCGCATATGCGATTTCATTGGCCCAAAGGCCACCATGGGCAGCTGTGACGTCACGTGCATGGCCGTAGAGAATGGCGCGTGTAAAAAAAAAAAAGAGATACACGTCCGAGTGTCAAAGCGCGTAATTGGTGGAAATGGCCTCATCGAGTATGCGCGTCTGTGACGTGTGTATAAAAGGTACGTGTAGAACGCCATTTCCTTGTACGTGCTTTTCATGGAGAGCGAGTGGGTGAAATCTGTACTTCTTGTCGGTTCACACGCGATTTACTTCACAGCGTTTCCAGTTCGTACTCCCTGTTACCTCTGACAGCTTTTTCTCTTTTTCTCTTTTTCCTGGGCCTGTTTCCTCAAACAGCGTTCCCTTCTACTGTTGTCCTGTCTCCTCAGACAGCGTACAATTCTTCTTTTGGCGGGGGTGTTGCCAACGCGCACACGCGCATATTTTTCACGCTTTTGTTCCTGGCAGACGGTGAGTCGCGCACGTATTTAACATATGTGCTTGCCCCGTGTGTCGCGTACCCCTTCAGAGGTCATTCTAGGCTGCGTGTGACACGCATACGTTCATTCTTGTGTTTCTGGGTGCCACAGCGTAGTGCAGGTTTATTTTTCCACGCACGTGGTCTACGAGGGGTTGCGTGCACCTTACTTCCCTTTTTTGGGGTGCCTGTGCATTGCGTGACCCGTCATCTTTCCCCAGGGGTGACATACAGCCTTGCTAGAGCACTAGGGTACAGTTACCATCTGGTACCCAACCCCTTAGACCCCCAATTGCCCAGGACAATAGTTCACATCGACTCCCATACGCACAATAACATCAGTGCCATGGCTGGGAGGCGACCAAGCCGTAAGGGTGGCAAAGGTGGCCGAGCACCAAGTGGTGGCCATGGTGGATCCGGTAGGGGACGTGGCCGTGACTAGCAGGGTGCCCCTAGCCCCCCATGTGTGGAGGAGCAGTCAGGGACACCCATGACCCCCCCACCCCCCGGTTGAGGTTAACGTGGCTGACACCATGCATGCTCAGCCCTTGTTGGACCAGCCCACTGTGGAACCAGACCTGGCACAGGGTGACTCCATGGCTGACTTCCAGGTCAGCAGGTCTAGGCCACGTGCGCCGGTGAACGTTAGTGTCATCAGGCCACGTAGATCAGGGACAGCTAGGTCATCTGCTGCCCCGCGTAGGCAGACTGGGGAGGCTGCAGGGGCAGCTGCGGCTCCATCCACCCCACCTCTCACACACCCAGCCAGTACAGTGTCGGTCCAAGTCCATCATGCTGACATTACCCCTGACACCATCACACTTGAGCTAATGCCTGCACCAACTCCCATGCTGAGTGTGCAATCCCACGCTCCTGCCCCTAGTGTCCAGAGCGGCGTAGGACACTCAGGATCCCCACCACCTTCCAAGCGGAAGAGGAAGAGTGCTCGTCCAGTAGAGGCTGATGCCCCAGGCACGGCTACACAGTCCGGCCCGTCAAGGAAGCCCAGCTTCAATGAGGCCGAACTGAATGCACTTGTAGAGTATGTGTCCGCACATGACCGCGAAATGGTGATTGTTGCAGGATCCAAGACCACACCTGCACAACGTCAGGCACACTGGCAGACCATTGCGGACATCATAAGTGCCCTTGGAATCGTGAGGCGCACAGCTAATGAATGCTAAAAGCGCTGGAATGACCTGAAGCGCAGGGCAAAGAATAAGCTGGCCTCAAGTCATGCCGCAACTCTAGTGACTGGAGGTGGGTCTCCAGCAGACGACATAGAACTCACTCCACATGAGCAGGTTGCTGGGACCTACGTCACGGAGGAACAGATCCAAGGCGTGGGAGAACTGGCAGATTACGAGGCATTGTCCGGTGAGTGCACATGCATGTGTGTGTCATCCATGTGCATGGTGTGTGTGGGAGGGCTTCTGTTTGGGTGCCAGGTGAGGGTGTGTGTGCCTGAGTGTTTTGGGTCACCCATGTGCCTCTTCCTATACATTCTTGGCACCAGCATTTGGGTATAGCAGCATCCCTTCTGCCAACATTAGACATCCAGCCCAACACCACGCCAGTTGCCCTTGGAGTGTCATCTTGCCACAACATTGTTGCTTATTTACCTCTGTTTATTCAGGCAGATTGTTTGCATACCACCACTTATACTCGGGATTTCTCAGTCCTATTGTCACATGTCTGACATGGCTATGGTACAGTGGACTGGCTTAGTTTCCTGGACATGATTAGTTTAGACATGTCCCTGTGCTATAGGACCATTTTGGACTGGCAGCTGCAGGTTAAACATTTGAACCATTTCAATGAAAAAATCAATTACATGAGCGAACTGGACTGAATGAACAATTGGTGACCTCCTCTCCCTCTTCACTTCATGGCTAGGGTACATGCCATCTGTGTGATGGCATGTGTATTTGACCTGCCAATCACTGGCCAATGTGTGATGCCACTGCTAGGCAGCATGCAGCAAATGTGTTCATCTTTCATCTTGGTGTCATCAATGTGTGCCATCTGCCTCCCCTTCACACGCAGTGACGGTGCATGCATGGGAGGGTTTTAGTCATGTGGGACATGTGTCAATCAAGTACTGTTTCTGTAGCCTTTCAGCCCTAATTGTGTGCCATAGTGCTAATGCCTGTTTCCATTTGTTTTCTTTTATGTCTTTGCAGGGGATGACGCACTTGATACTGCTGGGGTTGTGGAGATGGTGCAGACCCAGGAGGGGTCTGAGGGCCGACCGACCACCAGTGAGGGACGTGGTGTGGTGGTGGGTGAGAACCCACAACTGCTGCAGGTCGTGCTCTCAAGGGGTGTCTCTGGCTGCACCTCCCCCGAGCTGTATTCAGGTGTCGATTCGGATGATGAGACCTATGTGCCGTCGCAGGTGAGTGTTTCTGGGAGGGATTCTGTTCTGTCCGACCCAACTGCACCAGGGTTAGAACCCTCAATGGGGATGTCAGTGTTGGCAGGTACGCCTTTGGTGGTTACGGATGCAGGGTCACACTCTGCGACATCTGATCCTGTTCCTGGGCCAGCAGATCAGAGGGGGAATGCAGTCCTGCAGCCTCAGGCAGTGCCGGCACAGCAAGGTGCAGTTTGCTTTGCCCCAGACAGGTGTGGTGCCCGCCGACGTGGTGGCCGTCCGCCACCTGGCAATACCGCATGGGAGCAATCCATATACGGTATGGCAACCCAACAGGCAACATCATCAGAGATGATGGCTCAGGCCATGGATAGGGTGGCCACTTCCATTGTCCTCCCCGAAAGGCTGATGGAGCGACTACAGCAGGCAACCGACTCCATCTGCCAGTCACACAGGGAGGACATGTTGCCGTTCGACAGGGACAGGCGGGCGGCACTGGCTACTCTGCAGGAAGCCATTTCCATAGAGTCCCAGGGCCACAGGGAAGCCCTGAGGGTGGAACTTCTTCACCTCAGGACTACTCTTGTTGAGCTTGAGGCTTCAACAAACAGAAGGACAGAACAGCAGCTGGAGCGTCTCACACGTAAGCTCTCAGCTGAGATGCAGGCAACTAGGGCGGAGGTCCGGGCATCCCGTGAGTTGTTGCATGGGGACCTCCGCACACTTATCCTCCAGAACGAGACCTACCACACCCGCATGCTTGCGGCCATGGAGGAACAGACTAGGGCTTTGCGTGGGCTGCCTCCAATAGTGCCACCACCCCCTGATGCAGCTGCAGAGGGTGAGGAGAGCGACAGCAGTGATACTCCCACAATAGGGTAGCCGTGTAGGCCATGAGCCCATGGAGGTGTTTTTTTTTCCGCAAGATCCACACAGGTGGGTTTTGGTGTGCACCCTGTCCTCAGACCTCCTGGGTTTTTTTGGGACAGTGTGTTACCTTGTGTGGCTCCCGTGGGCATACGCTGCATTGTGGCTGGGCACATGCAGGCTTGTCATGAATTTGGTTCAGATGCTTGGGTTTTTGTGACACACACCCCTCCTGCTTCCCGTTTCCATGGGCTTGCAAAGGGTGTGCCCAAGTGACATTGACGTACATGGTGACATTGGACTCCCATGAGCTGTGTGGGCAGTCTGTAGTCAATACTGTGTATACATTCATAGGGCATATTGTTGTTGTATTGTATACTGCATGGTGTATTGATATGTGCCTCTGCATCCATCTCATCCTCCTAATTTGCAGGTCCGTTCCTCATGTCTTCACAATGCGGTCCACCTTGGAACTGGAGTCCATGTTGTAAGCAGTGCACCTACACTCTTGCGTGGCGCTAACACTGTATTCTTGGAAGTGTTCGGAGGGCTGGCATCATCAGGTAGTGAAGTTAGCAAATTTTTAAGTCTGTAGTGTCATGTTTAAGGTAGGTTGGAGGTTGTGTAGGTGATTGGTATTCTTGGTAAGTATTTGGTAATGTGTGTTGTAGGTCCTGCATTACTGTGAGCATTTCATGTGTGGACATGTTTCCATTAGGGGGAAACCGTAGCTGGTGACACTTGGGGCATGTTGTGGGGATTAATTTCTTTCCTCTCACATTGCATGACATGCCCTGGTGTGTTGTGTGGCCGTGCCGGGGAGGGGTTGGGTGACATGGCACTGTTTTCATGTAGTATTTTGGAAGTGGGTATTCATTTCTGCAGCATGGAAGTGTCTTTTGATGACACTGCATTGGTGGTGTTTGTGTAGGTAGGGATGCACACATTGTGACACTTCCACATGAACAATCTCAGGCTGCTATGGTTCTGACAGTTGACTGTCCCTTTGTTCGTCTTAATTGTCAGGTCGAGTCATCATTGCTTATCAGATGGTATGTGCCAGGGCTGTGTGCACTCCACTGGGGTGTGATTTCTATGTGAAGTAATTAGCCACCAGCTGCGTACGGGCTGCCTCACCCGGTGCCCTGTCCCCTCCCATGCGCAGTGGGCGTGCATGTTGTTGGGGATGTGGGGGCACCACCATGTCCACAGCCAGGCCTTGGCGTGTTGCAACATTGTGCAGGACACATGCTGCCACTATGATCCTGCACACTACTGGGGGCGCATATAACAGCTGCCCGCCAGAACGGTCAAGGGAGCGAAAGCGTGACTTGTGCACTCCGAATGTGCGCTCCACTATGCCCTGGGTTGCAATATGGGCTGTGTTGTATCTTACCTCTGGAGGTGTGATGGGGTTCCGAATTGGCGTCATCATGTGGGTGCGCAGAGGGTAGGCACTGTCCCCTGGTGAGGAGGTGATGGGTATCATTAGTGGGGTAGTGAGATAACTCTGCATCTGACATGCATGCATGTGCAGTGGCATTCATACTCCCCAAGCAGCCATGTATCGCCATGCCGCCCAGCTTCTAGGTCCCGGCTTAGGGTAGACATTCGGTAAATGAAGCTGTCGTGGGTGGACCCTGGATAGTTGGCATATACTGAGGTGATGATTCCCTTAGCATTACATACTACCTGCACGTTGATGGAATGCCAGTGCTTGCGGTTCCTATAGATGTGCTCAGATGCCCTGGGGGGACGTAGTGCCACATGGGTGCAGTCAATGGCACCTAGCACTTTTGGGAATTGTGCCACACCGTAGAAATCGAGGGTGGCAGCCTGCCTTTCTGCAGGTGTCCTGGGCAGGTATATGTGCCTACGGACTGATGGGCGTGCAGTGATGATGTTCAAGACCTGGTGTAGACAGCGTGACTGCGTGGCCTGTGACACCCCACCCACTATGGCACTTGTCCGCTGAAATGATCCTGTGGCCAAGAAGTGCAGTACATTGAGGACCTTCTCCAGGGGACTGAGTGCTTGGGAGCACAGGGTGGGTGATGTGAGGTCATACTCCCACTCACTGACCAGGTCCAGTATTATGTGTGGTGGAAACCTGTACCTCCCATACACCTGGTCATCAGGCATCCCAAAAAGGTTAGTTCTGGGAGTGAAAATTCTGGCCCTCACTATCCTCCTCCTCCTCCTTTGGTAACCCACTGCCACTGCTGCTAGGAACGGTATATTCATCCTGGCGTATGAGCTTGTTTGTTGTTTGCGCGCAATTTTATGCTGCGCGGGTCGACGTACGCCTGCTTCATGCTGGCGTATGTGTTTCAGGATTGGACCATTTATTTTTCGGCACGTCGTAGGCGAACGTGTGAATCTTCCCGCCCACCCCAGGAATACACGTAGCACGCTCTCCAAAGACCCAGTCACGAGTAAATATTCCCACCCACCCCTGGAATACACGTACCCCACTCTCACAGGCCCAGTCGCGTGTGAAGTTCACGCACACCCCGAAGTACACGTACCCAGGCCAATCGCGTGTGGAACCTCCCGCGCACCCCGAAGTACACGTACCCAGGCCAATCGCGTGTGGAACTTCCCGCGCACCCCGAAGTACACGTACCCAGGCCAATCGAGTGTGGAGCTTCCCGCGCACCCCGTAGTACACGTACCCAGGCCAATCGCGTGTGGAACTTCCCGCGCACCCCGTAGTACACGTACCCAGGCCAATCGCGTATGGAACTTCCCGCCACCCCGAAGTACACCTACCCAGGCAAATCGCACGGCTGGGGGGTGGGGGTAATGGGAGACATGAGTGGGGGCCTGGTGGAGGCTGCCCCTGGTGGCTGGGGGGTGGGGGTGTAGGGGGACAAGAGTGGGGGCCTGGTGGAGGCTGCCCCTGGTGGCTGGGGGGTGGGGGTGCAGGGGGACATTTGTGGGGGCCTGGTGGAGGCTGCCCCTGCACTGCTTGAGGGTGTGGGTGATGGGAGACATGAGTGGGGGCCTGGTGGGGGCTGCCCCTGGTGGCTGGGGGGTGGGGGTGGTGGTAGACATGGGTGGGGGCCTGGTGGAGGCTGCCCCTGCACTGTTGGGGGGTGGGGGTGATGGGAGCCATGAGTGGGGGCCTGGTGGAGGCTGCCCCTGGTGACTGGGGGGTGGGGGTGCAGGGGGACATGTGTGGGAGCCTGGTGGAGGCTGCCCCTGCACTGCTGGGGGGTGGGGGTGGTGGGAGACATGAGTGGGGGCCTGGTGGAGGCTGCTCCTGGTGGCTGGGGGGTGGGGGGTGCAGGGAGACATGAGTTGGACATGAGTGGGGGCCTGGTGGAGGCTGCCCCTGCTCTGCTGGGGGGTGGGGGTGATGGGAGACATGAGTGGGGGCCTGGTGGAGGCTGCCCCTGCACTGCTGGGGGGTGGGGGTGATGGGAGACATGAGTGGGGGCCTGGTGGAGGCTGCCCCTGCTGGCTGGGGGGTGGGGGTGGTGGTAGACATGGGTGGGGGCCTGGTGGAGGGTGCCCCTGCACTGCTGGGGGGTGGGGGTGATGGGAGACATGAGTGGGGGCTTGGTGGAGGCTGCCCCTGGTGGCTGGGGGGTGGGGGTGGTGGTAGACATGGGTGGGGGCCTGGTGGAGGCTGCCCCTGATGGCTGGGGGGTGGGGGTGATGGGAGACATGAGTGGGGTCTGGTGGAGGCTGCCCCTGCACTGCTGGGGGGTGGGGGTGATGGGAGAAATGAGTGGGGGCCTGGTGGAGGCTGCCCCTGGTGGCTGGGGGGTGGGGGTGGTGGTAGACATGGGTGGGGGCCTGGTGGAGACTGCCCTTGGTGGCTGGGGGGTGGGGGTGATGGGAGACATGAGTGGGGGCCTGGTGGAGGCTGCCCCTGCACTGCTGGGGGGTGGGGGTGATGGGAGACATGAGTGGGGGCCTGGTGGAGGCTGCCCCTGCACTGCTGGGGGGTGGGGGTGATGGGAGACATGAGTAGGGGCCTGGTGGAGGCTGGCCCTGGTGGCTGGGGAGTGGGGGTGGTGGTAGACATGGGTGGGGGCCTGGTGGAGGCTGCCTCTGGTGGCTGGGGGGTGGGGGTGATGGGAGAAATGAGTGGGGGCCTGGTGGAGGCTGCCCCTGGTGGCTGGGGGTTGGGGGTGCAGGGGGACATGTGTGGGAGCCTGGTGGAGGCTGCCCCTGCACTGCTGGGGGGTGGGGGTGCAGGGAGACATGAGTGGGGGCCTGGTGGAGGCTGCCCCTGCACTGCTTGGGGGTGGGGGTGATGGGAGACATGAGTGGGGGCCTGGTGGAGGCTGCCCCTGCACTGCTGGGGGGTGGGGGTGATGGGAGACATGAGTGGGGGCCTGGTGGAGGCTGCCCCTGGTGGCTGGGGGGTGGGGGTGATGGGAGACATGAGTGGGGGCCTGGTGGAGGCTGCCCCTGCACTGCTGGGGGGTGGGGGTGATGGGAGACATGAGTGGGGGCCTGGTGGAGGCTGCCCCTGGTGGCTGGGGGGTGGGGTGCAGGGGGACATGTGTGGGAGCCTGGTGGAGGCACCCCCTGCACTGCTGGGAGGTGGGGGTGATGGGAGACATGTGTTGGTGATCAGTAGTGCAAGGTGACATGTGGGTTGGCTGGTGGGCATGGCCATGGTGGATGGGTTGCCTGTGGGACATGAGCAGGGGTGCAGGGTAGTACCCTGTGGTGTGGGCTGCCTGCAGGGGCCGTGGAGGGTGTAGAGGGAACATCTGGGAGGACCCACATGGCCAAATCACGTGTTGCATTCCCCGGCACCACCGAAATACACGTACCCTGCTGAAATCGCGTGTGAATCTTCCCGTACACCTCGGTATACACGTACCCAGGCCAATCGCGTGTGGAACTTCCCACGCACCCCGAAGTACACCTACCCAAGCCAATCGCGTGTGGAACTTCCCGCGCACCCCGTAGTACACGTACCCAGGCTAATCTCGTGTGGAACTTCCCGCGCACCCCGAAGTACACCTACCCAAGCCAATCGCGTGTGGAACTT
This sequence comes from Ambystoma mexicanum, assembly GCF_040938575.1. Lineage (NCBI taxonomy): Eukaryota > Metazoa > Chordata > Amphibia > Caudata > Ambystomatidae > Ambystoma > Ambystoma mexicanum. The sequence continues at coordinate 84,787,193 of NC_090922.1, forward strand.
CCCGCGCACCCCGTAGTACACGTACCCAGGCTAATCGCGTGTGGAACTTCCCGCGCACCCAGGAACACGCGCACATGCTATTTTTCACAGAGAGGGTGTCCGTGTTTGTCGGTGCCCCTTTGCACCTCATTTGTCCTAGAGGGCCACTGTATGGCCCATTCATCATGGCTGTATATGGGTGCTTTTTGTTAGCGCACATTTTGGCGCACATATTTTTCAGTCGCAGGGGCGCTACCGTCTGCTTTGTTGTGGCGTACTTGTTTGGCCCTGTGCGCGTCTTTGGCCGTGCGCTGGTTTGCCCTATTCGATTCCATGAATACGGGTTGTAGGCGAGCGTGGGGCGTTCCGCGCACTTGCCTCCTTTACTTCCCCCGTGATGCCCATATTTTCACGCATTGTTCCCCATTCCGAGTGTTACGCCCCGTGTTCCGCCTACTTTTGTGATGTGCGCTGTGCTATGTGCGATTTCGCAGTGGCCGTGGCACACGCTGTTGGATGACCTGTGCGCCGGCGTGCGCGGCACACATTTTTAGCGCACATCCAATGTTTTTTGCGCGCACGGACTTCCATGAATCGATGTGCGCTGGTTTCCCTGCGATTTTCGCACTTGCACTGCGATTTTCGCACTTTTACTGCGATTCGCACGTTTTGGCACCTCTGCGCGCGAATTTTCGGCGCACATTATTTCCATGAATCGACCCAAAAGTCTGTTTTAGCTCGTTCCAAAACACCATATTGTCCCTGAGTTCATTTAAGTTCTGGTTGGCCGCCTTTTGCCAAACCGTAATTTCTGCCAGTGTCCATTTCTGTAAATCTCTCCACCACATCTATACCGCAGGGCCTTTTCGGGGATTTCCAAGCCATTTCTATCCTACCCTTGGCCAACACATAGGCCAGGTCATTCATCCTACTTATGTATCGTCTGATCTTCAAGCGTGGGAAAATTCCCAACAGACAGGCTGCAGGGAATTCAGGATTATCCCCTGAACATTTTGCTTGCAATTTCCCACCAGTATTGTTGTATTTTTGAGCAAGCCCAGAACATATGCAATATCCCTGCATTCTACTTGTTACATCCAGGGCAGTGTTTTTTGTCTGCACCCTTAAAACTGGAGATCTTTCAAGGTGTTAAGTAAGCTCTGTGTGTTATATACAGTTGTAAAAATTGCAGTTTGGCATTTCTAGAATATTGTTTAGGATACCTGATTACTTTCCACCATTATGCATTTGTGAAGGGCTTTCCCAAGTCTATCTCATATTTACTTTCAATGCACTTGAGAAATAGTTTAGAGAGAAATAGATCATAAAGTCTAGACAATGTATGCCCACCCTCTGAAATGTTGAATACGCCTTCCACCGCAATGTGCGTGGCTAACTGTCCACACAATGCTGGCCATCGTCTTTTTACTGCATGTATTATAGTTTGATGTAGTAAGTACTGTCCTTCATGTATGTCTGTGCGTCACTTCAGCGCCTAGAAGTCCATTAATGTTTCATCTTGCAACAGGTCTGCTATCGTGACAGCACACAAGGACTCCCAGTGTTTAAGTATACCAGATCACATTTGCCGTCCATCTGACAGCACCGTGGCCAGGGGTGTCTGTGGGGAAACGGGGTCTTGGCCCCTAGTATCTTGCAGGCTCTGTGCCATAGCTGTGTGCCTAATGCCACCAGGTGTGGTTGGTGTCCTAAATGGGGGGGTTGGTACCAACAGAATGACTTTAAAAACATTTTTTTTATATTTCAGGTTGCAGCAGGAATGTGTCAAGTGTCAATTCATCCGCCAGCCAACCTGCTACAAACTGTAGCTGGCTCGCCAGGAAATAGAGTTTGAATTGCGGAACTCTGATCCCTCCTTCCTCATGCGATCTTTGTAGTGTATTCATAGCCAACCTACAACGCCTGTTCTGCCATAAGAATCATCTGCACTCTGTGTCTTGCATGCCAAAGAAGTGCTTGGATATATTATATGGAATGTTCACAAAGTAATGTAACATTCTGTGCAATACTACCATTTTCAGCAATGCAGCCCTGCCCATTAAAGATAGGGGCAATCGCATCCAGAGGTTCATGGACCTTGTGACCCCATCCAATGCTTTTTGTGTGTTGTGTTTATGCTCAACCAGGGGTCATGGTATATATGTATCCCAAAGTATCAAAAGGTATCGGTATACCATTTTTGCACTAGGGTGGGTAGCAAATTCTTCTTTTTTTTTAGTCAGGCCGGCTAGTGGGAACAAAGAAGATTTCTTGCGATCGATTGTGATGCCCGATAGTTCAGCAAACCTATCGAGAACATCTAATATGTATCGCAGATTCACTTCATGCTGCTGTATATAGAGTAGCATGTCATCTGCATACAAGGATATTAAATGTTGTGCTGCATCTATGCATATGCCTGCATCCTGGGGTGGACTGGGAACCAAAAGAGGCCCTGGAAATAATTTTCAAAGTGGCCCCTTATTACACATTTTCAACAGACCCAACCCTTTTCCTATGGAAGAATTTGGAAAGACCACACAAAAGAGGCCCAGGGTGCAGAGGCCTACCAGGAAATCTCCAGAGTGCTCTATCGGCCAGTCCAGCCCTGCCTGCATCCCGATACTCGTTTCCGAGGAACGCTACGATCAGTTTAATAGCAAGGATGAATAGCACTGGGGATAATGGGCCCCTGTCTTGTGCCTTTTTCAAGTTCCCACCTTTTTGAGAAGTCTTGTCCCATTCTAACTCTGGCCATTGGCTTGTTGTATAGCAATTGTACCCACCAAATATAGCCTTGTCCAATTTCGAAATTCTTTATGGCAGCATATAGCCATTCCCATCTAATGGAGTCAAAAGTTTTAACAGCACCTAGGGAGGCAACAGCACAATGGTAGTAATTTGTTTTGGTTCTGTCTATTATGTGATGCAAGCGCCTTAAGTTCCATGATGTGTTTCTAACTGGCAGATAGCCGGTTTGATTTGGATGTAATAGTTTTGCTATCACATTTTTCAATCTATTTACTAATAATGCAGTATTTTGTTGTCTTGGTTTAACAAGGACAAAGGCCTAAATGAGCCACAGTTCATCGTAGGTATGTTGAGTTCGGGCAGGAGGTTTTTTACCGCTTCACTTAAACTTAAAGGGAGAAAGCCCATCTCGTAAGCTTCCATAAGCATGAATAACATTACTCATGCAAGGTCTTCCACAAATTCCTTCTAGAATTCACTTGGCAGGCCATCTTTGCCAGCGGTTTTCACTGTTGGCAAGATCCTGATTACGGCAAGTATTTCATCTACTGTTATGGGGGCTTCTAGTGACTGCAAAGCTTCTCCGTCTAGACATGGGAGGTCAATCGGATCTAAGGCTTCTTGGAGGTCTGAGTGCATCATCACAGCCTCCGCTTTGTATAACGTGCTATAGTATTCGTAAAAGGTGGTATTTACCTCAGCTTGTGTGTTACAGGGGAGATCCTGGCTATTGCTGATGGAGCAAATCATTACCTGCTCACTGTCGCTCTTATACAATTGTGCCAGGAGCCTACCAGGTTTATCGCCCTCAGAATGTTGCCTCTCTATGCATTTCTGTCTCAGCTCTATCTCTTTTTGGAGGTTAATAGATTGGAGTTGTTTCTCTCTGTATCTTCTAAGTCTTGTTCGGCTCTAGCTAAATATCTAGTGATTTCAGTTTGTATGCCACCTGATTTGGCAATCAATTCTCCACTAATAACCACCTTGAATGCTTCCCATAATGTCCCAATGGTCTCCATGCTGCCAGTGTTTTGTAGGAAATACTCACAAATGCTCTTTCTTATGTGGTCTCTACATATTACATCTTGTAGGGCTTTGCTTCTCAATTTCCATGTTGGTATGGATGGCTTAGGGGGAGCAATTTTCCAACTAAGTAGTAATGGAGCGTCATCTGACAAAACACAAGCTTTATATTCTGCTTCTATGAATTCTCCAATTGACTCAATGCCCGTGATAAAAGAATCTAGTCTGGTATATGCCGCGTGTGGGGTGGAATAATGCGAATAGCCACGGGATGTTGGGTAAAGGGCCCTTCAAACATCAGTCAACTCAAAACATTTCAATAGGGTCTTTAGTGTTTTGGCCGGAGGGGGCAGGCTTTGTAAATTTACTATCAGACAGGGTTCAGCGTGCAGTTGAGATCTCCTTCCCATATCAAGGCTCTATGGGGACTGAGTCTGGAGTATAGTGACCTAAAAAAGGAAGTGAAGCCATGATTTGGGGCATATGTGTTAATAATGCATACCTTTTTGTTCTCTAGGAAAACATACATAAGTGCCATCTTTCCTTCCTCGCCCTTCTTTGTCTGGAGAATTCTCAAGAGTACAGTTGATGAAACCGAAATATGGACCCCACTGGAATATGTTGAGAATGCTGAACCCACCATATGTCCCCCCATTTCTTTGCCAGTGTGTCCTGTCTACTTGCTGTAAGATACGCCTCCTGTAGTAGAGCAATGTCTACTTTGTATCTATGCAAATAAGTTAGCACTCCATTTCTTTTGATATAACTGTTGAGACTCCTAATATTCCAGGTCACCATTCTAACATTCCTACCCACGATTTGTAAGGTATAATCGCAGCTCGCTAACATCTCATGCAGAGTTACAATACCAACAGTGACATTTTCCTTTATGGGTATGGTATGAACACAGCCTCGGTTTTGGGATCCTGAACCTATACAGGGTTGATTGTGAGCTCGGGGGCATCTGGACATTAACAAAGGCCATACAAACAAACTTTTCAACCTCCCCCCCCTCGCTGCACTTCATCCCAACTCCCAACAATCGCCCAGCTATACATAGCATGCTCAGGCTTTCCCGCTTCCCACACCCCCACCACCGAGTTCGACAACTATGTGACTGGTGTGCCGCGGGTGGAAACGTGATACTTTACAACTAGTACCCTACAATATAACTACAGAGGGGTAGCAGCAGTAAGGGTTGTAGGTGCTACTTGAGTGTTGTGGCTTGCCCCTTTGGTCTCTCCTGCAATTTAGTGCATGCTTTTCCAGAAAGCAGTTATTAGGGATTTGGCTGCATGCGTCCACCAACCCTGGACTTTGAGGAATTAAACAAAATGAAGCAGGACAGGGTGTTCCAATTTTCCGGCGGACGTGGACTATTCTTAATGGAGGAAGTCTTTTGGGGAGAACCAAACTCATTTGTTGACACATCTCCCTTTCCGTTTGTTGATGTTGCGATCCTCTAGCTGTCCATCCATTCCTGAGCTTCCTCTGGGTTGTCAAGAAATAAAGTGATCAGCCATTCTATAGGTTTTTGAAATGGGCTGGATAGGTGGGCATATATTTAATGCCAGCCTTGCGCACTCTTTCTTTTGTAGGGCCGAATTGGGCTCTGCTTCTTTGCACTTGGAGAGTGTAGTCCAGATAGACTGCCAGTTTAGCCTATGCCCTTTGGATGGAGCCTCCAGATCTTGAAAATGCCTATGTTTTCTCTCTGTCTCTATAGTTAATTATTCTGGCTATTATTGGTCTGGGGGTGCTCCTGGCGGAGGCTTCTTGGACAAATATCTATTTGCACGTTCAACCATGAAGCCTTGTGTAAGGTTGACTGGGCCCACGTCTTGTAGGAGCACATTTTCTATCTAGGTTGTGGGATCTGCACCCTCCATTCCCTCTGGCAGGCCCAAAATCCTGATATTATTCCTACAGGCTCTACCTTCTGCATCTTTGGCTCTGTCTTCTAACATTTTCACTTTCAAATGTAGGGTTTTGACATCAGACTGTGTTTTTTGCATGCACGTGGTGTTGTCTTTTACTTGTGCTTACATTTTGCTGGTCCTGTCTGCTAATGCACGGACGGCCTGTTGCAAGAGTCCCACGTCAATCATCAATGCATCTAATTTTGATTCTAGTGTGGATTGTAGGGCAGTGATGGCTGAAAGTATTTGTTGTTCTCCTCTGCTTTGTTTCCGTATTGTATCAGGGTAGGTGTGTCGTTGGTCCCTTCTTGCATGCTGGCTGGGCCTTTGAAATATGACTCCATTGTGGTCTGTTTATTGGCTTTATTAGACATCTGGAGACTGTTGTGTTGCTTCCACAGTCCAAATCTGATCTAAATCTATGAGCCACCTCTTTTCTTTGTACCCTCTTCGCACCGCAGTCCAGGAAAGGTTGGGGCAGATATGGTACTCCTAAGCCCACCCAGATTTTAGTGGGTGTACTCTGAGTACACATTTATGCAAGCCTGTACTCGTGTGGTGTCTCTTATGATGTCATAGACATTTGCTGCCCCAATCCCCTGGTCCAGGGTTTTTCATTCAGCCTGCCATGATATACTAAGCTTCCCAGTCTAGTACGCAGTTTGGAATGGCCAGTCTGACCTCCCTTGTCCTGAGTTTGCTCAGCATTCCTTGATGCAGTGTATGGCGCGAGGTGACCACGAAGCACTCAACTTAGGTCAAGCGCACCAATACACCAAACGCCATCTCAACCGTGAGGAGTCAGCTCAGGTTATAGCTTGAGCAATCATCCGGCAAGCTCCCTGTGCCTGGGTTTAATGGTAAGTGCACAAACACAGGTCGCATTGTGGCACCGCAGGAGTCCAAATGACCAGCCCTGTGAAGTGAGCCTTGATGTACTTTGTAATAGTATTCTGTGTGGCTGATCAGCGTTGTGCTGTTTCCCTCCACCAGCATTATTATTGCCCAGTTCATTAGTCACCTAGCATGTATGCAACGCCACAGCGCTGAAACTACGATATGTATATTCCCGGGTGTAAAGGTTTAACGTTCTGCAAGTCGGGATTGCGCTGGTGCTCAATTCCAGGGGGGAGCTCACCTGTTCACATGCAAGAGTGCCGCTGGTCTTGTAGATAGATCTTTGCGTTTGCTGCCTGTGATTTAATGCGGCGGTGTGTGTTGATTATTTGCACACTTAGGAGTCAGGATCCAGATAAAGGTGTCTCTCCCAGCCCTGGAGTGCCCGCGACAGCATGGTGTCATTCTGCTGCAAGCTGGTGCTCTGCACCATCTCCTTCCCTGCTCCGTATTTATTGGGCACCAGTTCATGTGTCTGCCATGGTTGATGTTTCTACTGGCAGTCTCCCAACACCTGACTGCTGTGTGGTGCCGCAACAGAGGGGAGAAGCAGCGCGTCCGTGCGCAGGAGGTCTGCGCCCAGCAGATTCTTCAATAGAGTTGCAGACCGCCTTTCTGCGTTTTGAGTGTGCAGGTCGCCATTTCGTTTTAGCCTCTTTGTTCCGGGTCATGGGGAACGGGGGAGAATTACCAGTCTTTCCACGCTCTAATACATAGTTCAGCCGCAGATAGATGGTCCCTGTATGCAAGGGTGTTGCTAGGTCTGGAAAACATCATGGGCTAAGCTAATGTTGGGACTGTCGGGACTCGGGGCTGGCTAGCATTTTGGTTGTAGCACCTGAGCTTCTATCCGGGGCTACAACCAAAAGACCCAGGGCTAAAGCCCCCTCAGCCCTACCCTAGCAACGCCTCTGCCTGCTTGTTCGCTCATCTGATTCTCCGTCCGCGTCTTGAAAATATAAAGTAGCTGCTTTTTATGGCGGATTGTTTTCCGTCAGAGCTGTCGGAGATGATTCCTTATCGTATGGCGCTGGTCACACTTCCAAACCTTTGTGATGTTCTGCAAGTTCCAGGAGGGTTATCCAAGCTCCATGGGTGGCCGGAGGAGTCTTTCTGTCACCTCAGCGTGGGGTGTTCTTATTGAGCTGTCTGGTAGAAGTTTCAGTAAAGTTATGCATGGAGTTTGGTCCGTTCGCATGAATGGAAGAGGAAAGTCGCAGGAAAGGATGTGAGGTTAAAGTCTGGCCATTGGAGAATTGGACAGTTCCCATCACATGATTCAAAATGTTTTGTTTTTAAAAACTAACCAAATCCCACGGTATGCTGGTAGTTATAGTTACTGAAACTTGATTAGTGCCGGTATCACATTTGCTCGACCTGTTTAGTTACTAACGAGGACCTAATTACATAGAATGATTCAGAATATGTGAGATATCAATTGATTCAATTAGATTTATTGGGCATTTTGTTGTCCTGCCCTCACAAATTGCCAGTGGCCAACACGTGGTGTGCTGTCTGGTTGAATGACCAGTATGCAAATGATTGCATAGGGGATAGGCCAGTTTCCTGAAATTGGCTGGTGAGTTTGCTTATTTGGAGCACAAGGAATTGGGTATGTGGCAGATGTCATCCTAAAGACACATTTAATGTTGTACGTGCTCCTTGCGTAAAACTAATGTACAAGATCCTCGATCGGCACCTCCTCGTTAGTGACCTCTGCCTTCGTCCGGCGTTTGTCAGTGTCCCAGCTTATAGTTATAGTTAGTTTGTAACTATAGCGTTGATGCTGAAAGTTAAACTAAAGAAAGGGAACTCTACTTTAATACTTGCCTCTAGTGCAAATGAATTCACTGGGCCTATCAATCATCTCCAATAACATAAATGGGCTACAACTCACATTAAATCATTGTGAGGAATCAAAGCTAGCAGTTGAAAACTGCACTTTCCTCGTGTCACGCTACAGAAAGGTGCCAGCAGAGTGTTACACTTTAATCTCGAGCCGTTCCTTTTATGTAACTGTGCAATCAATACTGTCACTGGAATGACAAGACAGCATGTGTTGCCAGGTAAGCATCATTGAATTGGTCAAATTAAATTAATTGGATGTCCTGACCATTACGATTCAGACTGAGCATATTTGTATAAAGTCAATTGTATGTACAGTTGCTATAATTACATTGTTAATTCATTCATTCCTCAGACAAGTCGCTTGAAATGTGTTTTGTAGAAGAGAGTACAGGTTAGGATCCATTGACTCTCACTGGGACCCTGATTCTGAGGAGCATGCAATCATAGGAAAGTGTTCTTCCATTGAGGAAGAACACTTTCCTTTAAAGCACCATCTTCTGTTAAAGTGATAATGTGGCAGCCTGGCATCAAAGCCACCACTTTTGCATATGTCTGATTTATTGCTTGATAACAGTCATAGCAACCATGTGGAATGCAGGGCAGGCACTGTGATTGGATTCTCCTTTCAAAAGCACTGGTCTAGTATGCATAAAGAATGAGATAAACTATGACACCTCTGATGTGTCGTTATCCTCCACTGCACCCATTTCCCTTTCTACTTATACCATTTCGCCGATTGCAGCACTACTTTTCTAAATTGCTGAAAGCTTAAGGGCACTTTTGCAAATTAGAAAATTGTCTGTCTTTAAAGAAATGCTCGTACTACCACTGGAGAACATGTTTCTCCTGCAACAAGTGATTTTAGCAGCTTTTGCTGCAGGAAAGCCCGACATCTCCCCTCCAATACTTCCACCCACCTCAGAATGGTGGTGCTTGAGGAGGAATGTCGTCTTTCCACACTTCTTTTAGCACAAGCTCAGAATCAGGCCCTTAGTTGCGGCTGGAGTCCTAGACGGTTGGGGTGCAGCCCACTTTTATGTGTTTCACTTCTGTTCATAGCGGCAAAAACACATCCACTCTTCCCCTGCATGCACCTTGGAAATCTACAAAATAATGCTGGCTAAATAGGTATACCACTTATATAGGTATTTGAGCATGCGTAAGTGAGGCAATCCCAGGCCACCTCGTGGTCATCTTGGGACAAGGGCAGTCCCACACCTATTTTGGGACTATTTGGACAGGTCGGCGGACAACCGCCGCAAATCTATGACCTCTAGGAGGTCAGTAGATCATGTAGTTATGTACAAGTAATTTGCACCATGCTGCATGCGATCTGGTGCCCCTTCGTAGTGCCAAAGAGCAAAAGTGGGAGATGGGGAAATGCAGACGGGAGATTAGATGTTGGTGGTGACATCTCTCTCAGCTAGACAGTGATCGTATTCCAGAGGCCTGCATCAAAACTTTTAAAGGTATTATACTTTGGTAAATATTCATTTAAGACCTGTTGGAGGAGGGGGTTTATCAGCAATCTTCTGAAATTAAAGTGGTCATTTTCTTGTCTAAGATCGCGAGGTGAAGCTTTCCGCGGGCCTGATCTCTGCATCAAACTTTGTAGCGATTTGCGGGTTCCATCCACTAGGCCTTTAGGCCATTTGGCCAGGGAATCGTTATCTGTTATTCAAAGCAGCTTCAATACTTTCGTGTACAGAAAGGAAGCGATGGTCCTTCAAAAGAATTGGGACATAAGGAAACCAATAACAGAATATTGCTTCTAACCTACTGTGCATTAGGCATTTTTGTACCAAGCACACGCTTTCTGACACACCCTTTAATTTTGAAAGAACGCATAGAATTCTTTCATGGATGTAAATGAATTGTTAATACACTTCAGAAAGGAAAACTGGTGGCTGGTGGGACCTTGCTAGCTGCGAACTACCTACCTGTTTAAAAAAGAGGGTCCTAATACCTGGGCGGATGCCTGTGCTAATAACAGATGTTTCCATACCCAATAACCTCATTCCCTTCACAGCCTGGGGGAAGGAGGTCCAATCATGGGAGGGGTTCCTCGAGCAACATTAAGGATTCATCCTGCAACATCCCCAATGCTGATTGGGCACTAGCCAGACAAATGGCCAGCACAGACCGAAGCCAGAGCCAGCTCCCAAAGGCCAGTAACTAAAGCCAGCAGAGTTTTGTGCAGTTCTCCGCTGCTCATCACAGCGATCGCAGGAGGCCCCGCTACCCGGAGTCCCTGTGTTGCACCAAGCAGACAACCACCTCCAATAGCCTAAAACCAGCCCTGCAGTGTTCAGCGGAAAGAACCAGATTGCTGCTGCCGCACAGAACACCTGTGAAAGAAAACCTGATACACATCTTGTGCTCCAAAGTAAGCATTCATATGCTCCTGCATATAATGCTGAATTGTACCAATCTGTCCAATAGCCTCCCACTGATCCCACATCTAAAGCTATGCTGCTGAGCAAGCCATTTCCTGTTACTACACTTGTGCCTAAAAAACCCAAACCTGTACCGCTGCATGGCGTTACTTCCACAACTCCACACCAGCAACCTTTAACCCTCCTGCCATCATCTAGTACACCCTCTGCAATTTCCTCCTAATCCCTGGAACCTGCCGATTGCATGAACACATAGCCCTGCGTTGAAACAGCTGAGCGGCTCTACATGGTACCTTGCACAGCCCACCTCAAAGCCATAATCTCCAGCACTGGGCAACCAACCCAGCACTCGCCTCACTCTAGGGCTAAATGTCCTCCATGACACACCTACCTCCTAAACACCTTAGCCACCCGTCCCCCCACCATTGCATCAAGAAATGAGAGGCTACTATGCAGAACAGCCCCCAAGTATCCAACCTTTACACAGCCCATCCCCATGAGAAACTTTAGGCTATCAAGTCGTATCCTGGCACACACCACAGCCTACGATAGAAGCCATCTACCCATCCCCACCAGCCCCCTGAACTATGTATCATCAGAGCCCCCTCCCTCCTTTAGTGAATTCCTGACTAAGGCTCTTCCAACTGAACCATTGTCACACCAGACCACCACTAATGTCACGGTCTCGCAACCTACCCCACTAAAAGGCCCTCTGATCAATGCCAGATCAGTTCTGGCCCACACTTTGTGAACAGAGGATAGCACAGGGGCAATGTGGTGGGCTTGGAAGCAAAACCACGCAGAGCCACAAAGGTTTGAATTCCAGATCCACGCTTAGAAACTGAACTCGGTATTAAGCGTGCTATAATAAATAAATAAAATAAATAAATCCGTGACTTTATCATCTCACATATCCTGGACCTCCTCACCACCACTGAGTCCTGACTACACCCAGCCTCTGGACCTGTGCTATTCCTTGCCATCCCCCCTGGGTTCACCATCCTAAGAGCAGGCAGGTAAAAAGCTAGGGGAGGCGGAGTTGCCCTAATCTATAAAGTCATCCTGAATATGAGTGAGTGCCCTGCTAAACTAGAGGGGAATTGGGAACTTAAACTCACTACCTCTCCTGCCAGCTCAATACTAAAGGCAATCAGGACTTATAGTCACCTTCGAGGACGACCTCACTCATCTACTCAATGGCAACCTCAAGCCAACCTTCAAACTCATCATCCTAGGTGATTTGAACCTGGGCTTAAATGATCCTGCAGACCACAATGCCTCTTTATTGGTGAATGCACTAAAAAAAACTAGGCCTCACACTCATCATCAGTACTCCCACCCATGCCAAGGGCCACACTCTGAACTGGCTGAGAGACCTAAACTGTACAGTCAACATCACAGATATCTCTCCACACTTGTGGTCTGACCACTTTGTTGTGAGCTTTGAACTCCCACTAACCCAAGACAATCAGACCATTGGCACCATGATGCCCACCACCTGGGCTAGAAGCTCCCGCAAAATCACCAGAGATAGTATCGAAACAATCCTTGCCAACCTCCACCCAGACCACTTATTATTACACTGGTCAGATAACCCAGCAGTGCTGGCTGACCTCTACCAAAAGACACTAGACAGTGTAGTCGACACAGTTGCCCCCTGACTCCTCGTAAGGCTAAAGCCCTCTCCCACACCAATTTGTGGTTTACAGGTGACCTGCAAATCCTGAGAGGTTTGAAGAACCAAACAGAAGCATCCTGGAAAAAAAAACAGACACTCACAAAGCACTGTTTAATTCTGCAGCCAAGTCCTACAGACTAGCCATCATCCAGGCTAAGATCACCTCCTATAATGACAGAATTGCTATAGAAAACTCAAAGACGAAGGAGCTGTTCACCATCCTCAAGGAACTGGAAGCCCCAGCACCAGCCCCCAGGCATTATCAAAGACGAAACTTGGTGTGCAACAATCAAAGAGGCCCTCCCAATAAAAGTGGCCACCCTTCAGGAAAACATTGCCATTAAACAATCTTCCATCAAAGGCCATCCGCCCACTTTGCCACAATCTGGCCACCAAAACCAAATAGCTTTTCACTTCCAACAGATGTGGGTACCAACCCTAAATGTCTTAAAACCACAAGATGTAAAGGAGATAGCTGCCCCACCCTTGTCATCAAAGAGTGTGCAGAAGCACTCATCCCATTCATCACCCGTTTCATCAACGTGTCCTTCTCCTCCAGTACAGTGCCTACCACACTGAAGGAAGTGTGGGTCCTTCCCCTCCTAAAAAAACTCACTTGACCCGGCCATGGCCAACAACTACAGACCCATCACAACAGTCCCATTCCTGCTTAAGATTTTAGACAGGGTTGCATATTTTAAGATCCAGCACTATCTAGAATCTAACCAGATACTTGGACTATGCAAATCGGGCTTCAGACCAGGTCACGGGACTGAAACAGCCTTGCTGGACCTAATAAATCAACTAGACGCCATCACTAGACACCATCAGAGGTGAAAGCAAGTCAGCCCTCCTTCTCCTATTAGATCTCTGTGCTGCCTTTGAGCTGGTTGACCACAATATTCTTTGCTACCACCTCACCTCACCTCAACAGCTAGCTTGTCGGATGAAGCTACGTCCTGGGTAGTAGCTTTCCTGGCGGAAATAACTATTTGAATCTACTCTGACACTGCCTGTGCCCCCCATCGCTTGCAGAGTGGCCCAAGGTTCATGGCTTTCCCCTACACTTTATAAAATATTCATCAAACCCTTATTTGACCTCCTGGACATCAGTATCTCCTACACTAACTATGCGAATGATACACAAATCCTCCGACCCCTAATAGGCAACTACCTAGATAACTCCCATGCACTGAACTCAATCTACTTTACCATCCAAGCCTGGATGGCTACTAATGGCATATGTCTAAATGATGAGAAGACTGAGATCTTGATGGTTGGGCCTCCTTCAGTCTTAAGAACTGCTCCCCAATATGCCAACTTTCACATAGACAATCTGAAGATACCAGTCTCCAACTCCGTAAAAACCCTGGGAGTTCACCTGGATTCCGCACTCTGACTGATACATCAGGTCAACGCCATTGTGAATTCAGCTATCTACACAACGAAGCTCACAAATGCAGCCAGACCTTTCCTAAATCCAGTGGACTGCCTCACCATTGCAAGAGTTATTATCGGAGCCAGACTAGATTACTGTAATGCCCTCTTTGTGGGCACCTCCTCACACAACATTCACAAACTACAAGTGATCCAGAACAATGCCATCCATGCAGCTCTTAACATCCCCACAATAGATCACATCTCTGAAGCTAGACGGAATGCCCACTGGCTGCCAGTTAAGGAAAGGATTATCTTTAAATCTCTCTCAATCACACACCAATGCCTCTCAAACTTTGCCCCACAGTACCTGGTCCAACGCTTTGTTAACGCCCTGTCCTCTAGACCCATCAGAAGAGCCTATGTCCATAGACTTGTCCTGCCTAAATCTAAGTGAGCCAGTAGTAGAGGTGCCTGGTTGTAACAGTGCCTTGATGCCTGCAGGTTTTGTGTGCTTAATAAATGTAAACATACATAAATGTTACCACTACATCATGGTACAGAAACATGTTTAGACTAAGGGATCTGAAATAGATTCCCACAAAGGAAACAACTCCCACTCACCTCACAAAATATCTCTACAAAACCAGTGCAAAAACTAATTCTGCCCACGGTCAAAACAGCTCACCTCCCAGAACATTCCATGAAAGCCAGACATCAACACATGAAAATGCAGTACTATAATTGTCAGATCAGCCATACTGCACTCATTTAACATATTACACATCTCCAGAATGACATTTACAAGTTACTTTTAAGTGAAACCTGTCTCTCTGACCCCTCCTCCACCATCGTTGCTCACCCAGCCCCCCAAACTACTCCTTAACATATGAAAATTTTTAGTGAGGCAGAAGTCTAATCCTACTCCCTTGTGGTGACTATTTGCCATGCAACACACTATGTCACCTTTCACCTCCAACCAAATACTGACCTGCTAAGGTCTACCATCCAAGAGTAATTCTCTGTTCTCCTCACCTTGCTTTTCCTGACCGCACATATTGCAGATGACTTTAACTTCTCGCTGGAGAGTCACTCTGTCCAACCCACCAAGAAATTCCTCGACAGATGATGAAGGTTTGATCTTGTGATGATGTCCAAACAATCTTCAAACAAGATGGGACACTGCTTGGCTACAACCCCGGATTCGGCAACCACGTCAGCGACAGCAGCCAGAAGTCTACTCAGACTAGGACCTGCTGTTCTACTCTGATACATTTGCATTCCTCCTCCACTGCATCAATCTAACTAAGCTTTCAGGATCTGAATGATGTGCTGCTTCAATAACAAATTGTTCTTCAAAACCTTCCAGAGAAATCATAAAGATTATACAGATTAACATGCACGCACACACTCATACAAGCACACTTAAACACCTAGCTTAACTAACCCTGGATTCCTCTATATCTGAACTGACTCAAGTTGGATGCAAAATGTATCCAGTCTTGATATTGTTCGAAAACACATAATTAAGGACACAGACTAGACAAGCCCTGAAGGGGAGTACACAAATATGGGTGAATACATTCAGCATTCCAAACATACACGTAGATACAAGATGCAGAGGTCCTTATGAAATAGTACATAGAAAGAGCATCCCTGTGTAATGAAGGGATTCCAGCATAGGCCCAACAAGGCCCAGTAACCTTGCATTAGACTATAACACAACTCATATAGATAAGCAAATCTCATATAGATAAGCAAATATGTACTCTTACCATAACCCAGCAGCATCTAACATCAGTAGAGAAATATAGTGAGAACTGTTTAGAGTAACATCTAAATGATCATCATCATTTTACATTAGTTAAATACAATACATGTAGGTCACAAGATTTAGTTAGATTTTCTCAAAGCACGAAAACTTCCCCATCACCACTCAGCACAGAACATCAGACAGTGCCCCGCAGAAAGGCACACACACACATTCTAAGTTACAACAATTCACAGAGTCAAAGGTTGAATGCTGCACAGTGATCGGTTGATGCAAGGGGGGGATGAAATCTTTTGAAGGGTTTAGCTTGCGGTAGTGAAGTCATACAAGAGAAGCATGAAAAGATACTAAGTCCCTGAGTTTGAGGGCAAGACACTGTACACTGATTAGCTAGGATGCCACAGGTCTCCAGAGTTCCCACAGCCATGTTCCAGAGAGTTATAACAATTTACATCCATAGGCAGAACAGCCAAAATGCCACTTAATAGAGGTCAGAAGTGGCAGGAGTTGTGAAGCGAGACATGAAGAAGCATGGTAGCAGAGGTCCTAATTCAGACTAGCAACCAATACAGAGGCTTGCATCTAAATAATATCATGTGAATGCAGAGTTGTTAGGCACCCTTCATGAAGCCATAATTCACACAAACTCCTAACCCTGCATTAGAGCCACATGAGATCCAGTAATCAGTATAATAGTGTTCACCTAAGTCACAATGTATGATGCTAATATCGAATACAGACAATCTCTTTCTAATTTACATTGCAAGAACAGATATATGGGTAGAGCTGGATGGCAAAAAATCCCCTGGCTTGCTTATATCTCCAAGATTCTGGGGGAGGTCAACCTAAGTGTCCTTTTCCCGCCCACCTCATTAATAACTAAGAGGAAGGGGGCAGCTTACAAAATGGCTCTGAGGGAGATTGCAGTGAGGAAAAGAATCCATACGGGCTATGGCCATAAATCCGGCCAATTCCATACCAGCATTAGTAGGCCTACCGGAATACAACTGTATTGAACATGGAGCCCGTACAAAAAAGACAGGTGGCTAATTACGAGGGCCTGGTTTGACTCCCTTCGGTTGCAAGGGAATACCTATAAATGGAAAGGTTCTTCTGATTCTGCAGGCTGCCCGGTCTGTGGTCGTTTTCGAGAAGACCTACCCCACCTATTGTTCTTTTGTATAGGATAAGCAGGCATTCGAAAAGCGACCTTGATTCCTGCTCTTAAGAAGACAGTGATCCACACTCATAAGGAAGCACTTGTGTTTCTTTTGAGTGCCGAAACGGTCTACACAGCCTGGGCACTACTTATGTTTCTGAAAAGGGCGATGTATTTTAGAAATAGCCTATTAAAAGTTCAAGGTGGTGCTAATTTAGCAATGTGATTTTTATAACATCTCTAGTAATGGTTTTAAAATGTTTGAGCTCTGCATTTTTGTTTGATTCTACTATCTGTTTTTATTGAGCCACCATATTTGAAGTTATGTGTAAATTGATCTTATTTTATGTTGTTTTACTGAGAGTGTCCATTGATTCTATTTATCCGGAAGTACTGGCTTTCCTATGAAACCGCAATTTTTATATGTGTAAAATATTGTTTTGTGTTGTTTAATGGATTTGTATATATCCGAATAAACTTGTTTGACTGACTGATATATATATTATATAATACACATCTGTGCCATTGCGAAAATACTAAGCCTGCAAGCAGCTAAGCCCCAGTGTGTAGGGTCAAATACAGATCATAACAGCTCATGAGAACAGGAAGGACATGCAAGTAATTTTTCCAACAATGAAGTGGCAAAAATGAACTGATATTAAGCAGTTTGCAATGGTTGGAGCAATTCGATGGTGTCGACTGCTGAGGTAAATAGGGAGTTGTATTAACAGTTATTTTTTATGTGTCACACTGTCACATCTCACAAAGATGATTTGTCTAAATGTCTGTAATCATTCACGCCACTTCTACACCTCCTGGAGCAACCAATGGTAAAGGTAGTTATGACTGATACATGTGTCTAATGCTTCTGTCCAATCCCAGTGCATGAGAAGAGAAATGACTTCACTGTAAATTACCTAACCAGTAAGCACGTCACCTTTCAACGTGATTAGAATAGGCCAATGAATGTAAAAAATATATAGAAAAATACATATTGTTAATCACACCAACCAATGAACCGTACTGAAGTTTGCAACAACTGTTGTCTTTTCCTTTCTGTAATTGCTGTATGACCTGCAATTTTGGCTGACTGACATTGGAGGTCTGTTAGATATTTCCTGCCCTGGCCGTTTTAAAACATTTTTGTTTTTCTCATATCTCGTGCATCACATTTGTTTGCTCTTTGGATTACTTTTATTGATACAAAAAGGGTTTCGCTTTACATTTTGGTGGCCTGAGTACAGGGAATCTAGGCTCTTCCGGCAAACTGTGACCTCCTCTGCCGCACTTTGGGGACAAGCGAGGTCCGCCTGGAGGGAACAGAAGACTGTGCAAATTCCACGAGGAAGGTAGCAGGCACCAGTGTTATACCAGACAAGCCTGCCTGGCTGCTGCAGGCTCGCAGCCCGCATCCTTGAGTGCAGGCCAATAGGGGGAAAGGCATTCCGGGAGGCCTTGGATGACCGCAGTGAGCTAGTATACCTGATTGAGAACTATGGGGAAAGTGAGTATAAATGCAGAAGTAGAGTGAATGCTGGTGTGAGTCACATGATTTGTTTGCCAAAGGTGTTCTTTTTTCTTCATAGTAGAACGTGAAGAGGGCTCCTGTAGTGATGAGCTGTGAAGTCACATTAAAAATTGGTAAGTGGAGTGTACACATTCCTCAGTAAAGGAGAGAGGGGTAGCACTGCTTTAGAAAAAGGGACGGTCCTGCTGTAGCAAGCAACGACCGTACCCGACCTGTAGTATTGGGTGCAAGGCAGACAATAGTAGAACTTGTAGAACTGTGATTTTATATTCTCATTTGCATAATAGATAGTGGTGAATGAGTAGCGACAACTGGCAGTGAAACTTTGAGTGGGGAAAAATTGGGGTAGGTACTGGGAGAGGGGTAGTTTTGGAAACGTGGTTTTGTGGTTGAGAAGATTATGACTTTGGTTTGGTATCAATTTTTGGTATCAATATTTTTGCAGATGGGGAGCAGGTGCAAGTGGATCTAGGTCCCTTGCCCTAAGCACCACCCACCTTCTTAGCCCTGCGTCCAAAGTGAAGGACAGACAAAGAAAAGGGCAATTCCTGTTTGGACCTGTTCGGACCAGGAGAACCCAGGGCCTGACCCCCTGCTCAGGCAGCAGGTTACCATGCATCAATCTGTGTTTACTCCCTCTGTCACCACAGGCCATCCCCATCCCCTCTGGTCCCCCACTGATGTTCCCTTGTGGCCCCCACCCTTCTCGTACACTGGTGTTGCCTGTTTGGCTTGATTCTTCTACCCTGCTCCCCCTCCCACCTACAGCCTACTTTTGTAGGAGTCTGTCCTCACACATTCTGGTTTCACCATCACCGTCTTGTGGCCAATGTTGGATTTGACTTTTATGGGCTTCATTGATTCACAGTGCGTCACCCTTTCTCAACTCTCATGCTGGACTTCCTTTGCATCTTGTACTCATGGTGGCCCAGAATCATGCTGTTCCCATCCTCATCTAGCATCCTGGCTTGCAACATTATGTGTTACTACTGACTTCTGCAATTGTATTCGCTCTCCCCTCTTGCTTCTCCACTATTTGTGACTGCTTACTCTGTTCTCTCCTGCTCTCCCTTTATCCCTTTTCCTAGCTCCCCCTCCTCCCCTTACTTTCTTCTATGCACTTTATCAGAATTGTCCCTGGACCTAGTATGATAGCAACCTCGTCTTTCTCCTTCCACTCCCCTTAGTTGTCCCCCACCCCCTCCAACACTATCTGAAATGTCATCAGGCCTTGTACGATAGTCGCTTGTTTTGTTCCTCCCCTCCCTCTCTGCATCCCTCTCCATCACTTTTTTTTTCTCTGGCTCTATCAGAAATGTCGGCAGGCCTAGTACTGTAGTCATCTGTCTGTTTCCATTTCCTTCCCATTCTCCCCCTCCCTTCCTTACTATGGGGGTCATTACGTGTTTGGAGGCAGCCATGGTGCCAATAGCACCATGGCTGCCTCCAAACCCGTATCCGGGTCAGGGTAGTTGGAATGGGGACTTTCCGGGTCATTCCAACCTTGGAGACCCGGTAAGTCCCCATTCTGAAAACCATTCCCCATTCCCATTCGAGCCCCCATAGGGCTCAATGGGAATGGGGAAGGAGCTAATAATGGCCCCGCAAATAGCTGGGCCCGTTATTAGCTCCCTGGTCCCTTAGTGTGTCCCGCTAAGGGCAGCTGGTAAAACCAGCCAGCCCTAGTGGGACCCGCTAAGGGACCTCGGAATGCGGCAGTAGGGGGTTAACAGCACCGGCATCCTTACCAGTGCCGTTAACCCCCTACTGCCGTACTCGTAATGAGGCCCTATGTCTTAGCTCTTGCACTATCTGAAATGTTGTCAGGCCGAGTATGATAGCTAATTTCACATCCTTACTGTTCATGGCCTGTAAGAATGTCATTGTATATTCCCCTGTTTCCTCCCTTGCCATGAAGCACTTTGAAACACATTGGGCCTCATTCCGAGTACGGCGCTAACCAATGGCGCTATTAACGCCTTGGTTGACGCCGTACCCGGACCGGCAGCGCCTTGGTGGATGGCGGAATTACCGCCCCATTCCAAGGTTGGCGGGGCGGTAATTCCCCATTCACCAAGGCTCTTCCCCATTCCCAAATGAGCCCCCATAGGGCTCAATGGGAATGGGGAAGATGCAAATAACAGTGACCGTTCATTACGGTCACCGTTATTGGCTTGGAGGCCCCTTTGCGCCCTCGACTTTAACACCTGCTCAAAGCAGGCGTTAAGGGCGAGGGCGCAAAGGGGACTCGGAGTATGGCGGTAAGGGATTACCGCCACCGGTCTCGTTACCGGTGGCCGCTATCCCTTACCGCCATACTCGGAATGAGGCCCATTGTGTATAGACTCTATATAAATAAACTATCATATAATATCATATCAGAGTTGACGTTTTGTGGATCTACGGAGCAGTTTAGGAGTGCGCCAAAGAGGGGCAGCACCTTAAGATATTGTTGATAAAACACATTGGGCCTCATTACACGGTAGGCTGTGAGCCATGGCGCTATTAGCGCCATGGCTCATGCCGGTAAAATACCGGCACCGCCTTGGTGGAAAGGGGATTTACCGCCCCATTCCAAGGTTGGAGGGGCGGTAAATCCCCCTTCCACCATTGCCCTTCCCCATTCCCATTTCTGCCCCATAGGGCACTATGGGAATGGGGAAGGCGCTAATTGCGGCACCGCAATTTTGCGGTGCCGTAATTAGCTCCGAGGTCCCTTTGCGGGTTGGATTTTAACGCCTGCAAAAAGCAGGCATTAAATTCCCCAACCCGCAAAGGGACCTCGTAGTAAGGTGGTAAGGGTTAACAGTTACCGTTACCATTAATGGTGACCGTTAACCCTTACCACCTACCGTGTAATGAGGCCCATTGTCTTGTAGCATTTCTATTTTTGTGCAAAAGATTATACTGTACTTTGTTTACATAACATAGACAAAAAAATGAGTACACGCTTAGAACACATGTGCAGGCAGTTATAATTATAATTGTTCTTTATTATGTGCTTAATACCAGCCAGTGGTTTCTAAGCGCGGGATCAGGATTCCAACCTGTGTTGCGCTGCATTGTCTTACTTCCAAGACAAACGCGTTGCCTCTGAGCTATCCTTCCTCCAAATCATAGTTAGAAAATTAAGAAGTATAATGCAGAATTGGCGGTAGGAACAGACGGGAAAATGTGCACAGCCTGGCCAGCTGAGAGCACCCATGATAAGAATATTATTGCGTACATGTAAACCCACACCTTGTCCACATATAAAGGCAATAAATGAAAGAAGAGGCAGAGTATATTAGAGCTCTGGGTGCTCTATGAGGAAGATGCAAGTAGCTCTAAAGAAAAGTGGAATACTGAAGGTGTATCTGCTCCATCCGTAACAGGCAGCATGACTCAACACAGGCTTCAATGCCTGCGCAGTCGAGGTCCTGGATAAACAAAGCGAAAGGCACCCAGTCAGCAGAGGCTCCAGTGCCTGCGCAGAAAACGGCCCCATACATAGTAGGCATTATCCTTCAAACCCAGCTGAAGGTTACACGAACCCCAAAAACAAACCCCCTGCTTATTCAGAAATGAACCCCATAAAATGAGCAAGTGCACCATGTGACAGATGAGATCCAGCGATAGTAAAACTAGAGAAGCAATGATACGTAAAACAGAGGAAGAACTGTGCAGGGTGACCAGGAAAAGGCACCGGCCATGTTCTATGGTAGATGCAGAAATGTGGGCAGCAGGAGAAATATTACTGAAATTGCACAAGGCAGTAATAAAGGATGTGAAAGTAGAAACTGAAGAACTAGAGCCACAGGATGTAGACTATGAGTCAGACAAAATGGGAAGTGGGATTGTGCAAGAGGAATATGAGGACCCACGAAGAGAGAACTCCATGGGGAAGACAATTAAGACCTCACCCCAGAACAAAAGCAGTGTTCAGAGGGAAGAAAAAGGTTAGAGCACAGCATATCCTAAACCACGAAAGGCAGTTCCCATTGATACAGAAAGAAGTTGGTAGATCATAAAATGTACCATGGCCACATATGTATAAGAATCATTTGATTAAGATGCTACTGCCTCCAACAGGAGGAGCGGGTAAATGGATCAGTGTAATAGAAGAGCACACAGCAGGGGCCACCCTAGCGATTGGGGACATGAAAAGCTTACCAGCTAGCATAATAGGAGATCAGACAAATACAATATGGGAGCGAGCAGGTTACCCTGGGGTCCAATTAAAGAGCGACACGCATGATGGTGCCCCATTTAACAACTGCCAAGCTCACATATGGGATGCGTCGAGGAGGGCTTACCCTGATAGACCTGATGTAGGTGCTATAATGGTATGCACAATGAAGCATTACAAAGACCCGGCATTGTATATTCAGTCCATTCAGGTAATGCAGAGAGAGGAGACAGCGGAAACCTTGGAATAGAACATACCATTCTTCTACCATCTATTGAGGAAGGGCCTACCTGCTGAAGTGCAAGCAGAACTAGATAGAATTGTAGGTATGGAAGCGAAGGGATGGGGAGAAATACAGGCACACATAATGCATTTCTGCAAGCGGAAGCACACAGGCGAGAGTGAGGCTGAAGTGAAAGTGCAGCGCGCAGAAGCTAAACTCGTACAGAAGAAACTATAAAAAGTTAGTATGAAGGGAGCAGTGGTGACAAGCACCCCCCAGACATTTGAAAACTCACATGACAACAACAGACAAGATAGAGGAGGGATCCAAGGAGCAAGTGGGAAATCACAGAGGGATGAGGGGGGATATGGAGGATTAAGGCCATGATTTGGGCAAACATGGTGGATAGTCAAAGTCTTTCTGGGGTAATTGTAAGGGTTCCTTTCACAGAAGATGTACCCTTACTATAGGGATACAAGAAATAGTTGCACCATTGCTGTACAGCATTGAAACACCACTGAATTTATGAGGGCGGGATCGCCTTAAGAAACTCAATATGATGATTTCATTCACAGACAAGGGAATTGAGTGTTCCACACCAGGCCTGCATTACAACAACAGACTAGCCACAGTAATACAAACACTCTGAAGCACCAACATGATTCAAGCATTACCACGACATGAGGCACTATTTGCAAATGCAGTTACCATTCTGATAGATTGGTTGCCAGGAATGCAGGAACATTATATTTTTCCTACCAGCAGAGTTCCTATTCAGACCAGTAGTACCACATGAGGAAGTCCCAGGAACCATTTTTACACTACACATTGATGCAGTAATGATGAGGAAAGACACAATCATTGTAACAGGTACAGATGGGGAAGGGATAGAGTAGAGAAGTGTGTGATGCATAGACCCTACCCTTCCAATGAGAGAAATTACAGACAAACAGCTATTTGCAAACCTGGACACAGATGGGGAGGCAGTCTTTGAGATCGAAATACCCTGTCATTTGGTAATACAACACAGGGAAGTTCCCCAGACAATACTGACATCAATGTCATCACCTACACAGCTACTCAAAGACTTGGCACAGGTGCCTAATCGACTGTGGACACGCACCCGACATGACATAGGGCGTCCAACCAGCATAGGGGCAGTTAAAATCGAACTCAAGCCAGGTGTCATACTCCCTAGAGTAAAGCGATACCCATTGGTCAAAGAAGCAGATGAGGGGATTTACGACACAATCAAAGCATTGCTAGACGAAGGCATCATAGTGCCTTCAGACTCACATGCAACACACCCATTGAAGAAAGCAAAGGGGGCATCATGGAGATTCATTCAGGATCTCTGCCCTGTAAATGACATAGTGGAAGCAGAATATCTGCTAGTGCCAAACCCTGCATCTATATTATGCAGCATACCCACAAATGTAGTCTTCTTCTCTTTAGTAGATCTCAAAAATGCATTCTTTACTGTACCATTACATCCAGACTCACAATACTTGACTGCTTTTGGATATAGAGGAAAGATGTTGCACCACACTAGGTTGCCCCAGGGGGTACTGTGAATCCCCCAGTGTCTTTAACAGTATCCTTCAGATGAACTTAGGGAATAGCAATATAGACAACACAATTTTACAGTATGTAGAATACGTACTAGTGTGCAGCACAACAGAAGACCAGTGCAGAAAAGTCACACTACAGCTCCTGACAATACTACGGGACAAAGGATACAAGGTAGACGGAGACAAATTCAAATACTGCCATAAAGAAGTTGTATACTTGGGTCAGATCAAATCTGCAACTGGTCGAAAGATAAATCCAGACAGAGCCATAGCAGTGAGAAACACACCACAGCCAAACACAATCAGAGAGATGGAGCATGGGTATTTGACTATTCAACATGTTAGACCCCTATTGCAGGCACTCAAGGAAGACCAAAGAATGAATGGTACCATTGTATGGACAGAAGAAATGGGAGAATGTTTTGAGGATCTTAAAATAGCAATCACTGTTGCACCAGTACTACCAACACCAGATTACAAAATACTTTCTTTTTATCACAATCAAATGGCAAAGTCATGACAGCAGTCCTCACACAATGCTCATCACAGAAACATAAACTCTTGCCATTCTATAGTGGTCTCCTAGACCCAGTGATGCAAGGACACTTTCCATGTGAACGAGCATTGGCTGCAGCAGCTATTGCAGTTCAGAAGTCTGCTATCATAGTTATGGGATCTCCACTCACTTTGTATGGTGAGCAAGCAGTTTCTTTTCCATTCTAGAGAGAAACAAGTCCACACTCACCACACAGAGAGTAAGTGGGTACGAGGTAATTCTGACCAACCCAGCCATCACCATAGTGAGATGGCACACAGTTAACCTAGCAATTTATGTTGCTAAACCAGTTGTCTCAAGACACAGTTCATGATTGTGCGGTGTATGAGGGAGAAGCAGACGAGTTTAGCAGGTTCAGTGAAGACCCCCCTCAACACAGGAGAAGTACTTTATGTATATGGTTCATCGAGTATAGACCAGGAGAGTGGCCATAGACACACAGGAGCAGCAGTAGTAAAATAAGATCAAGAAGAGGAATTCCAGATAGTGATGCAGCAGAGATTGCCTTAACACTACTCAACACAAGCAGCAGAACTCATAGCACTCATTGAAGCATTAGATATCTCAGCATACAAAGATATCACTACATACACTGGTTCGGCATACATGACATCTAAGGTGCACTCAGGTTTATCGCAATGGAAAAGGAGAGGGCACAAATGAGCAGATCCGTCACAGTCCAGCATACAATTTTACTCAGCAGGCTAAATGAAGCATTGAAGGGTGCTGTACATGTAGCCATTGTAAAGTGCACAGCACACTCCAAAGGAACACACTTGGTGTCATGTGGAAATGCCACTGCAGACACAGCTGGCAAAACAGGCAGCTTATATGCCCTTTCTAGGAGAAAGCAAAATACCTGTTACCGAAGCCCAACAAACAGAGTTACCCGAAGCATACAGTGCATTATCAAAGAATATATAAATGAATTTCAGAAAATTCAATTCTGACCAATTTTATGATGTAATAAGTAGGATGGAATTGTGATCTTACTATGTTTTATGTAATGTTCTAAATGTCTTTTTTACTCATCTTGTGACAAGGTTATCTGGTGTAACCAGAATGCACGATAACATTTTTTATTATTTAAAATGAAATCAGAAAAGAACCCTAGCAGAGGAAAAATCTTTATGGGTAAAAAGAGGATGCACCCTATCCGCAACTGACATCGTATGGAGACCAAACAGCACAGGTTATGTAGTGATGCCCATAGAGCTATTAAACATTGCACTAGAACAGCTCAACTTCCTGGCGCATGCACCCAAGCGACACATTGCTGCTGACATATGTGAGGGCTGGTTTGTGCCAAATATGGGAGAACAAGTTGACACATTTGTTGTCAACTGCACTACATACCACAAATTTCACACAGGACACACACTGACAACATTAAAGGGAATATTGCCTCAGCCCACAGAGCCATTCAAAGAACTTAATATAGACTACATAGATGTGGTGAACCGATGCAACACATACAGGTATGTACTAGTGGTGGTGTGCCCATACTCCTGTTGGATTGAGGCAGGACCTTTTGTCATTGTGGATTCTAAATCCGCTGCTAGGTTCTTACTAAGGGAAGTATTCCCTAGATGGGGTATATGCGAGACATTTAAGTCAGATAATGGTCCCCACTTTGTGAATTATTTCTTGAAAGGGGTCACTCAACTTTTAGGAAATAGGCAAAAGCTCTGCACTGCTTACTTCCCACAGGCAAACAGAATGGTAGAGAGGCTAAATTACCTCCTGAAACTAAAACTAGCACAGCGCTGTGACACCCTTAAAAAGAGCTTGCTACATTGCTTATCCCTGGCCCTATTTAGCTTTAGAAATCAGCCTAGTAAAGACCACTACCGGATACCTCACGAGGTGGTTACATGCAGGAGAATGTTCGCTCAAGCAGTACCCTCACGAACAGTGTCAGATGCACATCGCAGTGCCAAATTGTTAGGAGAGGAATTCAACGTCTATCCTAAGACCATGTCAACCTGTGCAAAGTTAAACTCTTCACAGATGAACCTCAGAACAGCTAAAAGGGCACCAACGGATCCACAAGGCACCGCAACAGAGGAACCTCTTCAGCTACAATATGGCGACAAGGTCTACGCAAAGCAGCACATTAACAGGTCCTCACGAGGTGGAGCACTTGATGCCAACAGCTGCAAAACATAAGGATCGTGTGCCTGGGTACACTTGACAGACTTGCACAAGCACGGCACCTCAACTCTGATGAACAACCATCTCCAGCACCAGAACAAGAAACAAGAAACAAAAGTTGATCATTTCTAGTGACTGTAAAAACAAGTACAAGACAAAACTGAGGCCCTTCGGCACAGCAGAACAAGTGCTACAATCAATATGGAGAAAGCTCAAGAAAATTGTTGTAGAAATGTGAAAAATGTGTTGATAGGTATATTTTGTTTATTCTTCTTATTTCTTCTTTCTATTCATTTAACAAAGTTGCTAAGATTAGGACTTAGACGTGCTAAAACCAATAATACAAAGGTAGAAAATGGATTCGCATTTAGAAATAACCTCAGGATTAGACATAGAAGACAAGTGAATAACAAAGCAAGTAGCATGTTAGATGAACATCATTCAGAAAGACAAAAATACCTAGTATAACCTCATGAAAGGATTCAGTAGGGCCCAAGTAAATGAATCATGTTAGATTTGTGGGCTAATCCCACACAAGGTCGGCACCCCAGATAGGAAGTGCCGACTTTAGAGGCACAGTGATTGGCACATTTGGTAACTTGTTAGGTTCAGGGCCAATTCCAGGGATACACAGTGTACATAAAAATGGACAAGAGATCAAAAGAAGAATGTGAAATGATGAAAAAGACAAAGGGCATCCAGTGTCCAGGAAAACCATCTGTGGTCATAGAAGGTGCAACATTCTCTATCATTATTTGTCGTGATTGTGGAATGGTCTCTGCTCCCTTGTCACCCAACACGCACTGGTAATGGTTACACCTGCAAAGTACATGCAAATACCCAGAAAGGAATCCCGGTCTCCTGAACTGCCCCAAACAAATGTTGGCACTTGGACTCATGTAGGGTACAAAGAAAGAAAAGGAGTGGATATTTCTCAAACAAAACATTGGAAAAGATGCCATCCCAAAATCACCTGTTTAGCAAAACTGTGGTATTCTTTACCTCATTGCTATCTCCTGGAAGACAAGTAGCCACCAAATCAAACTGACTACAAATGATATGTTGGAACTTGATGACACTTTCAAATGCAACCGAGCATGGACCTAATGCAATTTGCGAAGAGCTTTGCGCACTCAGGCTTCGTGGCACTCCAAATTCAAATGGTGCTTGACCTGATTACAGCAATTAGGGCAGGGTCTTCAGGAACATTTGGAGTTACTGCTATACTTACAACTCCCCCAACGATGTGGACAATGGGACATTGACTCTTGCTATGAAGCAGATGACCAAAATAACTGTTGATATGAAAATGAAAGGAGGAATCGTTAAGGGCAACGACTGGATGGCCATGTTCACATTGTGGAGGTCCCATTGGTTTTTGAATTTTTGTCACATTTTGTTTCCCACCCTCATTCTCCCTGTATTACTGTGGTGCACATATCATTTAATTATTACTTGTTGTGTGGCCCATGAAAATAAAAGACATTTCCTTGCAGTTATGACAGGTAGTAGTGCCACTCCTCTTTGGAAAAATAAAAGCAGTAAAACAGTTGAGCAATCACAGTTAGGAGAAACATGCAGGTACCCGACAAGTAGATGCTGTTTGCCAAATAATTCCCTTTGTTCACAACCACCAGACCCAAATAATTACGTTGAATGCTATATTAATACTTCAGTTATCTGCAAGGCATAACATAGGATTATATTGTGTATGGAGAGACCTAAGAGATATAGGTAAAATATGGATACCCAGAGATGTCTATGAATAGCCGAATGAAGGAGACGAAGATTATGAAAGAGAATTTAGAGAAAGATTCATCCCTCAGGGGATGAAAGAGGGAAGGAAGGGGAGTGTGAAAATATGGGTGAATACATTCAGCATTCCAAACATGCACATAGATACAAGCTGCAGATGTCCCTATGAAATGGCATGTAGAAAGCAAAGAACAGTCATGTGCAATAAAGGGATTCCAGCATAGGCGTAACAAGGCCCAGTAACCATGCATTATTTAGATTATAACACACCTCATATAGATAAGCAAATATGTACTCTTACCCTAACCCAGCAGCATCTAACATCAGTAGATTAATATAGTAAGAAGTGTTTAGAGTAATGAATAAATGATTGCCATCATTTTATATTAGCTGAATACAATAGATGTAGGTCACAAGACCTAGTTAGCTTCTCTCGAAGCATGAACATGTCCCCTACACGCCTCAGCATAGAACATCAGACAGTCTCTTGCAGAAAGTCAAGCAGGCAAATCCCAAGTTTCAACAATTCATACAGTCAAAGGTTGAATGTCACGCAGTGATTGGTCGATGCAAGGGGGGCGAAAGCTTTCCCAGGGGTTAGCTCGCAGTAGTGAAGTCACACAAGGTCAACATGATAATGTACTAACCCAGAGTTTAAGGACAAGACACTGTACACTGATTGGCTAAGATGCCACAGATCTGCCGAGTTCCCACAGCCAGGTTGTGGAGAGTTATAACCATTTACGGCCTTAGGCAGAACAGCGAAAATGCAACTTAATGGAAGTCAAAAGTGGCAGGACTTGCGCAGCGAGATATGAAGAAGCATGGTCGCAGAGCTAGGACAATCATAGCACAACACTGCCCCCTGTAGGGTAAATTGCTCTTGCTGAGTTCTCCATGTCAGTTAACCAGTTATACAAAGTACCATAATCCACAGAGTGGTCCTAATTAGGACTAGCAACCAATACAGAGACTTACATCTAACTCATATTGTGTGAATGCAGAGGTAATCAGTACAATATTGTTCACCTAAGTCACATCACATGAAGGTAATATCGAATACAGACAATCTCATGATAATGTATAATGCACCAACATATATAAATAAAATAAACATTTGGCAAATTGCAAAAAAGAACTAAGCCTGCAAGCAGTTTAGCCCCAGGACATGCAAGTAGTTTTTCCAAAAGAGGAGTTGCAAAAATTATCTGATATTACGCAGTTCACAATGGTGGGAGCAGTTTGATGGTGCCGACCACTGAGGTAAATAGGAAGTTGCATTAACCGTTATTTTTATGTGTCACTCTCTCACATCTCACTGAGATGATTGGTCAACATTTCTGCAATCATTCACTCCACTTCTACACTTCCTGGAGCAACCAATGGTAAAGTGTAGTTCTGACTGATACATGTGTCTAATGCTTCTGTCCAATCGTAGTGCATAAGAAGAGAAATGACTTCACTGTAATGAGCTAACCAGCAAGCATGCCACCTGCAAGCATGGCACCTTTCAACATGTTTGGATCAGGCCAATAAATGTAGAAAATGTATAGAAGTACCTATATTGTTAATCACACCAGCCAATGAACGGTACTGAAGTTTTTAACAATTGTTGTTTTTTTTTCTCGGTAATTGCTATATAATCTGTCATTTCAGCTGACTGACTTTGAATGTCTGTTAGATGTTTCCCTGCCCTGGCAGTTTTAATGAATTTTAGTTTTTCTCATATTTCATTCATCACATTTATTGTCTCTTTGGATTACTTTTATTGATACGAAAAAGGTGTTGTCTTGCAGGCACATGACCCTCTGACCAGTACAGCCCTCAAACAGGTCTTTGCATCTATATTATGGCCATATTTACTGCCATACAATAATTATTTTCATCAAACGCCTTTAGGCTCTTCACTCCACCCAGAAAAATATGGAAAGAAGTAAAACACATAATATTCCCACTTTGAAATGCCTCAGTCCTTTTTTATTTGCCAGAATTATGTCATAGGCATTCCATCTGCTTTAAAGACAAAATGGACAGTTTCAGAGGCATGATTGCCTTATTGTCCCCAAACACACTTGCTACAGGAAATGCAAAGAGCAAAAGCAAAGCACTCTTAACAGATAGATATCTTCTCTTTCCTTTGTGTTTGTCCCACATTCCCTCATAAAATGCATAACACTGTTGATTATTCAGGTCTTACCAATTCAGTGGGGAAACTTTGCATTTCAGTTTACAGATCTCACTTTCTTATGCTAAATAAAAATACATTATTTGCATTTGTATATTGTTTTTTTAGACAGGTACACCTTTGCCCAAAGGTTTTTAAGCCTTTTTATTTGGCCATGTGTTGCAAATGGACAGAACAAAACACAGAAGATCGAAAGAAGAGGATACCAAGGGGTGAAGTTACTGGAGAGCCTGGATAGCGGCATGAAAAGCAGGAAAAAGACAAAAGGTCTAAGAGTACAAAACTACCCCGGAAGGAAAAACATCTGGACTGGTATTACAGAAACCTTGCAACAGTGCAGGTGCAAATAGTACTAGAGCCAAAATTGCCCCAGTGCAAAAAACATAGGGCCTCATTACACGGATGGCGGTAGGGATTTAACGGTACCGGTAAAATACCGGTACCGGTAAATCCCTACCGCCTTACTACGAGGTCCCTTTGCGGGTTGGGGGATTCAACGCCTGCTTTTTGCAGGCGTTAAAATCCAACCCACTAAGGGACCTCGGAGCTAATTACGGCACCGCAAAATTGAGGTGCCATAATTAGCGCCTTCCCCATTCCCATAGACCCCAATGGGGCAGAAATGGGAATGGGTAAGGGCAATGGCGGAAGGGGGATTTACCGCCCCTCCAACCTTGGAATGGGGCGGTAAATCCCCTTTCCACCAAGGCGGTGCCGGTATTTTACCGGCATGAGCCATGGCGCTAATAGCGCAATGCTCACCGCCTACCGGGTAATGAGGCCCATATTCTTTCAAAGCATGTTTGCATCAGGGCAAAGAGGTAGCATCAGAATAAGTTTTGTAGGTACAGATGCCAAGCGCCATGAAGGTTAGGAAAGAGAAGACAGCAAACGCAGGCACAAAAGAGGAGGATCAGAGTAACAAGGAGAGCACTGGTACTGGACGGTGGGATAAGGTGAGCACAGGAGCAAAAGACAGCAAGACCATTAGAACCTTAGACAAGAGATATGGGGAAGAGATAGATGCCCATTTTGCTAGCCTTGGTGAATCATACCATAACTACTTGACTGCTACTGCTTCTGTGTTGTGTGGGAAGATGTCACACAATTCAGGTCATTCACTGTGTGCAGCGGTGAAAGGCATGGAATCCCATATGAGCCGGTGCATGCATTAAATGTGTTCTCATCGCTGCAGCGCACGCACGGGGGTCTCTCCTTCTCAACAGCTAGGCCGTCATGTCACCCCTGCGTCAGATGATTCGCTAGACGCTGTCTGCCCCTCTCCTCCCCGCCACCCTGTACAGCTGTACCCCTCCTGTGTGCCCCTCTGTATCCTTTCCCCCAGGCTCGGACTGGCCTATAGGGAAATAGGCCCATAGCTGAACCAAAAACACAAAATGTTGGTGTGGGCCATTTTTTTGGGTCAAAGTGGGCCAGTTTTTTTGCCAATGAGGACAGTTTGATGAGTTACTTCACCATGCGGCTAATCGTTTTGACCATAGTTGCTGAATAAACATTCTTTAAAATGCACAATTTGCATCACATTTTATCAAGAAACTCCCCCTTGGGGACTATTCAAACAGTATCACAAAAGGACTGAATAGCCATTTGCAACTGTGGGCCACTTTTTCATTGGTGTCTGATACAATTCTATGGCCCAGTCCTACCCTATTTCCCTCGCTGTACACCTGTTCTGTTGTTTCCTCTCAAAAGCACTCGGTTATACATCTGTACTGTTGTCTGCTATGATAGGTTATTTTGAACATGCTTAATTCCCAGAGGTGTCTAAGCGCGGAGCCGGGGATTGAACCTGTGTTGCTCCACGTCGTCTTGCTTCCATGGCGAGCACATTGCCCCTTAGCTGTCCTCCCTACCTCTGTAAAGTGCTCTGTTGCTTCTCAAAGCCAGGTCTGCGCTCAATAAATACCCAAATAACCATAATAACGTGTACGTGCACATAGAAGATTACTAATGGCGGTTGCCAGAACGACCACAGTGGCTGTCATTACAGCGGATTCCTAGGTACTCTTCCTGCTTTTAGCGTACTCACAGGCATTGTCAGGAGGAATCCTTGTCATTCTACAAGCATCAAATGTCATGATCCATAGAACGCGTCCCTTTTGGACTTCCTGGTCCCTGACACAACAGGGCTTGCACTCCTTAGTACTTCCAACATGGCCGTCTAAAGTGGAACGCTCACCACCAGCCTCCACGTCAGACGTAGCACATTCTATAAAGAGACCATGCCCCTGCGGCCCTGTGCGTCTCAACGCTACTGCTTCTACTGGCTAGACGTGTACTCTGTAGTTCGCTGTAACTAATCTCTTGTTTCCTGGTACCCAGACCCTCGATTTCCCCTTCTACCTTT
Organism: Ambystoma mexicanum; assembly: GCF_040938575.1. Taxonomy (NCBI): domain Eukaryota; kingdom Metazoa; phylum Chordata; class Amphibia; order Caudata; family Ambystomatidae; genus Ambystoma; species Ambystoma mexicanum. Next base: position 84,820,499 of record NC_090922.1, read on the forward strand.
CCTTCCTCCTTATTCTGCCTTGATTGCCGGATCTCGTGTACCGCCTCCGAGTACACCTCCCTCGTTTCCTGGACTTCCCGGAGATTTCAGGTACCCCTGGACGTTGAACGCTGAATGCGCGCTGGAACCAGAAGACGCTCGCTCAGGGTTGTACAAAACCCGATCCGTACGCATGAAGACTCCTTCCAAGAATTCCAGCAAACATCGAAGTCAGATGAGAAGGGGGGAAATCTGTGACATCAGACCACTGATGCCCACAAAGAGGTATGACGATTCCCAGCTTACAGTGGGAACCCCTGCAAATCTGATATCAGGATGGGCTGAATGCTTAGAAAATGGGGCACATGCTGGAAAACAGCTTCAGAGCCTCCTTCGTATTGACATGAAGAGGTGGGAAATGAAGCAAAAAGGGTGTTTCTGTGGGTTTTCCTGCACACCTCCCATTATGCAAGGGATTCCCCGCACAGAGTGGGAAACCTGTCCTGAAGGGTTTGCCCGCTCTGTGCTGGGAACCCACATGCATTTCAGGGCCATGTATTTTCTGATGTCCGCGAAGGGGCAGAGATCCCTACGGTATTACCCAAATTGTTCGTTTACAATTGTTCGAATGAACAATTGACCGAATTTAAAGGGTCACAATTGATCTTTTCACAATTGACCGTATATATATATATATATATATATATATATATATATATATATGTATATATATATGTGTATATATAGGAGTTTTGGGGGGTTTGGCGTTGGGTGAGGGGTTGTGGGGGTTTCCCCCCACATATATGTTACAATTGACCTTCACAATTCGGTCACTTGTGAAAAGGTCAATTGTCATTCGAACAGTTGTAAAACGAACAATTCGTATACAACCATCCCTACGGGTCTTTCCTGCATTTCTGCATGTGTTGAAAGCAGTGTGCATAGGAATCCGCTGGAATGGCTCTGAGTTTAGAGATGGAACTTACCACTCAAATTGTGCATGTGGAAATGCATAAACCCTTTTATAAATGATATATGAACATTTTCTAATAAAGTTACCACTGATATAGGAAGCAGAGCTCCCTAAACAAGACATACAATCAAAACCCAATGACAGTTCTTTGAAGTATACTTTTATCTACAGCATCCTATTATATTTTCTAAAGTAGCATTTTCATCTTCGAAAAGGAACGAGGGAGGGAAGCTGCTCTGCAGTGGCAAAGATGGATGCCTAGGAGATAAACTCAGCAGCCCACCCCATCAATCCAGCGATTATTATTCAGCCTGTCCAAACAGTTATAAAGCAACTTTCCTTCTCTAAAACTTTCACTAGGAACTGATATCCCACATGCTGATCTAACCAGAGTCAGAGCATAGCCCCCAACACCCAAAAAAAAAAAATGTGCACATTCACAAATTGCAATTAAACACTTGTCACAATACATTGATTCAGTAAGTGCTTGGGGGCAGCTTCAGCTTGACATATTAGAAGAAAAAGTGCTTTTTAGAGCAAATGGGGCAAGTAACATTGTTAGATGCACACTCCACTGAGGGCCTTATTCTGATCCTGGCACACGTAAGGAATGTACGTATGTTAAACAGCACCAATCCAGTGGCAGTTTTGGCCGTCTGGTTTACGCTGCTACTCTAAGCAGGACCCAGATGTCCCCGCTAATTCCAGGGTGCCAAAGACCAAGAAAGATACGGTCTGCCTCCACAAGTCATTCGCAAAACCAAAAGGTGATGGGTGGAAGGTTTTAAATCAATCATAACCACGGCATGGCTTCGGGTAACCCTGTAGACCAGAAGTCTTCAAACTGTAGGGCGTGCCCGCCCCCAGGCAGGCATGGCCGCATCCCTGGTGTCGGGGGGTTTTGCCAGGGGGGGGGGGGAAGAAAAAAATGATATACATATATATATATTTTTTTTAGATTGGAGGAAATGTGTCTCCTATGGTTGTCTGAAATGTCTTTAATCCAGCACAGGCAGGGTTTAGACCTTTAGACCTGGTAGAGGCACCGAAACCATACTTGTATCCATGCAGGATGACATGTCTAGGCTGGCCGACGCAGGCGGGGTTGGAGCACTGATTCTGTTGGATCTTTCAGCCGCGTTTGACACGGTTGACCACCTCATTCTGTTGTCATGCCTAGAACAGATTGGAATATCTGGCCAGGTTCTTGCTTGGTTTACTTATTTTCTTTCAGAACGCACTCAGACTCTTGCCATGCCTCCATTCCTTTCTTCGCCCTGTCTTCTCACCTGCGGTGTCCTGCAAGGCTCATCACTGTCCCCGATCTTGTTTAATATTTACATCTGGGAACTGATATGCCTCATCCACGCCTACGGCCTCAACTGCTATTCGTACACTGACGACACCCAAATCCTGATCCGTCTGGATCAGGATCAAGCTCTGGTGTCGTCGTGCCTCCGTGACTGTTTGGGGGCTGTCTGCTATTGGATGGACCAGAACTTGCTCAAGCTCAACGGTGACCAGACTGAGGTGCTGATGGTGGGATGCCCCCCAGACCCCTCACTGTGGACTTCTACCTTTTGGCCCTCCTCCATGGGTCCCCCCCGAGCCCAGTGAGAATAGTGAAAAACCTGGGCTTTATTCTTTCTGCCTCCCTCTCCATGTCAGTCAAGTATCAGCTGTATGCCAAGCAGGACATCACCAACTCAGAGTTTTGAAGAAGCTTCTACCTCTGATACCCGAGCCTATGCGTCCTCGCAGCGCTAGTACTTTCTCGCTTAGATTACTGCAATTCGCTGTATCTGTCGCAGCCAATTGGCTTGATACAGCGGCTACAGCGTATACAGAATCTGGTGGCCAGGCTGGCGACGGGCACCCTGTATGAAGCCCATATCACCCCGGTACTGCCATCACTTCATTGGCTGCCAGTCTGCCAACGTGTCTGCTTCAAGGCCCTGTACATAGTTTATCGGGCCATTCACGATCAACGGCCGAGTTTCTGCAGGACAAATTCTCCCGTTATCTTCCAGAGCGGGATCTACGATCTTCCACTGCGGTCCTTGTTGCTGTCCCAAGATATTGTGCCAGGGTCGGAGGCATGGCCTTTTCCATAGCCGCGGCCACCCTTTGGAATGGTCTCCGCTCCGCAATGAGAAAAACTCCCAATCATCTCGCTTTTAGAAGAGATCTTAAGACCACTCTCTTCTAGCACTTACTCTGTGTCTCTGTTAATCGGTCAGTCAGTCCTCCCTCTACACCGCCATGATGCCTTCGGGTGACTGTGCGCTTTATAAGTGCAGATAACATAACATAACATAACACATGGTCGGACTGCAGCATTAAACTGTCTCAGGCACCAATGAAAAAGTGGCCCGCAGTTTCAAATGGATATTCATTCCTTTAGTCACAAACTGTTTGAATAGTACCCAAAGGGGTGTTTTTGTTAAAATGTAAGCAAACTGTGATGTTTAAAGAATATTTATTCAGCAACAATGGTCAAAACTTAGCTGCATAGTGAAGTAACTCATCAAACTGGCCCACATTTGCCAGAAAAGTGGCCCAATTTGACTGGCCCATACTAGCATTTTACATTTGCGGTACGGGTATTGCCCTATAGGCCAGTCAGAGCCTGGCGGCTCATCCATAATGGGCAAGGGGGTGTCCACCCAGTGGCCCCCTCATCCATTCTAGAGAAGCCAGCCCAGTGAAACACTGAGCACTCCCTCAGCTGCTTTTTCTGGCTGAGGGAGTGCTCCTGGGCTGGCTGAAGTGTCAAAGGGAAACTTTGTTTCCCTTTGACAGTTCAGTTCATTTCCCTGGCTGCACATGCTCACTGAGCCATGCAAAGCTGGGGGCGTTTATCATCACCAGTGTTGGATAGCTCATTGGAAATGCTGGCTGGGGCACTGCATGTCTGTATGTGCGAGGGGGAGCTCCTGCGCCTCCTCGCACATACGGACAGAGCAGCCTGGAGCGGGGCGTTTCAGCACCAATGCGCAGGCCCCTGCAGAAGGTACGTTTATGTTCATTTATTTTTTATTTAAATATGTGTATGGATGCTTGTGTTATGAGTGAGTGTATAGTAATGGGTGGTCGTGTGAATGATAGTGAATATGTGTGTGCTTGTGTTTGTTTTGGTCTGTTTAGCTGATTTTGGTGAGTGGTGGGTAGTGGGGGGAAGGAGGGTTGTACAACAAAGTTATTTTAAAAAATGCCTTTGTTGCTCAATCCCCCTACCCACCTGCCAAAATCAGCTCTCCTCTGAGGAGCTGTGGAGCCCAGTGGACAGGGGTGTCATTTTTTTCACTGGATATCTATCATAGATGAAGTAACAATACTAGGTCACCAGCCGCTCTCAATTGGGCCCAACCTGGGCACGTAATTATTCAATAGTTCAAAGTAATATGATCAGCTGTCCAAAATATATGATGCTAATTAAAAAAATAGATTAATCTGTTTAATAGGTAACAGTATGAGGGGCTTTTTGAAAAGACACCTTCGAACAAGTACCTCGCGACCTAATATTAGGTGAATGAAAGTAAACAATTCTTAAGATTTGTAATTGTAGGTCTAGGTTGATAGTTGAGTGCAGCGTCGCATGGAGTAAGCTGTCACGGAGACTTTGAGCCCCCCGACTCTGTTTGTAAAAACTGATTCTAGTTTGGGTGAGCTTACCAATGGTCATGTGCCGTGAAAATGAAAAGATGAGAAACTGTTTGTTTTCAGTGGGAAAAGTGATTCCCTTTATTTGAAAATTTTAAAGCCTTAGTGGATGACACGTGTTTCGGCAAACAATGCCCTTTTCAAATCCAGGCTTCATCAGCGTAACAGAAAGAAATCATGAAGGAAAGAGAAAAAAAAAAAAGAAACAAAAAACGGTTTTACATTCAAAGGCATGTAAAAATCCAAGGCAGGTACAGTATAAACACACAGTTGAATAATGGCAAAATACCTTACAAACACAAAACCAAAAGGACGGATCTATTTAAGTTGTTCAAAGGACATAAGATGGAAAAATAAAAGTGTAGGAGTACGAAAAGGACAGGAGAGGAGGAATCATGGAGTGAAATCCTTATATTTTTGAAAAACAAATAGTAATGTTCAGATGGTATGTTTTCTGCAAGAATACAATCATTTCCCGTAATAATATGATTTAATCAGTTCATTGTCTTACTCTGATTGTAGTTCAAAATGATAACAGCATAATGCAGTGGTGTGCAGTTGGGTCATGGGATCAATCCCACCTAATTGTAGTCGGTAGGGAAAGAAAATGTATGTGGAAATTAATTTTTAAAGTTATTAGAACCTGCATTTAAGTTAAGTCAGTTACATGAAACTGAAGTCTTGGTATAAACATGACCAACTAGTCCATGCTGTAAATGTTCATTTGCTTGAACTCTGTTAGTTTAAGAAAAAAAGTCTTGTTTTAAATAAATCACAGACTCAGGTAGTTTAGAAAATAGCACTATACTGGTTTCACCATATGTAATCATGTCCATGTGGTTTAAGGGAATCCTGAAAGCTGACTGGTGCCAAGAAGTAAAAATAGCACTTGAAACGAACATAAGTCCCCATAGTGTGTAACAAGCACAGAGTTTAAAACTAATGCAGTTTTTTCACAGAAAGCAATGTGACTGTGTCGGCGTCACTTATAATTGAAAAAGCAACACAATCATGTGTTAAAACAAGAAATCAGAATGAAAATAAATAATCATGTGCGCCGCGTCCGGCTGCACGTGTGAGCCCATGGTGGGGCACGTGCATTGTAGACCCCCTGTAAAGGACACAATGCAGAAGGAAAAAGGGTCCTACCGCTTTACAAAACGTCCTCCGTGTGCCGTGTTGTCCGCTTGGTTTACAGTGCATTAAGTGGACTGAAAATTGCTGTCGGCCATGTTATCGGATGGAACTTTGGGACGTTATTTTAAGAACCAACGAATTCCAAGGGGGCTTAGAATACAATTGCGTCCAACCCTTTGTAAAGAGAGCAAGGAATTTATTCGTAAGTGGGAGGCTATCCTAAACAAATGCTCCCTAGACCTGATCCTACTTACCATCCAGGAGCTCTCAAAGAATTTGGTCAGTCTGAGTACAGAAATCCAGGAGATTGAAAGGGAACTAGTGGATCCATTGGGTAAAGAAGAATACGACTTGATTCTTTTGGATATAAACACGAAGCTGGAAGGGTATAAAACTGAACTGGAACAAAAGAAAGTCAAGAAATTTAAGCATGACACATATGATTATATCAATGACGAAGTGTGCCCGTGGATGGAGAAATATGGCCCAGTAGCACCAAAAAAGCTCTAAAAATATCCATCTGACAAACATCCATCTGACAACACTTCTAGTTAAGACTCAGAGGCACCATGAGATTGAGACACCAGCGGAACAATTAGCTGACAATTCTAACAGTACAGCGAGCTCTCCAGCACAAACATCCTCCACCTCAGCTTTTTTGGGCGCACGCCCAAAAGAACCCGCAGTGGGAGGAGGAAATCCAAGATCCGAACCGCAGACACATCTACAATTAAAGAAAACTTAGTTATTAACATCTCAGACAGAATACTCAGCAAGCAGGAAGAAGATACATTACAAAAGGGATTGAGCTTCGTTCCTACATATGGGACAATGTTGTTTAACAGTAAGATCGAATTATACAAATTTGTAAGGAAGCTCAAATTGAAAGTATACTTTGAAGAATTGGAAACTTATGAGAAACCTACCAGTATGCCTGACTTTCAAGAATTTAGGGCCAAGAGCAGATTTATACCACCTATCAATGTTCCTTCAATCGATATTTTCCAGAAACTGGTCACTAGAGATCTCGAACGGATTAATTACAAAAGCCCGCCACACAAGAACCTTAAACCCCATGAAATGAGGCTCATTAGAGATCTATATAGTGACACCAAAATAACAATTCGCCGTGCAGATAAAGGCGGTGCCCTTTTCATCATGAGTACTTCAGATTATGACTCAGAATGTAGGAGACAATTACAAGGTTATACAACATATGCCACATTAGATCACGATCCAACCATCTCCATTAAAGACAACCTGACAATCGTACTTGATAAGGCATTAGAATAGACTGGATAAATGAACACAGATGTAAGTTCCTGCTTAATATTCATCCCAGGATCCCAAACTTCTATACTCTTCCAAAGATTCACAAAGATCCCATCAAACTGCTGGAAGACCAATAGTCGCAGGGATAAACAGCATAAATCAGCCACTTGGCGTTTACATCAATTTTTTTTTGCAACCACTAATACAAAACACTTCTACCTATACCTGAGACACAACTCATTTTCTGCAGAAATTGAACAAAAGAACCAGCTGATGTTCACTATAGACGTCAAGAGTCTATACACTTCCATACCACATGACCTTGGAATTAAAGCAGTTGAGTGGTTATTACTCCAATCACCAGATGTTCGAGCTCAAAAAGAATTCATAATAACTCTAATACAATTTATTGCTGAGAATTCTTATTTTCAATACCGAAACCAATTTTTCTTACAAATCTCGGGTACATCAATGGGCGCCACTATGGTGCCGATATACGCCAATTGTTTTATGTATAAATTCGAGCTGGATCACATTTTGAGCAAGCAAGAATGGAAGAAAGACATTCACATGTGGACTCGATATATAGATGACATTTTTGGCATTTGGATAGGCAGAGAGAAAGCATTCGATTACTTTTTTGAGTACCTGAATAACATTGATCAACAGGTTCAATTTACCAAGGAGACATCACGTGAAAAGATCACTTTTCTCGATGTACAGATAATAAAGAAGGACAGTTGTCATAGCACTACTCTTTTTTTTTCGGAAGCCAACTGATCGAAACAACCTGCTACATCACCTTAGCTTTCATCAGCCAAGCTTACTGAAGAACCTTCCATTTAGCCAACTCCTTCGAGTCAAGAAGATCGTTAGTGATCCTGTGGACTGTATCTCACAACAACTAGTAATGAAGGAGAAATTTCTCGAAAGAGGATACCACCTAGAGGAATTAGATTCTGCAGTTGAAAGAGTCAATACTCTTGACCGTGAAACCCTATTATCTTCTCCAAGAAAACCCGTAAGGGAGCTTAAATCACAAGTGTATGAATCTAAATTCTCCATTCAGAGCATTCAAATTTAAAAAAAGCATCAAGAAACACTGGGGAATTTTCAAAAACGACATCAGAGTCCAGCATCTATTCAAATAACCACCGGTCTTTGCCTGTCAGAGAAGCAGGAATCTCAGGGATGAACTGGTACATACAAGACTACCCTTGAAGAAATTGATTACACAACGTACCGGTACATTTCCCTGTCTACACTGCATTAATTGTAACTCTGTTATTAAAGGTAATGTCATTTTCCATCCACGAACAGGTAAGAAGATTCTCCTTAAGAAATTTGGGACATGTGCCAGTGTTAACATCATATATGGCATCAAATGCCCATGTGGGAAATACTACGTGGGTCAATCAACCAGGGCTGCTAAGATACTGTGGAATGAACACTGGTCCTGTATTCCCAATTCCAACCTAAATTCAGCTGTGGCCCGACATTGGGCCATGAACAACCATAACCTTTCACAAATTAAGTTTCTGATCCTGGAAGTTCTGACCAAGCCCAGTGAGTATAATGAAAAACCTGGGCTTTATTCTTTCTGCCTCCCTCTCCATGTCAGTCAAGTATCAGCTGTATGCCAAGCAGGACATCACCAACTCAGAGTTTTGAAGACGCTTCTACCTCTGATACCCGAGCCTATGCGTCCTCGCAGCGCTAGTACTTTCTCGCTTAGATTACTGCAATTCGCTGTATCTGTCGCAGCCAATTGGCTTGATACAGCGGCTACAGCGTATACAGAATCTGGTGGCCAGGCTGGCGACGGGCACCCTGTATGAAGCCCATATCACCCCGGTACTGCCCTCACTTCATTGGCTGCCAGTCTGCCAACGTGTCTGCTTCAAGGCCCTATACATAGTTTATCGGGCCATTCACGATCAACGGCCGAGTTTCTGCAGGACAAATTCTCCCGTTATCTTCCAGAGCGGGATCTACGATCTTCCACTGCGGTCCTTGTTGCTGTCCCAAGATATTGTGCCAGGGTCGGAGGCATGGCCTTTTCCATAGCCGCGGCCACCCTTCGGAATGGTCTCCGCTCTGCAATGAGAAAAACTCCCAATCATCTCGCTTTTAGAAGAGATCTTAAGACCACTCTCTTCTAGCACTTACTCTGTGTCTCTGTTAATCGGTCAGTCAGTCCTCCCTCTACAGCGCCATGATGCCTTCGGGTGACTGTGCGCTTTATAAGTGCAGATAACATAACATAACATAACACATGGTCGGACTGCAGCATTAAACTGTCTCAGGCACCAATGAAAAAGTGGCCCGCAGTTTCAAATGGATATTCATTCCTTTAGTCACAAACTGTTTGAATAGTACCCAAAGGGGTGTTTTTGTTAAAATGTAAGCAAACTGTGATGTTTAAAGAATATTTATTCAGCAACAATGGTCAAAACTTAGCTGCATAGTGAAGTAACTCATCAAACTGGCCCACATTTGCCAGAAAAGTGGCCCAATTTGACTGGCCCATACTAGCATTTTACATTTGTGGTACGGGTATTGCCCTATAGGCCAGTCAGAGCCTGGCGGCTCATCCATAATGGGCAAGGGGGTGTCCACCCAGTGGCCCCCTCATCCATTCTAGAGAAGCCAGCCCAGTGAAACACTGAGCACTCCCTCAGCTGCTTTTTCTGGCTGAGGGAGTGCTCCTGGGCTGGCTGAAGTGTCAAAGGGAAACTTTGTTTCCCTTTGACAGTTCAGTTCATTTCCCTGGCTGCACATGCTCACTGAGCCATGCAAAGCTGGGGGCGTTTATCATCACCAGTGTTGGATAGCTCATTGGAAATGCTGGCTGGGGCACTGCATGTCTGTATGTGCGAGGGGGAGCTCCTGCGCCTCCTCGCACATACGGACAGAGCAGCCTGGAGCGGGGCGTTTCAGCACCAATGCGCAGGCCCCTGCAGAAGGTACGTTTATGTTCATTTATTTTTTATTTAAATATGTGTATGGATGCTTGTGTTATGAGTGAGTGTATAGTAATGGGTGGTCGTGTGAATGATAGTGAATATGTGTGTGCTTGTGTTTGTTTTGGTCTGTTTAGCTGATTTTGGTGAGTGGTGGGTAGTGGGGGGAAGGAGGGTTGTACAACAAAGTTATTTTAAAAAATGCCTTTGTTGCTCAATCCCCCTACCCACCTGCCAGAATCAGCTCTCCTCTGAGGAGCTGTGGAGCCCAGTGGACAGGGGTGTCATTTTTTTCACTGGATATCTATCATAGATGAAGTAACAATACTAGGTCACCAGCCGCTCTCAATTGGGCCCAACCTGGCCACGTAATTATTCAATAGTTCAAAGTAATATGATCAGCTGTCCAAAATATATGATGCTAATTCAAAAAATAGATTAATCTGTTTAATAGGTAACAGTATGAGGGGCTTTTTGAAAAGACACCTTCGAACAAGTACCTCGCGACCTAATATTAGGTGAATGAAAGTAAACAATTCTTAAGATTTGTAATTGTAGGTCTAGGTTGATAGTTGAGTGCAGCGTCGCATGGAGTAAGCTGTCACGGAGACTTTGAGCCCCCCGACTCTGTTTGTAAAAACTGATTCTAGTTTGGGTGAGCTTACCAATGGTCATGTGCCGTGAAAATGAAAAGATGAGAAACTGTTTGTTTTCAGTGGGAAAAGTGATTCCCTTTATTTGAAAATTTTAAAGCCTTAGTGGATGACACGTGTTTCGGCAAACAATGCCCTTTTCAAATCCAGGCTTGATCAGCGTAACAGAAAGAAATCATGAAGGAAAGGGAAAAAAAAAAAGAAACAAAAAACGGTTTTACATTCAAAGGCATGTAAAAATCCAAGGCAGGTACAGTATAAACACACAGTTGAATAATGGCAAAATACCTTACAAACACAAAACCAAAAGGACGGATCTATTTAAGTTGTTCAAAGGAAATAAGATGGAAAAATAAAAGTGTAGGAGTACGAAAAGGACAGGAGAGGAGGAATCATGGAGTGAAATCCTTATATTTTTGAAAAACAAATAGTAATGTTCAGATGGTATGTTTTATGCAAGAATACAACCATTTCCCGTAATAATATGATTTAACCAGTTCATTGTCTTACTCTGATTGTAGTTCAAAATGATAACAGCATAATGCAGTGGTGTGCAGTTGGGTCATGGGATCAATCCCACCTAATTGTAGTCGGTAGGGAAAGAAAATGTATGTAGAAATAAATTTTTAAAGTTATTAGAACCTGCATTTAAGTTAAGTCAGTTACATGAAACTGAAGTCTTGGTATAAACATGACCAACTAGTCCATGCTGTAAATGTTCATTTGCTTGAACTCTGTTAGTTTAAGAAAAAAAGTCTTGTTTTAAATAAATCACAGACTCAGGTAGTTTAGAAAATAGCACTATACTGGTTTCACCATATGTTATCATGTTCATGTGGTTTAAGAGAATCCTGAAAGCTGACTGGTGCCAAGAAGTAAAAATAGCACTTGAAACGAACATAAGTCCCCATAGTGTGTAACAAGCACAGAGTTTAAAACTAATGCAGTTTTTTCACAGAAAGCAATGTGACTGTGTCGGCATCACTTATAATTGAAAAAGCAACACAATCATGTGTTAAAACAAGAAATCAGAATGAAAATAAATAATCATGTGCGCCGCGTCCGGCTGCACGTGTGAGCCCATGGTGGGGCACGTGCATTGTAGACCCCCTGTAAAGGACACAATGCAGAAGGAAAAAGGGTCCTACCGCTTTACAAAACGTCCTCCGTGTGCCGTGTTGTCCGCTTGGTTTACAGTGCATTAAGTGGACTGAAAAGGAAGTCCTTCCTTCATGGCAATTGCTGTCGGCCATGTTATCGGAAGGAACTTTGGGACGTTATTTTAAGAACCAACGAATTCCAAGGGGGCTTAGAATACAATTGCGTCCGACCCTTTGTAAAGAGAGCAAGGAATTTATTCGTAAGTGGGAGGCTATCCTAAACAAATGCTCCCTAGACCTGATCCTACTTACCATCCAGGAGCTCTCAAAGAATTTGGTCAGTCTGAGTACAGAAATCCAGGAGATTGAAAGGGAACTAGTAGATCCATTGGGTAAAGAAGAATACGACTTGATTCTTTTGGATATAAACACGAAGCTGGAAGGGTATAAAACTGAACTGGAACAAAAGAAAGTCAAGAAATTTAAGCATGACACATATGATTATATCAATGACGAAGTGTGCCCGTGGATGGAGAAATATGGCCCAGTAGCACCAAAAAAGCTCTAAAAATATCCATCTGACAAACATCCATCTGACAACACTTCTAGTTAAGACTCAGAGGCACCATGAGATTGAGACACCAGCGGAACAATTAGCTGACAATTCTAACAGTACAGCGAGCTCTCCAGCACAAACATCCTCCACCTCAGCTTTTTTGGGCGCACGCCCAAAAGAACCCGCAGGGGGAGGAGGAAATCCAAGATCCGAACCGCAGACACATCTACAATTAAAGAAAACTTAGTTATTAACATCTCAGACAGAATACTCAGCAAGCAGGAAGAAGATACATTACAAAAGGGATTGAGCTTCGTTCCTACATATGGGACAATGTTGTTTAACAGTAAGATCGAATTATACAAATTTGTAAGGAAGCTCAAATTGAAAGTATACTTTGAAGAATTGGAAACTTAGGAGAAACCTACCAGTATGCCTGACTTTCAAGAATTTAGGGCCAAGAGCAGATTTATACCACCTATCAATGTTCCTTCAATCGATATTTTCCAGAAACTGGTCACTAGAGATCTCGAACGGATTAATTACAAAAGCCCGCCACACAAGAACCTTAAGCCCCATGAAATGAGGCTCATTAGAGATCTATATAGTGACACCAAAATAACAATTCGCCGTGCAGATAAAGGCGGTGCCCTTTTCATCATGAGTACTTCAGATTATGACTCAGAATGTAGGAGACAATTACAAGGTCATACAACATATACCACATTAGATCACGATCCAACCATCTCCATTAAAGACAACCTGACAATCCTACTTGATAAGGCATTAGAATAGACTGGATAAATGAACACAGATGTAAGTTCCTGCTTAATGTTCATCCCAGGATCCCAAACTTCTATACTCTTCCAAAGATTCACAAAGATCCCATCAAACTGCTGGAAGACCAATAGTCGCAGGGATAAACAGCATAAATCAGCCACTTGGCGTTTACATCAATTTTTTTTTGCAACCACTAATACAAAACACTTCTACCTATACCTGAGACACAACTCATTTTCTGCAGAAATTGAACAAAAGAACCAGCTGATGTTCACTATAGACGTCAAGAGTCTATACACTTCCATACCACATGACCTTGGAATTGAAGCAGTTGAGTGGTTATTACTCCAATCACCAGATGTTCGAGCTCAAAAAGAATTCATAATAACTCTAATACAATTTATTGCTGAGAATTCTTATTTTCAATACCGAAACCAATTTTTCTTACAAATCTCGGGTACATCAATGGGCGCCACTATGGTGCCGATATACGCCAATTGTTTTATGTATAAATTCGAGCTGGATCACATTTTGAGCAAGCAAGAATGGAAGAAAGACATTCACATGTGGACTCGATATATAGATGACATTTTTGGCATTTGGATAGGCAGAGAGAAAGCATTCGATTACTTTTTTGAGTACCTGAATAACATTGATCAACAGGTTCAATTTACCAAGGAGACATCGCGTTAAAAGATCACTTTTCTCGATGTACAGATAATAAAGAAGGACAGTTGTCATAGCACTACTCTTTTTTTCGGAAGCCAACTGATCGAAACAACCTGCTACATCACCTTAGCTTTCATCAGCCAAGCTTACTGAAGAACCTTCCATTTAGCCAACTCCTTCGAGTCAAGAAGATTGTTAGTGATCCTGTGGACTGTATCTCACAACAACTAGTAATGAAGGAGAAATTTCTCGAAAGAGGATACCACCTAGAGGAATTAGATTCTGCAGTTGAAAGAGTCAATACTCTTGACCGTGAAACCCTATTATCTTCTCCAAGAAAACCCGTAAGGGAGCTTAAATCACAAGTGTATGTATCTAAATTCTCCATTCAGAGCATTCAAATTTAAAAAAAAGCATCAAGAAACACTGGGGAATTTTCAAAAACGACATCAGAGTCCAGCATCTATTCAAATAACCACCGGTCTTTGCCTATCAGAGAAGCAGGAATCTCAGGGATGAACTGGTACATACAAGACTACCCTTGAAGAAATTGATTACACAACGTACCGGTACATTTCCCTGTCTACACTGCATTAATTGTAACTCTGTTATTAAAGGTAATGTCATTTTCCATCCACGAACAGGTAAGAAGATTCTCCTTAAGAAATTTGGGACATGTGCCAGTGTTAACATCATATATGGCATCAAATGCCCATGTGGGAAATACTACGTGGGTCAATCAACCAGGGCTGCTAAGATACTGTGGAATGAACACCGGTCCTGTATTCCCAATTCCAACCTAAATTCAGCTGTGGCCCGACATTGGGCCATGAACAACAATAACCTTTCACAAATTAAGTTTCTGATCCTGGAAGTTCTGACCAAGAATAATCCCCACGAGGATTTAGGCCTGCGCCTTAATCGCAGGGAGACATTTTGGATTGACAAACTCTGTAGTCTGGCCCGAGCGGTCTAAATGAAGAAATCAACTACCACTGTTATATTTGAGATAATATCTAAGACCATGTTTTGTAACATCTGACACTCCATGTCCTGTGGTACTTCATGTGTTTCTGTTATGTTTCCGATTATGTTTCCAAAATTCGTACATATTTTGTTTAGTGTTGCCAAATATCAGCCTTGCCGCAAGTCCCGGACGTAATCGTCTGGGATCCAAGGTGCCACCGAAGGGTGACACCTTCCACGACAAGGCTGAACCTCGGTACTCTAGTGATCTAAGAGTATCCCCAGCACATGTGGTTGATTTTAGGGTCTGTTTAAGCACTACATCTTATGTTTTCTATTTATTTTACATTTAATGTGCCCTTTTTGATGTGCATTTCATGTTTCACAATTAAGTGGTGTACATGTTCATTATCATGCAATTTAGTAACATCACTTACTTCTGCCTTAACTCCTGCCAGTATTATAGAGTATTTCTTCTATGTTCATTGTTTTCGTTTTTCTAAATTATTAATAGTATGCCATCACAATTAGGGGCACTGACAGGTCATGCCCGATGAATATTTATTGTTGCAATTACCGCGGTCCGAGGCCCGCTGTTCAACTCTGTTCATGACCACCATCATCTTCCACATGCGGAGAGGTCACGTGTGCAATAAAAGAGCTGTTGTTCCGGCAACGGCCTAACACGGCAGACCGAGTTACTGCAGTGAGGCTGCACACGAGAGGATTTGCACGCTCCGTGTGACATAAGGTAGGAAATTCGATCACAACATACCGCTTTTACCTGTGTAAATACACGTGTATGCCTGTAATGACAGGACATCTAATTTGATCCCTTTTGATTACCAGATTCGATTTGCTACGAACAGAGTTGGGTTTTACATTTTAAACTTGCGTTGTCTATGATTGTTTATGTGGGCCCATCTCTATGGTGGCATGAACGTTTAACGCTTTGGTCTATACCATTAGCCACACCATTAAGGTAAAACCGAGCTCCATTTCCTAATTGCCCTTATTGTTTTTTTCTTCTTTTCAATGCTCATTACAAATCATTGATTGTGTTTTCTTATTTTGTTCTTTTTCATTTATCAACCTTGAAATTACTGCTGATTGGTATGTTACATCTTTATTTTTTACAACAATATGTGTTTTGTTTATTATGATGTCAATGTATCACGTGCATACCTGTATAATTGCTTAGACTACCAGACTTGCCCTGAAGAAGGAAATGTTTCCGAAATGCATTGGCACATTTAGTCTGAATTATGTATGGATTGTGGCACTTGCTCCCTCACTAAGAATTTATTAGTGATAGCCTTGGTTTTGAATTTATTTGGATAAACTATCATTTGATACAAACCATTAAACAGATTCATCTATTTTTTGAATTAGCATCATATATTTTGGACAGCTGATCACATTACTTTGAACTATTGAATAATTACGTGCCCAGGTTGGGCCCAATTGAGGGCGGCGGGTGACCTAGTATTGTTACTTGGTCTCTAACTTTTGTTGCAATTTTAAGTCAGGGTGTCTCCAGACTTGTCTCAGCCAGCTCCTTTCAAACTATATTTTTAAACATCTAATTCTTATTTTTAACATTGACTTGAACATTTGGAATACTTTTACACTCTGTGGTGCCCACTCACTCCTTCGTTTGTTTATCTATCATAGATGTCCAGTCAAAAATATCATGATTTCCCCCTTGGCCCCCCAGTGCCTTGTATACACACATAATCATGTTGATTGTGTTAGGCACTGTGGGGCACAGGGGACAGGGATGGTATCTTTTTACTGGACATTTATTATAGTTGTACAGTCAAAAATATCATGCCTGCCCCCTGCGCCCCCCAGTGCCAATTTCAAACTGTTTAGCCTTTTACCCATTTTTTTAAGTATGTTCTTAAATACAACATTTTAACCCATTATTACAAATAAAATTCACTGAGGAAAACCCCCAAACACCCCTTGATTGGTTCGGACCGGCTCGCTACTCTTGGTTGCTGTGGCATAGCTGGTGGAAATATTTATGCCACTTCACTTAAAAACTTCACCAGCCACCACTGGCCCTGGGACTATACTGGGAGCAGGGTGGGGAAGCCCAGAGACTGGGCTAGGAGTGGGATGAGGGAGTTGTGAGGATACCTAAGTCCTCCTTACTTACATACAAGCCTTTATCAGCTTCTGGAAATTAACAAGGGGGTTCCTGGGAGTCCCTCTACCAGACATTAGTCCTGGTTACGAGAGACTTACCCAGAGTCTTTAACTTCCTATCTTTCACAGAGAAGAAATATCCCAAACATATCAGTCTTTGTCCTGCCCTGGGGCTGTTCAGCACCGAAATGCTAGGCAATGCTCCTCTGAACAAGACTACCAACCGCAACCCCAGACACGGTTTTCGGTCTGGTTGGATCTCATCAGTAGGGTGGAGCTGTACCTCTCTCAGAATAGTGAACAAGGGGTCCACGTCTGGATTCCCCTAGTAACTTAGGGTGAGACCCAAAGTTACTCAAATATGCAAATTAACAAGGTCCTGGGAGTCCCTCTGCCAGACATTAGTCCTGGTTATGAGAGACTTAGCCAGAGTCTTTAGCTCACTATCTTTCACAGAGAAGAAATATCCCAAACATATCAGTATTTGTCCTGCCCTGGGGCAGTCCAGCACCGAAATGCTAGGCAATTCTCCTCTGAACAAGAGCACCAACAGCAACCCCAGACATGTGTTTCGGTCTGGTTGCACCTCATCAGGAGGGTGGAGCTTTGCCTCTCTAAGAATAGTGAGCAAGGGCTCCATGTCTGGATTCCCCTAGTAATTTAGGGTGAGACCCAAAGTTACTTAAATATGCAAATTAACAAGGGGGGTCCTGGGAGTCCCTCTGCCAGGCATTTTTTTTATCAGCTTCTGGGGCTATTCCACGTATACACCCTGCTATTTGGCCTCAACACACTCATCCTCCCAGACGTCCAGGCAGAGGGAGAGCTCCTCCTCCGTTGTGGTCCATTTCCTGGTTCTCTACGAGGTCACTGGCTCGGAGATTTGCATTGTGTTCCAGCTGGGGGTTGCCAGGGAAATGCTGGAACGCAGGCTGCCGAATAGGAAGTCCTTGAGGCGTGTGTTGCGGCTTTACATCTCGCTGGTTCCTTAAATGATGCCCATGACTGTATACGCTTGCTTCTGAATACTTATTCCAAGTATTTTGCCTTTCGTTTGTTTTTGGATTTCTTGGTCTCTCAACCTCATGCTTAGCTTTTCGACCTCCCTTTGTCTCAACCATTATCATGTATGTAATTAACGTGCCTGAACTTCTGCTCATTGTTTTCTTGATCCAAGCTTCGCTACCACTGTGCTGACCTCGGCTACGTTCTACGAAGTGCCCCTGCATACCGTTTTGTTCTTAGCGCTGCTCCCCTCGCTACCGACCTTTGCAATTTCTACTGAATGGCTTTATATATTGTTAAAGACACTAGCGCCACTTTCACTGTGTTTAATTGCCACGATTCTTGAACCTCTCTTTCCTGCAATTGTCATTACAAGACCAGCTACACATCTGCGAACCATTTCAATTTACAGACATCTGTCTTCCCTTCCCCTGCACTTACCATCACCCAGTGGAACAGTTCATCTCTCCACCCTCACCTGATAGAACTTGAGACTCTGCCCACGGAATTAGGTGTCCCCGTGCCAGCGGGAACAGGTTACCTTTGGATTGTTTTTGGACTTGGTGACTTTTCTTCTTTTAGAAGTAGACGTACGCGTGCCATCGGGAATAGGGTTCTGTTGGAATTGTCCTTGGACTTGTTGAACCCCTTTGAACTACAATAGAAGTACACGTGGGTAAGGAACTCTCATATTTCTTTTTTTGGGTTTTTTTGGTGCATTGTTTAATATTTGAGCAACCATTCACTCTCGGGACTTTCCTGTTTTAAGGGGAACTTCTGGCTGCCTCAACCTCATATTGTCATCTTTCCTGACCTTGTCCTTTGAGGTGAGCTCTCACTACTTGTCTCACATATTAGCCAGCCTGTTATTTTATGTTGATGCACTAATTTGTGGCTTTTTTGCAGTCAGCAGTGTTCCAGTTGTGTCCCTCCACGTCTTTCCATTAATTGACTGTTCTGCTGTACTGTTGTATTCAGCAGAGTGGTACATTATTTGGAAGAATTCTTCTGCTACACGACTACTTCAAGTTTCCAGGATCTGGTTAAAACTTGATGTTACAGAGGGTGTTCTGACAGGACAGGAGTCATTTATAAAAGTTTGGACAGGCATCCAGACAGGCATCCAGAAACTGTGATGGGAGCAGGTGTGAGAGCCCAGGGACTATACTGGCAGTAGGGTGTGGTGACGGCACACAAATAGTTCATAGCCATTTGAACTTACTATCCATTTGGCATTTTTTGGGGGGCCCGGCCTGCCCACATTTTGCTCAGGGGGCCCAGTCCTAAAACTTTTGGAGACTACTGCTATAGACTATCAATTTTCAATCCACGAAGCCATTACAGAAGGGGAAAAACTATATGCAAATCAGACTTAGCCCCACCCAAAAGGGACAGTCTACCCCAAACTGCTGGGTCACTTTTTTCTGCATGAGACCATAAGCATCCCTAGACATGTTTCAGCCTTATTGGTCATCTTCAGTGAGGAGTAGCTTGGGTCTTTAGGCCCAGCGGGCTCGGGACCCACATCTGGGCATGCCGTCCCACTTGGGGTGACTTATGCAAAACCAAAATATGATGGCAGGAAGGTTTTGAATAATTCATAACCACTGGCATAGCTGTGGGCAACCCACCAGACTATCGTTTTTTCAGCCTGCTTGTCACAAGTCTCCCCCCTTCTCACCTGTCTGTATTGTTTGCTCGTGATCTTCGTAGATGTCTTCTTTTGCACTGTTCGGGATTTATATAACCTTGTGCGGATTCCAGCGTGTGGTTCATGACCCGGCTCCAGGATACGGTCAGATGT
Source organism: Ambystoma mexicanum (assembly GCF_040938575.1). Taxonomy (NCBI): domain Eukaryota; kingdom Metazoa; phylum Chordata; class Amphibia; order Caudata; family Ambystomatidae; genus Ambystoma; species Ambystoma mexicanum. Next base: position 84,840,173 of record NC_090922.1, read on the forward strand.
CCGGGACGAAGACCAAGAAATAATGAGGTTCGCACTTGGAGACCCGAATGCGATGGGAATCCAGGATATGCGAAGGTAAGGATAAGGGGAAGGAAGAAAGAAGAGGAATTCAGGGGATCGGGAACCAGGAATCAAAAGTAAGCGCTGAACGAGCTCCGGCAACACACGTCCGACTACTGCAAGCGGTTGCGTTGAGACGCGCAGCGCCGCAGGGGCGTGTCTGCTTTGTAGAACGTAGAGCGTACCACACAGAGACTGGCAAACAGCGTTCTGCGTTCAGCAGCCATGTTGGGAGTACTACTGAGTTCAGTCCCCTATGGGTCAGGGACCACGAAGTCCAGAAGGGATGCGAATGGCGGTTCATGACAGCATGCCTCCTCTGAAACTCAGCTCCTCTGGGTTTACCCGGATGTAGAAGGTGGTATCTTTGGAGCAGTCTGGGGGCATTCACGTTTGAGACGAGTTCCCAGGTGCGTTCACTGGGAGGGGTACTCTTTCCACTCGACCAGATACTGTAGCTGACCACCTCTGTACCTGGAGTCACATATTCTGGAAACCTCACATTCTAGCTGATCATTGACAATCACAGGGGTAGATCTTGGAGCAGTTCGAGAAGACTGGACGTATGGTTTCAACAGAGAATTGTGAAAGACCGGGTGGATCCTTTTCCAAGATTCTGGTAGTCTGAGTCGAAAGGCCACTGGGTTAATGACTTCCTTTATGGAAAAAGGTCCGTAGTACCTGGGAGCCAATTTATTTGGTCGTAGGTGCCGAGGTAGAAGTTTCGAAGACAACCAGACCAATTACCTATTTAATATGAAGGCCCTGGTCTTCTTTTGGAGTCAGCATGATGTTTAACATCTCTTCGGGCCTTTTCTAGGTGTTCTTTTGCTTCTTTGTGTACGTTGATAAGGGTTTCAATCCAGGAGTCAACCGTAGGAACCGGGGTAGGATGTTTGTTTGTTTATTATTTGATAATGCGCACAAAACCCAGGGGTAGCCAGGCGCAGCAGGTACAAGGTTACTTAAGCTTAGGTTGCATACAGAGGATAAGAAGCATATCAATACAGAGCATACATGTAAATACAAGCAGTTGAAAATGAAAAACTAACATGTTACAGTATTGAAGGTGTATACAAAAAGGTAAAAGGGTAAAAGCAGAATAGTCTTAGACTAGGTTTCAGAAGTATCATGGCCGTTAGGTACCGCGAAAATTAGTTGTCGTTGGACCAGAGCCAGTTTTTTTACCTTACATCTGAAGTTGGAGTAGGGTAGGTTAGCTCTCAATGCAGTAGGCAATGCATTCCAAGCCTGGGCAGCTCTGACAGGGAAGCTTGCTCCGCCCGCTTTGGATCGTCTAAATCTAGGGGTTTCAAGCAGAAATTGGTTGGTAGCCCTAGTGTGGTGGCTGGACGATTTTCTGGTCAGTCTGGCCGAGATGTAGGTGGGGTGCTGTGTTGTTACGCCCTTTGTGGGTGAGCGATAGTGTCTTGAGAAGGACTCTGTCGCTGATTTTAAGCCAATGGTGGTCTTTCCTAATGTTGGAAATATGTTCTTTACGGGGTATGTCGACGGCTGCTCTAAGAGCGTTATTTTGAAGGATTTGCATTTTATTTATGATGGTTTTATTGGCTCCTGCATAGAAGGCATTGCAATAGTCCAGCTTGGACATTACTAATGCGTTAGCTAGTGTGATGCAGTTAGTTTTGGAGAGATATGGTCTACAAGTCCTGATTAATTTACTGGTGGACACTGTGGAGGATGCCAAGGTGTTAACTTGCTTTTTGAGAGATGGAGTGGAATCGAGGTAAAAGCATAGAGATTTTACCTCAGTTGCCACCTTGATTATTTTACCATCTATGTTGAAATTGCGATAGTTGGGACTCCGTTTTTTTAGGTTGGAGTCGGAACCCAAGATCAGTATCTCTGTTTTGTCGTCATTTAGACAGAGGCCGTGGGAGGCCATCCATGCCTCAATGAGGAGGTAAATTTTGTTTACTAGAGCTGTGTCTTCGACAAAGTTGCCTGATAGTGGTATGAGAATCTGCGTATCGTCCGCATAATTAGTGTAGGTTACCTCTAATCTGTCAAGTTTGTCGAAGGGTGGCTTAGTAAAGATATTATACATTGTCAGGGAGACACATGAGCCTTGTTGGACACCACAAGTGATATGGATTGGGTCTGCTGCCGTTACAGGGGAGAACACTCTCATCGTACGGTTAGCTAGGAAGGATTGTACCCATGCTATAGCTTCACTTGAGAAATGGGTGGCAGACGCTAAGTGGTTGCATAATACTGCATGATCCACCAGGTCAAAGGCCGCTGATAGGTCAAGGAGGAGGAGCATAGCTGTACTACATTTATCCTTCAACTCGTCGATTTGTGTCTTGAGGTCGATAAGGGCCGTTTCAGTACCGTGAAGTGGTCTGAAGCCAGATTGCCCTGAACCTAATAGTTGGTGTGTCTCCAAATAGTTTTGGATTTGGAGGTAGGCTACTCTATCGATGATTTTAAGGAGAAATGCGACCGTAGTAATGGGCCTGTAATTAGTGGGGATTGCTGGGTCAAGTGTCTGTTTTTTGAGTAGGGGCAGTACCCAAGATTCTTTAAGGTTAGTAGGTACAGTACTCGTATTGAAGGAGGCATTGATACGTTTCGAGATGAAGGGTGCTAAATCTCTGGCTGCAGCCTTGATGATTTGCGCAGGGCAGCTATCGCCTTGGCAGTTCGATGGGTTAAGGGATATGAGTTCCACTAGGGCTCAAGGAGGCTTTTTTCTTAGCAATTTTAGATTGAAGGGTTGTGATTTTATTTGCTAGGGCATTTTGGATGCTGGTGCACCAAGATTTGTCCTTGGGGACATTGTCTGTAGGGGCAATTGGATTTTCCAATTCTCGGAGAATAGTGAAGAGCTCTTTGGAATTCGAGTTGGCTTTACTGATTCTATCATTGAATGAGGCTTTTTTAGTTTGAATTATTTCCTTCTTGTATCTTTTGGCAAAGTTGGCAAGTGTGGTTTTATTGTCAGCAGAAGGAGTATGCCTCCAGATAGCTTGGAGTTTGCGTTTTTGGATGCACATTTCTTTGAGTTGGGGGGTGAACCAAGAATTAAGGATTCATTGGAGCTGGCAGTGAGAGCTGGTAGGAGTAGTGGGAGTAGCTTTTCAGCCGTGATTTCTTTTTTGCTTCTCGTTGGCATGGAGGGTACTATTTTATTCTTGTTAGGTTTGGGAGGCTCGATGCTGGCTGTAAAGCAAATGAGATAGTGGTCAGTCCATATTTGAGGTAGAATACTAGAGATGGTGATGTTGCAGTTATGGTTAGATATCCAGTCTAGTGTGCGTCCTTTTGTGTGTGTAGGAGCTAGGACATTTTGAGTAATGTCATGATTGACTAAAATGGATTGGATAGATTGGGCTTGTTTGTCTTCAGTGTCATCAAAGCCCAGGTTAAAGTCGCCTCGTAAAAGGAGCTGGGAGAAGTCTTTAATGCTGTTAGTAAGGAGACTTGATAGGTATTCCTCAAAGTTGCCTAATGGGCCTGGTGGTCTGTACACTAGGAGTATTGTTAGTGTGCTATTGTTTGAAATAGGTATTTTAGCTGAGAGAAGTTTGCACGATGTGATTGCTGGGTGTCGGGTGAGTCTAGCAGCTAACTGCATTTTGGTTATGATGGCCAGGCCGCCTCTTCTAGTGTTAGGCCGGTCGAATCTTAGGATGTTGTAATTGTCCGGTATGGCAGTCATGAGGGCAGGGCCGGCTGCATCATGGAGCCAGGTTTCACAAACAGCAAGGATATCTAAGTTATACATAGCCAGTATATCAGCTATTTCAGTATTGTGTGCTATAAGGGACCTAGCATTAATAAGGGCACCTGATAATGAAGGAGTTGTAATGGTATCTTTGGCAGATCTGGGATTAGGGTGGTTGGGTCTCCTCTGTTTGTAATATGGGTCACCTTGTGGTTCGGGACGATTTATCGTCGCTGAGGCTAGGAAGTTAGGATTAATGGCAGTAGAGGTACGTGTAGGTAATGGTGGACTGGTTCTTTTATTTTTGATGTCATAAATCGTGGCAGCCTAGCTCTAAATCGCAAGTTTCTCTCTTGCAGGTTGCAGGGGGTGAGGTTGTGGAGGGCCATTATTGTGGTGATGGTTAGAGTAGTCCAGGCTAAGGACCAGGAAGTATATAGTTGGCAGGTCTGGAGGGTGCGCATGCTCGGTGAAGGGGACACAGTGGCAGGTATATTAGGCTGACCCAGTAGGGACTGAGATACAATTGTGCTGATGCTTTAGCAACAAGGTTTGACAGTTTTAGTCAGGGCTAGTGTGCCTATATACTTCAGTGGGGCATCACAAGGCACAATTAAGCTAGAATGCACAGTGCAACATCTAGATTTGGGCATCAAAGGAAGGCTACAATACACATGGCAGCACCTAGATTAGAGGCAACACAGGGCAACACAGTTGAGCTAGAGTGCACAGGACCGCATCTAGATTTAGGTAACAAAGGTGGGCTAAGGTACTCAGATGGCGCACCAGAGAAGCGGCAATGCACAAGTAGGTTTAAAAATGCACTGAGGCATTATCAGGATACTGTAGGTCTTGGAGGGATGCAAGGCATGGAAGTACTAGTATGCTGATGTACTATCAGTACGCAATGGGTGTAAGCAACAGAGTGCAGGGTATTAGCATTTGTATTTAAGAAAGATCAATGCCCGAAGCAGAATGGAGATAAATTGGGGCAAAAAGTCATTTGCAGCGGAGTTCAGGTAAATTTGTAGCAGAGACTGAGCAGATAATGTCACTATGGTACAGTAAGCTGTGATGCAGAGTTACCTTGGCGGTCGTGTGTAAGAGGACCAGGGGACAGCAGAGTAGGCAGGTAACAGGCATGGATTAGGAGATGGCCATGTTAGCAGTGGGCCTTGAGTAAAGTGGGCCGGCTTCGCCTGCCGGTGCCCAATGAGAGGACAAATAGGCAGGGGCAGACAATCAGGAAGGCCTGCTCAGGCCTCAGTAGGTGATGCAGGCAGGCATCAGGAATCGGTCGGCCATTTTTGAGCAGTGAAGTACCTCGTGTACTTCAATGGCGAATTTCGTTTGCAGACAGCGTGTAGCTGTAAACGCGCAGTAGATTACCCTGCCCTTGCTTGGGCAATGAAGTGCATCGGCTGCTGATGCGGATGCAGCAAGAAATAATAAAAATCGGTCGAGGCGGCGCTCGGACACAGCACTTACCTAAATTAAGGCATTTAGGAGAGAGGCCTTTGTGCTGGATGCCCGCTGCTCCTGCAGGTCGGGATCAGGTCTAGGAGCTCCAGCTCCGGTGCCGTGTTGCAGAGAGTGAGACCAGGCATGGAAACAGGAGATGGCCTTGTGTGAGAATGGATGGTAGAACCGAACGGTGGAATCCTTGACTACAGAAGAAGGGACTGGTTTTGATAGCCGAGTCATCCAAATTGTTGGAGGCGAATTCAGCGGCAGGTATTAAGAGTGATCAATCGTCCTGGACCTTGGTGGCGAAACAGCGAAGATATTGTTCCAGAGTTTGGTTTACGCGTTCAGTAGCTCCATTGGTCTATGGGTGATAACCTGAGGATAAGGCATGTTGGATTCCCAGTATACGACATAATTGTTTCCAGAACTGGGATATGTACTGGGGTCCTCTGTCAGAAATGATCTTGGAGGGTAGCCCGTGGAGTCGGAATATGTGTTCCAGGAAGATTCCGGCTAGTTCAGATGAAGATGGCAATTTATATAAAGGTGTAAAATGAGCCATGTGAGTGAACAAATCAATGGTAATCATGATAGTTGTGTAGCCCCTGGAAGGCTGTAGTTCCACAATAAAGTCTCTGGCGATGAATTCCCAAGGTCTTGTTGTCAGCGCTGGTTGAAGCAGAACACCTGCCGGTTCCTTGTTATCATGCTTGTTTTGATTGCAGACTGCACATGTTTGGATATAAAGTTGGACATCATCCTTCATCTTCGGCCACCAAAACTGTCTTTGTATTAGACGGAGGGTGTTGTTGATGCCACAATGTCCTGAATGAAGGGTAGCATGACATAGGCTTGTGATCTTTTGTCATAGTCTCTGAGTGGGAATGACCAGGCAATTGTATTTGAATACATATCCGTCCTTCATTTTGAGATGCCATCGATTATTATCATTAAATGAGTTTGAATCGGAATATCCTCCAGGAGGTTGTTTGCTTGGGCAACAAATATTGTGTGGGGAAACATCTTTGGGAAAGATCGATCTTCAAGGATTTCATAGTCAGGACGTCGGGATAAGGCTTCGGCTATTATGTTGTGTGTTCCAGGAACATGATGGATTTGAAACTGGTATTGAGCAAAAAAGAATTGCAGGACTTGAAGATTCCAATGGTCTGTGCGGACCTGAACAGGGTGTTTCGCTCCCAGGAGTAGATGACGCCAATCTGTGAAGGTTTGATGGATGGCTAGCAATTCTTTTTCTAAAACAGAATAGTGGGTTTCGCTAGGAGTCGAGGTGCGAGAAAGATGGGCGATGGGGTGTTCTAGCTCGTCATGGAACTCCTGTTTCAGGACTGGCCCGATTTCAAAGTTGGAGGCATCAGTTTCCACAAGAAAGGGTCGATCAATGTCAGGTTGGGCTAAGATGGGGGCTTGGACTTTAACAGTTGAAACGCCTCATTTTGGGCTGCTGTCCAGTGAAAGGGGGTATCTTTTTTTAACAATGTACTGATCGGATGTACACTCTTCGAAAAAGAGGGTATAAATTTCCAGTCGAGGGGCTTCCCAGGAAGGATTGAATTTGTTTTACAGTAGTTGGAACAGACCAGGATAGAATGGATTTACTTTCGAGGAGTCCATTCCAATTCCTTTTGGGCTAAGGACGAATCCAAGATAGTGAACAGTAGACACATGGAAAAGCCATTTCTCGGCTTTAGCCAGGAGCTTATGTTCACGTAGACGTTGTAAAACTGCCTTAACATGTTCGTCATGCTTCAGATGGTCCTTAGAGTATATCAGTATGTTGTCCAGATATACAATGATGAAGAAGAACAGCATAATGGCGAACACCCCGTCCATAAAATGTTGGAATACCGCTGGGGCATTGGCAAGTCCGAAGGGCATACCCAAGTATTCAAAATGTCCAAAGGGTGTTCTAAAGGCTGTTTTCCATTTGTCACCTTCTTTTATACGGATGAGATGGTAGGCACCTCTGAGATCTAATTTTGTGAACACTACAGCTCCTCTTACCGCTTTCAAGATATCCGAGATGAGGGGCAACGGGTAGCAGTCCTTGAGGGTGCATTGATTAAGGCCACAGTAATCTACACAGGGCCTAGACTCTTTGGTATCTTTCTTGGGAACGGAAAACAACAAAGCTCCTGCCGGGGACTTGGATGGTCGTATGGTACCATTTTCCAAGTTAGTATCCAGGTATTCTCATAGGGCTCTTTTCTCAGGTTCTGACAGAATGAACATCCTCCCAAAAGGAATCACCGCTGAGGGTTCAGTATCGATGGTACAGTCCTCAGACCTGTGAGGGGGAAGAGCTTGAACTATGGCGTTCGAAAATACATCTGTATGAGCCTGGTAGGCCCTGGAAATTTGTATGATATTAGAGACAGTGAGTGGACCTTGCTGGTTTGCTTGCGAGTCTTCAGAGGATCCTGACGAGGAGTCTAGGGATAAACAATGGGACATACAATGTTCTGAACCAAGAAACAAGGATCCTGCTGCCCAGTTGATGTAGGGGTTATGCTTCTGTAACCAGGGCATGCCCAGAACCATTGGGTAAAGGGCAAATCTTATCATGTTGAATTTGGTTCTCTCTTGATGGTGGTTTATAGAAAGCAGGATCTCTTTTGTTTGAAGGGTTATGGGTCCTAAAGAGAGGGATCTTCCATCAATGGCCTCTACAGGTTTCATGATGTCTCAAGTTTCATATGGAATGTTATGTGTAGGGACCCAATCATGATCTATGAATATCCCCATGGCCCCACAATCCACTAATGCCAGAATGGGGTAAAGATTCTTTCTTGGAAGGCGATAGAAAGGCCTGCCGAATAATAAGGTTGTTCTGTCCAGGAGAGTTCAAGGATGGAATAGATGTGGAGCAAACATCTCTCTCCAGAAACTGTGCTCCATCTAGGATCGGGAGCTGGCGTTTCCCGAACGCCGTGGAGGGGCAATAGGACACTCTCTCACAAGATGTTTATTAGAGGCACAATATATGCACAGACCAGTGTGAATCTGTCGCATCCTTTCTTGTGGGGTTATGGGTCCGCGGAAGGCCCCAAGTTGTATGGGTTCTGGGTTCGAGGTCGGAGAAGCTGCAGGCACAGCTCTAGAAGGATGGTCTGTGGAGGCCTTTTGGAAGGGTGATTTAATTTTCTTCTTTTCCACCTTTCTTTCCTGGATACGAAAGTCAATTTGCAGGGAAAGATCCTTGAGAGCCTGGAAGGAACTTGGGCGTGCTACACTGGCTAGCTCGTCCTTTATCTCTTCATTCAATCCTCTTCGAAAGAGGGTGAAACAGGCCTCTGGAGAAGTCTGCTTCCTTGGCAAGTTGTTTAAAGCGGGTCACGTACGTAAGCATATCCTGGGATCCTTGTTGAAAGTCCAGTAAACGTTCTTGAGCACTGTAAACCTGCTCTGGGTGGTCTGCACAAAGCCATCATAGTCATCCAGGAGGGCGTCGCCCGAATTAACTAAGGGAGTTGCCCAGGTCAAGGCATTCCCAGTGAGATGTGAGATCATAAAGCCCACCTTTGCTCTGGGAGTGGAGAAGTAGTAGGGCTTAAAGGTGAAGTGCACTAAACATGAATCGAGGAAGGCACAAAGGGTCTTTGAAGAGCCATCATATTTATCAACTACTCTTCCCAACAACACGCTTTCCTTGGTTGCAGCATCATGTGACAAGACCAGCTGTTTCAATGCAGCATTTTCGCTTTAAGATTTTGGACTTCTGTTGTTAACTCCTGCATGCCTCGCATGAGGTCTTGAACTGCGGCCTCCATTTCTGTAACTGTATCAATTTTTTGGCGTCTCAATCTGCCACAAGTCTCTCCCCTTCTCACCTGTCGGTATTGTTTGCTCGTGATCTTCGTAGATGTCTTCTTCGCACGGTTCGGGATTTATATAACCCCGTGCGTGGGTCCTCGGATTCCAGCGTGTGGTTCGTGACCAAGCTCCAGAATATGCTCAGATGTCCGGATGTAGACCAGGAAATAATGAGGTTTGCACTCAGAGACCCGAATGCGCTGGGAATCCAGGATATGCGAAGGTAAGGATAAGGGGAAGGAAGAAAGAAGAGGAATTCAGGGGACTGGGAAACAGGAATCAAAAGTAAGCGCTGAACGAGCTCCGGCAACACACATCGGACTACTGCAAGCAGTAGCGTTGAGACGCGCAAAGCCGCGGGGGCGTGTCTGCTTTGCAGAACGTAGAGCGTACAACGCAGAGACTGGCAAACAGTGTTCCGCGTTCAGCGGCCATGTTGGGAGTACTACTGAGTTCAGTCCCCTATGGGTCAGGGACCACAAAGTCCAGAAGGGATGCAAATGGCGGTTCATGATACTGCTAGGCTATTACAGAAGGGGAAAGACCATATGCAAACCAGGCATGAACCCACCCCAATAGGGGCAGCCCAGCCTGAACTGCCAGGACACACATTTTCTGCATGAAACCACAAGCATCCCCAGCCTTGGTTCTCTAGGCCCAGCTGTCATGACCTGCTGTTGGCCACATTTTTGGTAATTAGCTCCAGATTTGTAATCTATTGAAAATGGTGCCGACGACTTTTCAATTGCTCTCGTCCCACCCGAATGTATTGAAATACACATGTCCTACTTTGAATTAGGCATGTTGACAAAAGCAGCAATGACCCATGGTACAACACAGCAAGTTACACGTTTCCCGTTTCATGTGTGTGGCAATGGCGCCAGCTCCGTGACTATGATTAATATGTAATTTTCACTTGATGGCAGAGTCGGGAGCATTGGAGAATATCTTTAGTTACATTTGTGAATTAAAGTGTCGGCTGTTTGTTGTGCTTCCATGCCGTAAAGTGGGCTTTCTGAGATTTGTCTGATCGTACATTTAAAGGGCATTTTCTTTGTGGAACAGAATATGCTGCACATCTCAAAGGTGCGGCAGCACTGTCCTGCAAAACATTCTTCAAATTATGGGGACACCAGAATAGGGCTATTAGTCACTAGTGTCCCACTTCTGCCCACACTGGACTCTCTGGCCAGACCTCTGGGCAGTGCCCAATTGCCCTTTGAGCAAATCTGAGTCTGGATGCAGGATCTTCTCAAACTCCACAAGGCCATTGCTTGTTCCTTCAATGACTGCTGCATAGAGGAATGGAGTGAGACCCTGTCAGGTTTACCCCTCCATTTCCTCTTCTATCACTCTTCTCTCCCCCTTACCTCTTACTCAGAAACTCGTGCCCTGTCTCCTGCCATTCAACTGACCAAGGTATTCCATTATCCGTAAATTCCATTCTTTTCCCCTAGCACAGATACTCATTCTCTCCAAAGACGCCAACAAAGCTTGAACTTTAACCTCTGGCTCTATAGGCCAGATTCTCAAAACCGTTTTGGCGCAAGCGATACGTAGGGTAGCTGACAGGAAAAACAGCATCTGAATGAGTGCATCTAAGATGCGCGCATTCGGGAGACCTTTGGGAATTTGGCATCTCCTCCAATGCCAGTCCATCTCACCACTTGCACCAAAAAAGGAGAAGCTCAATTCACAAAGGGCATCTGGGTGAGTGCATCTAAAATGCTCTCATTCAGATGCCCTTTTTCCCCATTTCCGCATTTGCACAAATAAGAGGGATTTTCAGGGCATTTAAAGGTTGCATCCCCAATTCACAAATAGGATCTGCTTTTAATTATCCTGAAATGAGGGTCTCTTATTTATTTATTTATTTATTTAATTATTTAAGCCTGTCACAAAAAAAACATATACAATATATCTTTCCATAAACAATGGCAGACTCACTGAGACACAGGGACGACCATAGACCTGCAATTCGCTTAACCCAATAAAGATCTGGAATAGGGCAACTCAACACCAATGACACTGCCAAGCAGGGAAAGACAAGCCCGGTACGCAGAACAAACTGCGCTAGATTGAGAATCTCTCTTGCCGAACCAATGCCCGAACCTCTAGAATAGATACAGTCAGCTCAGTGGGCACTGGTAGGTAATCTTTAATAGGGTTCTCTCACCGATCCGCACAGGCATTCATACATACCGATATGCTCACTCTCTCTTCTACACCGACAAACAATAGAATGCAGCTATACCCCTCAATCAATTTTGGCCTAGCTGCACGCATTCCTACACACCTCCATGAACACCTAAACAGTCTATAGAATGCAGCTACACCCCACGAAAAGAATCAGCCTAGCTGCACACATAATCTCATACACAAGCTCCACCACTGCCAGAATGCAAACTCTGATGTCAATGTCAATGGCTTTGCTGCACACATTCTACTGACCACACACAGTCACTGCACCACACCTAGCATTAGAATGCAGCTGCATTAATATAAGTATTAAAAGAAAGATTAGTGTATAAATAAAAACCTAATGATTTTGCCGAAGAGGCACACTGGAAAGGGGTGCCTGAAACTTTTGAATCCTGAAATTTTTTGGTAAAAACAGGATCATGTTTAGTATGAGAAAATAAAAGAAATTCAGTTCACGAAGGATTCAATTTTAAAAAGTGTGAGGAAATCCACCCCTCAATATCCAACAAGCATTCTGCACATTTTACAAAATCACTGTCGGAAGATAGTTTTAGATAAAGCTGGGAACCATTGTCATATTGATGCATCAAAACATTATGTTTGGATACAACTTATCCTAAAGGCTGCACATTGAGGTTGAAAAGAGTTGGTGATAAAATTGACCCCTGCACTACTCCAAAAGGTACAAGATAAGAGGATGATTGCTCCTGATTTGCTAAAACAAATTGGTGCCTAGATATTAAAAAAGACTCTGCCCACTTAAGGACTGTCCCTTCAATGCCCATTCTTTGATCCAGTATGTCTATAAGGATGGCATGATCGATAGTATCAAAAGCCGCAGTCAACTCTGCTAAAATCAAAACACAGCAGGACCCCTCAACTAAATTCTTCATAATATCACCTGAAATCTGCAAGGTAGCAGTTTCAGTACCATGTCCTGACCGAAAGCCTGATTGCGAAATAGCCAACAAATCTTAGGATTGAATTCATTCATTTAATTGAAAGGAAACTGATTTTTATAAATACTTTCCTAAAGAAGGGAGGGAGTAACAGGTGTGTAATTAGCCAGAAGATTTGCATCAATATTAGCTTTGTTTAATACAGAATTTACATGCTCAATTTTCAAAACATTGGGAAAACAGCCCCGTATTAGGGACAGATGTAAAATCTGCACAAAAAAGGGAGCAAAAACTGAAAAACGTTATTTTAGCTTTTTCTCTTGACATGGGTCATCTGCAAAAAAATGATAGTTTTAAATGATTCATTAAAACCTCAACCTCTGTTGAGTCTGGGAAGCAAAAAAGAGTACTAGAGCTGCATTGTTTTGCGAGTTAGATCCACTTTTACTGAAGATGTATTGGCTAATCTCTTCCCTGATCGCGGACATTCAATCAATAAAATACTGAGCAAATTATTGACACTTCAGATCAAAAGGTTTTATCTCTAAGTCTAATCTTAGATTAGTTATGACTTTAACTAGGAAAAGAGGACTTTTGGTTTGTTGTGGCCCAGCCCATAACATCTGTATAATAAACCTGTTTAACTTCTTTAATATTTCTTGCATACGTTTTCCATGCATGTTTCAACATTACTAAATTCTTGGAAATTGGGTTTTGCCCTCCATTTCTGCTTCAAGTGTCTCATTGACTTTGTCAGAGAATTTAGGTCAAGAAGTCAAGGCTATGGGCCTCATTACACGGACGGCGGTGGACCAGGTGCTATTAGCACCTTGGTCCATGCCGGTAAAATACCGGCACCGCCTTGGAGGAAAGGGGAATTACCGCCCTATTCCAAGGTTGGTGGGGCGGTAATTCCCCCTTCCCTCATTGCCCTTCCCCATTCCCATTTTTGTCCAATAGGGCATAATGGGAATGGGGAAGGTGCTAATTACGGAACCGCAAATTGCGGTACCGTAATTAGCTCCCTGGTCCCTTTGCGGGTTGGTTTTTAACGCCTGCAAAAAGCAGGCGTTAAAGTCTCCAACCCGCAAAGGGACCTCGTAGTAAGGCGGTAAGGGTTAACGGTCACCGGTACCATTAACAGTGACCGTTAACCCTTACCGCCGTCCGTGTAATGAGGCCCTTTGTCATGAAACTTATTTACCATTTCATCTGTGTTGAAACCTGGATCAACCTCTAAAACATGTGGGAGAACCTCTTAGAGATTCAAAATTCATGCCTAGGAAAACTTGTGTACAGGCGTGTTATAAATGGCTTATCAGATCATACCATCATAACCAGATGCAAGTTACATTTTAATCAGATTTGTATTTGTATTTATTTATTTATATTGCACACCTAACCCAGGGGTAGCCAGGCGCAGAGGCATCAAGAGGATTGCAAAGCTTGGTTACATACAGAGGAATGAGGTCCAGCTGTGGTTACAGTGCTTGAAGCTTCAAAAAGAAACAAGGCACGCCGATGAGGCAAAAGTTACAGAAATATACAATATGAGCAATACTATATACAAGATGCCGGTTGTCTCATGAAAGGTAACTACGCCCAACAGTAGACAACCTAAGTGTACATATTTACAGTCATTGTGGTGTGGAGCATCAGGGCAGCAAGAGGTCGTTATGTATCGTGAACCTTGAGCCAATGGATGGTCTTAGATCTGAATTGGCGGTAGGGGAGGTCCTCCCTGCAATGAGGTGGAAGGGAGTTCCAGAATTGTGCTGCTTTTACAGGAAAGCTGTTCCCTCCAGACATTGTACGTTTAAACCTGGGCACCAGGAGGAGATTGGAACTGGCCATTCTAGAGGGGCGAGACGATGTTGGTCTGGTGAATCTAGTGATGAGGTATTGAGGGGCTGCTTGGTGGAGGCATTTGTGAGAAAGAGAAACCGATTTGAGGAATATTTTGTCTTTAGTAGATAGCCAGTTGACAGACCTTCTGGAATCAGAAATGTGGGCTTTCTTCGGGATACTGAGGGCCGCTCTTAGGGCGTTGTTTTGAAGGATTTGAATTTTATTCGTAATATATTTGTTGCAGCCTACATGAATAGTCCAACTTGGAAAGGATCAGAGCCCTGGCTAGGGTGATGCAGTTAGAAGGAGAGAGAAAAGGTTTGGCTGCTCTGATGAGTTTGCATGTGTAGGATGTGGCGGAGGCCATAGCATTAACTTGTTTTTTGAAGGTGAGAGTAGAGTCTAGGTAGAAGCCGAGGGTTTTGACCTCCTTGGCTACCGTAATCTTATTGTTGCCAATTACGAAAGAGGAGTAGTTTTGGTCTAGTTTGTTGAGGTTATGTGAGGACCCTAGAATGAGGAGTTCTGTTTTGTCATCATTCAGGCATAGAACGTGTGAGGCCATCGATGCCTGGATGAGGAGGTACTCTTTATTGACGAAGGCCAAATTCTTGTCATAATCCCCCGTCAACGGGATGAGGATCTGGGTATCATCGGCGTAATTAGTGTAGGTGATACCCAGACCATCTAGATCATCAAAAAGGGGCTTTGTGAAGATGTTGTACAGTGTCAGGGAGACGCAAGATCCCTGAGGCACGCCACAGGTGATGAGAGTTGGGTCGGCTGCTGCCAGTAGGGAGAAGACTCTCATTGTGCGGTTATTTATAAAGGATTGGATCCAGTCAGTTGCCTCTTGAGAGAAATGGGCTGCTTTTTGTAGGTGGTCGCATAGGATCTCGTGGTCGACCAGGTCGAAGGCAGCTGAGAGATCAAGAAGTAGCAGTAGTGCAGCCTTACCCTGATCTCTCAGCTCATCTATCTGTGCCTTAAGATCTATGAGTGCAGTTTTGGTACCATGTTGAGGCCTGAAGCCCGATTGTCGGACTCCTAGGAGATGGAAGTGCTCGAGGTAATGTTGGATTTGTTGGTATGCTATTTTGTCAAGGATTTTAAGAAGGAACGGTACTGTAGTGATGGGGCGGTAATTAGTGGGAGAAGAGGGGTCTAGATTCGGTTTTTTGAGCAAGGGGAGGACCCAAGATTGTTTCAAATTTTAGGGTACGGTGCCTGATGTGAATGACGCATTTATTAGTTTGGTGATAAATGGTGCGAGATCACGAGCTGCGTCCTTTATCAATTGTGCAGGGCATAGGTCCCTGTGGCAGTTCGATGGTTTGAGGGTGAGAATGACCTTTTCTACCTTTTTGGTGGATACTTTGTGGAAGTTGAAGTGGGGATTGTGCACAGGGGGGTGCGAATGATTAGGGTGAGTCTTTTTGAGGATGAGGATACTTGGTTTAGTGGCGGAGAGAAGGGAATCTTTTTTAATGCTTTTATCTCTTTTGTCAAAAATGCTTTTGTCTCAGATGTCTCTTTTCCTCTGGCCTTACATCCTAACACAGTCAAAAATAAGAACACATGATAAAATGATATTGTCCAACGAGTCAACATCCTCAGTTGATATAAACAATTTAGCACTGAGGACTAATGACCCAATCTAAAATATTCCCTTTAACATCAGTTCTGCATTCACAGTTTTGCCAAAGATTGACTGAATCAAATAACTGTATTCCCTTGTTTCCTTCCGGCCTTGATGCGCTTTGAAGCACTTCACTTGTGTATAAGCGCTTTACAAATAAACAATTACAATTATAATTACAGCTGAGTTAACATATTAACATGATTACTAGTCACATTACCCTAAAGAAGACACTATAAAATCCTCCTCTGGAGACGAAAATCCCTAGAGGGTAGTTTCTGACCTTCATGATTTCTTTTAAGCTTGAAAGCCGAGGGTTAAACTGCATCTGTCTCACTGGGGAGATTAGGATAGACAAGCTGTAGCAGGGGAAGTAGAGGGGCTGGATTATGAGTGTTAAACAGGTATTCATTGAGGCTCTTTCGGAAAATGTCACTCACTTGAGCCACGTGATAGAAAAACGAGTTAAATTTCTAAACATTTCGATACACTACTTAATTTATTGGTGGCCACTGATGAATTCTGATGCACACCACAACCTTTTCTTGCCTTTGAGGCACTATCGCCCGCCTCTCAAGTCAGAGAAGGGCAAACAAAAAGTCTGCAACTACCAAATGATCGCTACTATTTTCTTTTCACACCTCACCCCTGATTTCCTGATCTAATAATCACAAAATATGAGCCCTGAAGAAGATATGAGTCGGCTCCGTCAATAGTTAATGAATTGACCAATGTGCCAAGGAATGTATCAAGATTTGTATCAGTTGGACTGATGACAGGTATGCCATTAATTTCAATTGCAAAGTGGACTCATACATGGTTGAAGCACAACATTAACGCACAGTAAGAGCCTGTCAATGTTGCTAACACCCTTCTACACCACCAACCAGTATAGTCAACAGATTGTTAGAAACCGGACCCAGTCTGATGGAAAGCTCTGTGTACAATACATACTGACAGACAAGTAGACCCCATTGCAGTAGTCTAGTCAAAAAAGGCATTCCATATGGATACTCAATGGTAAACATAATTTGTATCGTTCATCAGGTTTATTCAGATAGATATCCATTAAACAAACAAACAGTTTAAAAAATACAGCATTCAAATAGGCTAATAGCAAAATAAAATGTCACATGAAATAAAAACACATAAACTCCCAATTACAATCAACCCGATAATATAAAATCATAAGTGACGATTTTGTGTAATGTTTTTCTGTAACAATTTCAGTAACAATTGAAATTGTGGTCATCGTATGTCCTACAGACATGGTTCTGGTTACATTCCGTTCCACATTTTGCCCATTTTAATGTTATGCTGTCCAAACTGCAATTTCCAAGGCATTTGAGGTTGATTCACTGATGAATTTGTTTATAAGTGACTACTTCTTGTAACTTCTTTTGTTTTTTTGTAATGCTTTAAATTGGGGTCATTGTATAGCCTACAGACATGGATCTGGTGTCATTCTGTTCCACATTTAGCCCATTATAATGGTATGCTGCCCAAACTGGAATTCCTAAGGCGTTTGAAGTCCTATCACTCAAGTTCATTCGCTGATGAAATTGTGTATAAGTGATGATTTTGTGTAACATTTCATATGTGTCTGGTGGCATTCCGTTCCACATGCATCCAACTTTGATAGTATAGTGTGCAAATCTACAATTCCTAAGGCGTTTGAAGTTTATTAACTGACATTAACTGATGAAGTTGTGTGATGAACTTGTGTAAGTGATAAGTGACGGTACCTTAACGCTTTGAATTGGGGTCATTGTATGCCCTAAGATATGGGTCTGCTGTCATTCTGTCCCAGATTTCTCCAACTTTGCTGGTATACTGTCCAACTTTCCAATTCCCCAAAGGGTGAGGTGTGTACGAAGCAAGCCCTTGGTGGAGTATCCCTACAAGCAAGCAAGCCGCCAAGTTCAACGCGCAACAGTCACCAGTTGGTTGGGCACCAAAGGCACCAGGGGGGCACAGACCACAGGGTTGGGCACCAAAGGCACCAGTGGGGCAGAGCCCCCTAGTCTAAAAATTAAAAACAGAATAAAATCAGATGATCATTTGCAGTTAATGACCATTCATGACTTTCCTAACACACATGACTTTCCTAAAAAAAACTAAGAAGAGCCCAAGTTGCATAAGGGGAGTCAGCTGAGAGAAAATAGAATAAGGTTGGCCAACAATGAGTAAAATTAAGATGCCTAAGGACAGGGAGAATGGTGGCTTGTCTGATATGTTGATAGGCTGGTCAAAATATCACCAATTGCAAAATGTCTTAAGTTGCTCAACCCATAGGAAAATCACTTTTGGGCTGCTTATAACATTTCCCCCCCTTGATGAATCCTCACCAAACTTTGCAAATAAAGTATATGGCCACCTCAAATTCATTCTGCAAAGTCTGGTGAGGTGTCATCTAGTGGGTGGGGGTAAAGTTATAGAGGGGTCTCAAAATGTGTGGTTTTCCTCATAGCTGCAAGTGGCTTATTCCCAAACCAAGCTTTTTGTAAATTTGTTGTAAATCCATCCAGTAGTTTAAAAAAAACCTGCCAAAACGCAGGTAAAAGAAAATCAGTGCTATCCGGGTTCGGTCCGTGGACTCACTTCCCTATTTACTTCGTGGACAGGCCTCCGGGCCAATCAGGAGATGACGTGGTGTCCACAGACATCAGACGCGCCTGCTGACTGGATGGTGGAAAGCGTGAGGCTTCATTTTTTTTTAATACCCACCATGTTGGATCAGCGGACAGCCACAGGTGTCTGCAGATACTGCTTTGGGGTAAAAGTCTGGAAAACACTTTTTGGGTTATTTGGTGGCCGAAAGAGGGCCTGGAAACGGTTGGGGAGTGCAATAAACATGATATGGTTCTGTTTTTATAGGTGGAAAAGTGGTCTGCAGGTGCCTCAACAGTCCTCGGACACCAACGTAGTCTGCGGACAGCGCTGTGAGCAGACAGTTTGGAACACACATTTGAGGTTATTTGATTGTTGAAAGTGGACATGGAAAGGGTAGGGGAGTGGAATAAAGATGATATGGAGCAGTTTTTAGAGGTGAAAAAAGGATTTGCAGATGCCACTGAGTCTGTGGTCAATTTCAATGTCCACAGACACCAATTCAATGGCAGGAGTTCAGGGCGAGTTTTGTTATTTGAAGGTGTATTGTATGTACTTGGTAAATGGTTTAATTATATTGTGGTGATTGTGGCCGGTGACCAGATTCCAGGGGGATTTTAGGGGGCATGGTTCATTTCTTGTGAAAAAAGCAATATGATTTGTTGAGCAGGATAGTTGAAAAGGTTTAATTGCATACAATTTTACATACACATTACTTTTTTGACCCTCATAAACAGTACATTCTGTGTACTATGTTTGGTATAACATTCGTGTATGCTACACTGTTGTATTGACTTCAATATTCATTGGGTCATTGGGAAAATAAATCCATACAGGATTTAAAAAAATAACTGCTACAGTTATGTCAGTGTAAGTGTAATACTATGTTTGTTTGAAGTGTGTTGTTATTAAGGGAATGTTTAAAGTAGTTAGATACCTGTTGGTGTACTCTAGTTAGATACCTGTTAGCATATTCTAACTGTTTATTGTGCTACAGTTCAGTGAGTGAATTTGGGTTGATGGAATATTAAGTATGCATTTGTTTGATTTGCTGGTAACCTATGTTTCGGTGCAACAGAGGTGTTGTTACATTCAAACCAACCACTTTTTGACATATGCAGTATAGTGCTCTAAAGTAGCTGTGGCACCAGTGTGGTTTATTATACCTACTGTTGTGATTTTTTGTTTGCCAAGAGATACTTGGATGTGTGTGAAGCCAGTAAGCTTACAGTTATTTTTGGTGCCATCTGCATTGTACCTTAGAAGCATTAGTATGACATATTGGCTATGAAAGTTGATTTGAATGCTTGAATGATTGTCTGAATTGCAAAAATGGCATAATATGCCATGATTTGCATTCTGCAGAAGTTGTGAAATGGAATGGATTCACAGTTTGGTATGGATACATATACCAATCGTTTATTAGGGATGTGCTCTTGAGAAACATGGATGCAGAGAGTGCATGTATGTTTCCACGTATATGCAATTTGAAAGATTTCGTTTATAGCGATGATTTTGCTTTCTAGTACTTGTAGTAAGTACATTAGGAATTCTTGTGGATCTTCCTGTGTGTTTATAGTAAATTTCACCATTCATGCACAGTAGTCCAAATATTGTCTTATACCTGGGACACTGTGTGTTGTCAGGATTATTTGTGTCAGTTCTATGAAGGATGAGGATTTTCAAACAGAACTGGTGCAAGCTGTTAAAGTAAATGTTGTGAACAATTGGTGACAATTGGAAGAGAAGATGGATTGTTACATTTTCATAGCAATTACTCCAGTTGTTGCAGAATTTAAATGAACCACAGGGCCTCATTACACGGTGGGCGGTAAGGGTTTACTGGTACCGGTAAGGGCACCGGTACCGGTAAACCCTTACCGCCTTACTACGAGGTCCCTTTGCGGGACCCAACCTTAACGGCTGGTGTAGACCAGCCATTAAAGTTGGGACCCGCAAAGGGACCTTGGTGCTAATTACGGTACCGCAATTTGCGGTACCGTAATTAGCTCCTTCCCCATTACCATTGAGCCCTATGGGGCAAAAATGGGAATGGGGAAGGGCCATGGAGAAAGGGGGAATTACCACCCCCCAACCTTGGAATGGGGTGGCAATTCCCCTTTTCTCCATGGTAGTACCGGTATGGTACCGGCGGCAACCATGGTGCTAATAGCACCATGGTTTACCACATTCTGTGTAATGAGGCCCAGAGAGTTCTGTCTGTGCATCGTTTGATGGGCCTGCCAATTTTTTATTTGGGAAGAGACATTTGTATCTTTGCTTTCTGATGGACATGCAGTTGAGTTTGTAGCAGACAGTTTTGTTGTATTATTTGATGGAGAAGGAGTTGATTGTTGTTTCTTTAGCAGTATTATTGGGAGATCTGTTGTAGATTCTGTTTAAATTAGTTTTCTTTTTAAATTTTTTATTTTTTTGAGGTACAGGGTACATATCTGTATGGGGGTGTTCAGTGCACATTGCCTATTGCATTCTAGGATGCAAGGAATGTCAACGTTGACTTTGTTTGCATTAAAGTTAACTAGGAATAGACCATTAAGCGTATGCATACGTAAAAGTGCTACATAACTCATACCTTCCTTAAAGACTGTGCTGCCAGTGTCAATAAATGCGTGATTTAGGATTAGACCTTGCGATTTGTGAATAGTGACAGCATATGCAAGCGATAGAGACAATTATTCTCTGCATGTGTACATGTCTTTGAAAAGAAGGAAATGTACTATTGTGCAACCAATTTGTTCAACTTCCGCAAGTATGTAAAAGGGGATGTTGACAAACTGAATGTTGTTGTCATGTGGATATGTTTGGAAGCCAACAACCATACCATTGAATAAACCCTGTTCTACATCAAGGTTACATTTTAGAATAACTCTGCAGTTTAGGCTCAAAGTTAATCTTTTCTCCAATCCAGCTGTGTTGGAGATGGATTTTTCTAAGCTATTTTGTCATGCACATAGGGAGTGTTATGGCATGCACTTCTAGTTTGTCTATGGAGCTGGTATGCAGGATGGGCTGCATTTCCTTTTTTTAACATTGCCTTATTGAATTGACTACAGCTATTTTGTTGAGTTAATTGTTTCATTAGATCAGGAGCAGATGTGTTTAGCCCATTTAGCTCATGTAGCAGCCGGGAGAGAGATACTAATTCTCTATGATTTCTACCTATCTATCAACTTTCAATATAACATTGGAAGTCAATCAATTGAAATAACAAGTTTAAAATTAAGTATTCATGCTGAAACATCAATTAATACTGAAGAGAAAGAAACATTTTTGATATAAATGTTACTCGCTTCCTGAAGATCCACATGCTAAGTGGTGAAAAATGTGTTGAGGTTATCTTACATCTATAACGGAAACTTGTAAAACAATTATGATTTGCACGGATATAGAAAATTACTGAAAATGATACTATAATAAAATTATCAAAAAAATTGAATATTGAACACTGTGTAATCCTTTACACATGAATAACAAAGATCAACTTTTTCAGTCTAGCTCATAGATTACTCTACTATTTAAGATGTATTTTGCATCTTTATTAAGGAGAGCAGTTGTAATGCTTTTTAAAATGTTAGCATAGGTGAGGTCTGCAGACTGACACATGTTTTGAGTTAGTGCTCTGTACTGAAGATATTGCCAGAGATTCACATTTCCAATGCTGGCGTGTGTGTTGCGGCATTGTCTGTGTCCTAATGTTTTGAAAATGGGTTGACCTTTTACAGGAGTTTGCCGTAGGAGGTCTCCAAAAACAATAACGTGTTTTCCTCCAAACAATTCTTCGTAGTTGGCTTTTAGGACTTCTTTGAATTCTGAGGTGAATTAAAGAAAACATGAGGTTGAAAACCATATTTACGACCTCCATTAGGAGCACTTTCATTTGTTTCTGAATTTTATGTACTTCAGTAGCAGCTTCTGCTGATAATTTGCAGTATTCTAATTTGTTTTGGTTTTCTACTGGGAGGAGCAGTAGTTGGTGTAAAGTTACACTTCCTATTTTGTAGGCAGCTAAACCTGTGGGGGCTGTTACAACAGCCAAAACGTTGTTGTTTGTTAAGTTTTCTAGAAATGTGCTAATTATTTTAATTAAGAATGTTTTGCCAGAACCTGCTTCATCACTTACATACAGTAGCAGAGGTTTATAATTTTTACAGCTACAAGTTTGTCACAACTCAGAGATGGTGTTCCAGTTGTTGCAGATAACACTCCCCCGCTTTTGGGGAAGTTTCCTTCACTCCTCGAATACGAAAGTCTCTAACGTGATAGGCCAAAGACTTTCCCCCCAAGAACTCAGCCTACAGAAATCAATTTACACCTGTCAGACCGGGGGCTTGCGTGAAAAGGCAGGAGCAGACTCAGCAGAGCTAAAGGAACAAAGAACAAAGTAGACGTTCAGAATATGCAGCAAGGTATTGCCGGAAAAACAGCAAACACCACTCACAAGTACCCACTCTTACCTGTTCCGTAGAGAAATATACGAGTAACCTACTAGTATTGAACGCAGAGATGAGGACTATAAATGATGAAGGAGGAGTATACCAGTATACCAGGAAACCAATGTCGGTGCAGCAAAGCAAAGAGTGCCCAAAGCAATCCAATGTCAATGTAGCAAAGCGTCCAAAAAGGCGCCCAAAGAAATCCAATGTAGATGCAGCAAAGCGTCCCAAAAAGTGCCCAAAGCAATCCAATGTAGATTCAGCAAAGCGTCCCAAAAAAGTACCCAAATCAATCCAATGTAGATTCAGCAAAGCGTCCCAAACAGTACCCAAAGCAATCCAATGTAGATTCAGCAAAGCATCCCAAAAAGTGCCAAAGGTAAAAATAAAACACGTGCCAAAAGGTGTTTAACCAAACAAAAGAAAAGGACCAAGGAAACAAGCGTTCACCTCACGCTAGTTCCTTTGAAAAAATGTTTGCGTTATGAGAGCGTCACAGCCTGAGGACTTAGCAATTGGAGGTCGAGATGACAAGCCGAGTTTGTGTATTCCGGGGGAAAACAGTCGAGGGAGGGAGGCATCGCGAGACAAGAAAGGGTAAGGCAGAGGCAGGGTCTTGATTCAAGCGCCGAGTTCGAGGTTAAACAGAAGTCAGGAAACAAGCGCTCGTAACTAACAACAGTTTAGGAGCACCCGATGTTCGAACAGACAGTATTTAAATACGGTCTTCACAGAGAAGGGCACGGCAACGTAGTACGTGTGTGTCACGTGACTACAATAGCAGGAATGATATGAAATGTAGTCTCAGAGGGCTCTGTGTGCCGGATAGTGCTCAAACAAACGCCATGGCAACTTCCAATTAAACCGGGACGTGACAGTAGCCCTCCACAAAGGGCGACTTCTTCTGTGCCTGTGCAAGCGTTGCAACCAAAAAGCACGCAACAAACGGGGTGCACTCAGATTAGAGGCCGGTTCCCAGGACCTGTCCTCCGGACCATACCCCTCACAGTCGATCAGGTAAGATCAAACCCCACGGCAGAGGCGGGTGTCCAAAATGGCACGCACCTCATATTCATCCTTGCCTCTGATGTTAACTGGGGCCGGAACGGCAGGTAATCGTGTGCCAGGTACAAAAGGACGAAGCAAGGAGACATGGAACACAGGGTGCACCCTCCAATGAGGTGAAATGTCCAGACAAACAGTGACGGGGTTGAGACATCGTAAGATCGTATAAGGTCCCACAAAACATGGCAACAGTTTCCGTTTACCCCATATGGCCAGGTGCTTTGTTGAGAGCCATACGCGGTCACCACAGGAATAAGAAGGAGCCCGTGCGCGCCGCTTATCCGCCTGCATTTTGGTGCGGCGTTGCGCAGCTTGCAGATGTGTTAATACCGATTTACGGATGGCAATCAGTGAATCCCTCACTGCATTGACTGCAGGAATTTGCTTTAGGGAAGGCAGGGCAGGTGGGAGAGTCCTTGGGTGTAGCCCATATAAGGCATAAAATGGGGAACAGCCAACCGATGAGTGCAGAGAATTGTTGTAGGCAAATTCTGCGGCACCTATGTCATAAACCCCCGGTCCAAACCACATCCCCGAGGCCAAAACAAGGGTAGGGGGGTTGCAGGGGTAGTGGGAGGAACCTCCCTAAGTTGCTGTCACCTTTGTCCCCAGTGTAGGTGCTCCTGGTGTGGGGGTAAAAGGTGTGCAGGAGGCAGAACCCAAGGAAGACTACGCTTCCCAGCAGCCTCGGGCCGTGGACTACAGCCCAGCCGGCCCAGGAAACGCCCAGGACAACGCCCGAGAGAACGCGCATGCGCGAGGAGGCTATCGCGCATGCGTGGCACCCGAAAGTTTGTCCGTGCTCGATTCAGCTTCCGAGAGGACGCATTTGACCGAACTCCAGCGAAGCTTCTCGCAGGGCTGCCCTCGCTGCCGGATACACTTCCAGGCCCCGCGACCTCAATAATAAGTACATTGTCAGCTATTTAACGCTTGCTAGAGGGATATTAAAGTCGGAAAAAGGCTCCGGTTACCAATGACAATTGGGAATCTCTTGAACTTCGGGGGAGACCCGTGAATGGTTCCAAAGGTTCCGAACTAATCATTAACCCACTAAACTGCATGTGATGTGCACTTGCCGGTTGCGAGTGTCAACGTAACTTGGTGCTCGCCTGTTGCGGGCAGTTCAATTCCGTATTCGCTATTACGAGTACTTGTGAAAAGCCAGAAGGTGTAAAGGGGCAAAGTTAATTATCTCCTTTTTTGTCAGGAGTTTACCGCCACCTTCAGAGACCTGATTTCCCAGCTCACAGTCAGCGGAGCCGGCGGGCGGAAGAAGCGATTGGGAAGACTAGAGCTAAGTGCATTAATGTGACCAAAGCATTGTATTAGAATTTATGTTGTGAATCTTGTAATGAATCTAGTATATGAAAGGGGGTAAATACTAATGTCAAGTAGAATCTGAATATTGAACTCAAAACAGAATACTGTGTCTAAAGAAACCCAAGGTTGGGGCAAACTTTGTGAATGAGGAAAAAACAGAGTGTTGGATTCCAGTGTAAGGGGTAATGCATGCATGAGATGTGAATGCATGAATGAAAGCCCAAATGCTAAACAGCTGCTAATCAAAAGGAAAAAAGCTCAGACTCAAGAAAGCAGAGAGAAGCACTTCAACCCCAATAACCCCTATCCTATCCATAACCTCTCCCTAACCCTCGATCCGGTGACCCTACAACCCCGAAACCCATCCAATCAGTGGACCCTAACCCTCTTTCCCCGTGAGGGTCACGGTGACCTGAGTTTAAACCAATCCAGGCGCCAAGGCCGTCAAGGGGAGGTAGGAGTTCTTGCTACTTCTGCGTTGGGATGGACTTCGCCTTGACAACCTAGCACTGACAACCAGTGTGATTGATGTTGCAGACACAGGCAGCGGAGAAATTGTTCCATGGTGCCATTTGTACGTTCGGTCTGGCCATCCGTTTGAGGATGGTAGGCCGAGGACAAGTGGGCATCAATACCCAGGGAGGAAGTAAGAGCGTGCCAAAAGCGCGAGGTAAACTGAGACCCTCGGTCGGAAATCAGAACCGTAGGTAGTCCAAAAAAGCGTACCACATGGTCAAAGAACAAGCTGGCCAATGTGGGAGCAGTTGGTATTCCCGAGCATGGTATAAACTGAGCTATCTTGGTAAAAACATCCACTACCACAAGAATGGTGGACATACCCCAGGTACAGGGGAGTTCCAACACAAAGTCAAGGGTAACCGTATGCCATGGATGCGGTGGTAAAGGCATACTCATTAGAAGACCTATGGGTTTGCCAGGCTGTTCTTGCATTGTGTACATACGGCACACTTAGAGACGTATTGTTCGGGTCCTTCTTCATGCCAGGCCACCAGTACCATCGGTGCAGAAGATCATAGGTTTTGGCCCGTCCAGGATGGGCTGCTAAAGGGAGATCATGGGACCATTCAAGATCCTTCTGTCTGGTTTGGTTGTCAGGTAGGTACAGTAGACCTTTAACATAGGGAAGGCCGGAGATAAGCTTGGCGTCCATCTCCTTAAGGACAGAAACATGATCCCTGGCCCATCTCCTTAATCCGTTTATAATTGACGGAGAGACCGAACAAACACATATAACAGCACCTGAGGGTAATACCGGGGTTGTTTGCTTTATAGATTCCATGTCTGTACCAATGCGGGATAAAGCACCTGCCTTTCCATGTAATGGACCGGGGCGATACGTCACTGTAAAATCAAACATGGTAAAAAACAAAAGCCAACGTATCTGCCTGGCGTTGGTACATTTCACATGAGACAAGGCCTGAAGGTTTCGATGATCTGTATACATATTTATCGGGTGCCTTGCACCTAAGAGATGGTGCCTTTACTCCTTGAACGCCACCTTGATTGCAAGTAGTTCCCTTTCCATGATCGTATAATTACGTTCGGCTGATGTAAGTTTCTGAGAATGGAAGGCCACTGGATGTAGGCATTGAGTAGCGGGGCAAATCTGCGATAGGATGGTCCCTACCGCAATAGCGGAGGCATCAGCTTCCACGATAAATGGAAGAGATTGATTGGGGTGCTGTAATACAGGAGCGGTGGTAAAAGCTTCTTTCAATTACTGGAATGCGGACTGTGCTTCGTCATTCCAAAGGAAAGGGACGTTAGGACTGGTCAATCGAGTTAATGGGGCTACTATTTCAGAAAAAGAGGCGATGAAACGCCTATAAAAATTGGAAAAACCCAAGACGGATTCAAGAGCTTTTACTGAGCTCGGGACAGGCCAATCCAATACTGCCCGAACCTTGGAGGTGCACATGAGCACTCCTTTTTGGGAAATCTGAAACCCCAGGAACTCCACAGACGATGCATAGAACACACACTTCTCCAGTTTTGCAAAGAGGGAATGCTCCCTTAGACGGAGTAGAACAGAGCACACATGCTGTACATGTTGGGACAGAGATTCCGAATATATCAGGATGTCATCCAAATAGATTACAACGTAGCAATCCAGCATGTCCCTGAAGATATCATTTAGAAAATGCTGGAATGTAGCTGGGGCATTGCAAAGCCCAAAGGGCATTACACAATATTCATAGAGCCCAAATGTTGTCTTAAATGCGGTTTTCCATTCATCTCCCGTTCGCATCCTCACCAAATTGTATGCTCCCCGCAAGTCCAACTTGGTGAAGATAGTGGAGGAGGTCATTTTATCGAGGAGCTCCGTGATGAGCGGCAACGGGTACTGGTTTTTAACCGTGACTTTATTGAGGGCACGATAGTCCCCACAGGGACGCAGATCCCCTTCCTTCTTTGGTACAAAAAATATTGGGGAGGCCGCCGGAGAGCGGGACGGACGTATGTGTCCCAAGCCCAAGGCTTTGTCAACATAGCTCCGTAGATGTTCCTCTTCCTTCTGTGTGAGGGAGTAAATACGATCATGTGGAATAAGTGCTCCAGGTATCAGGTCGATGGGGCAGTCATAGCATCTGTGTGGGGGCAGTTTTTCTGATATGCCTTTATCAAACACATCAGAAAACTCCTGGTACTCCAATGGAAGTACAGGAACCGGGTTAGACGATGTGGCATTGATAGAAGGGAGACTAGTCACCATTGCCAAGCAAGGAGACAATGCCGCTACGTCATGAGACTCAAGGCACCTCTGTATACAAAAGGAGGAAGAGAACCGTACTGTTTGTTCAACCCAGTCAATTACAGGGTTGTGTGTTTGCAGCCAAGAAAGACCCAGAATAATGCCAAATTGAGGGGCCGTGATAAGGTTGAAAGTGATGGATTCTGAATGACCTTGTAAAGTGGACATTTGTAGTGGACCTGTTTGTTCCGTCACCTGTCCAGATACTAAACGTGAACAATCCACTGCATGTATTTCCTCGGGTCTTGCTTTGGGAAGTATGGGTAGTCCATAGCGTTCGGCCAACTTGAGGCCCATCTGGTCAGGGGGACGTGCGAATATCGGGATATCGAAGTTCGCCACATCTTTGCCGGCGTCGAGCATCGACTTGCAAGAATAGATCAAGCAATTCGGGAAAACCAGGTGGAAGAGCAGTCACCACTGATAGGGCATCTTTCAGGTCGTCTGACAATCCTTTATAAAATACAGCCGCTTTCTTCTGTTCCGGCAATGTGGTTTCACCTGCTAATTGGTTGAAACGGGCGAGATAAGTCAAAAGATCCGACTTGCCTTGACTAATAGCCAAGAACTCCAGATCCGAGGTCTGTGCTTTATATCGCATATCAAAAACACTATTCATGGCTTGGATTAACATATCAAAGTCATACAGAGCCGGGTCATTTGCTTCCAGCAATGGATTAGCCCATGCTGCAGCAGTGCCACCCAGGTGGGAAAGAACAAATGCTGCCTTTGTAGTAGCGTCTGGAAATGCCAAGGGACGACAAAGAAAGTGAAGGCGACATTAGTTCACAAAAGTCCGGTATGCCTTGGGATCACCCAAAAAGCGTTCTGGTGGAGCCAAATGGAAGGGCCCAGGAAGGACAACTTGGGCTGGAGCCGGAGGCGGTACAGGTGGTACAGGAGGAGGCGCCGCAGCCGAGTAATCACCAATCTCCTCGTCATGGGGCAGGGGCTGCACAAAAAGTCGCATGTGCGGATGCCATATCGGTACAAAGAGCAGAAAATGCCTGCATGAGGGCTGTCATTGGATCCGATGCAGCCTCCATAACCGAGAGGTGTTTTTGAGGGCTTCTAAATCTGTCACAACTCAGCGATGGTGTCAAGGTTGTTGCAGATAACACTCACCCGCTTTTGGGGAAGTTTCCTTCAATCCTCGAATAAGAAAGTCTCTAACGTGATAGGCCAAAGACTTTCCCCCCAAGAGCTCAGCCTACAGAAATCAATTTACACCCATCAGGCCGGGGGCTTCAGTGAAAAGGCAGGAGCAGACTCAGCAGAGCTAAAGGAACAAAGAACAAAGTAGATGTTCAGAATATGCAGCTAGGTATTGCCACAAAAAACAGCAAACACCACCGACAAGTACCCACTCTTACCTGTTCCGTAGAGAAATATACCAGTAATATACTAGTATTGAACGCAGAGATGAGGACTATAAATGATGGAGGAGTATACCAGTATACCAGGAAACCAATGTCGGTGCAGCAAAGCAAAGATTGCCAAAAGCAATCCAATGTCAATGTAGTAAAGTGTCCAAAAAGGTGCCCAAAGCAATCCAATGTAGATTCAGCAATGCGTCCCAAAAAGTACCCAAAGCAATCAAATGTAGATTCACCAAAGCATCCCAAGAAGTGCCAAAGGTAAAAATAAAACATGTGCCAAAAGGTGTTTAACCAAACAAAAGAAAAGGATCAATGAAACGAGCGTTCACCTCACGCTAGTTCCTTTGAAAAAATGTTCGAGTTATGAGAGCGTCACAGCCTGAGGACTTAGCAATTGGAGGGCGAGATGACAAGCTGAGTTTGTGTATTCCGGGGGAAAACAGTCGAGGGAGGCAGGCGTCGGGAGACAAGAAAGGGCAAGGCAGAGGCAGGGTCTTGATTCAAGTGCCGAGTTCGAGGTTAAACAGAAGTCAGGAAACACGCACTCGTAACTAACAACAGTTTAGGAGCAACCAATGTTCAAACAGACAGTATTTAAATACGGTCTTCACACAGAAGGGCACAGCAACGTAGTACGTGTGTGTCACATGACTACAATAGCAGGAATGATGGCAAATGTAGACTCAGAGGGCCCTGTGTGCCGGATAGCGCTCAAACAAACGCCATGGCAACTTCCAATTAAACCGCGACGTGACAAAGTCTTATCACATTTAGCTGTGATTTGACCACTGACAAGTCTTTGTCAGAGTGTTTATATTAATAGATGGTATTTTCTAACTCAGTCATAGCTATTTATGCTTCATTTATGATGAGTTGTTCTCCAAGTGGTTTGGCTTCCTGTAAGAGAAGGTTGACGGCACTCAGGAGTGTCTTTATCTATTTGAGATTCAATTTCTTCCTCTTGTTGGTGTTCATTGTCCAACATTTCTTTGTATTGTTTGAAATTGACATTTGGTGTACTGTTTTCATTTGCTTTGAATGCAGCTTAAAATGAGTCAAAGTCACCTAATAATTCTTCTTCTTTTCACCAAGGTTTAAAAAGTTGCAGTATAGGCCATATAATACAGTTCTCTATGTTGCAGAGATTTAAACGATAACTTTATATGATTAATTAGCCTGGGATTGGTAAGTTTTACTAGACTTCCTTCACAAGTTGAGACTGCATATTTGACATTTGTCTCATCTGGTGTAACATTGTTTTTGTAGGCGTAGTTTTGGTCTATGTTGTACAAGCACATGTTTTCCAAAGCAGTACTTCTGTTTGGGTAGTATGTGTCAATTACATTGTTTTTTAAACTGTCCAGGCTGGTGTGGGGTCATTTGTTGCTATTGTTTCTATCTCTTGGTGGGATTTCAGTACTCTTTACAGGATGAAGCTGTACCAAGGTTTAGCCAGACAATGTTTTCTGATTTACCATATAAGGCTGTATCTGTTAAATGGTCTGCAGCTTCGTAGCACACACATTCTCTATGGGAGAACATTTTTATACTGAACCTGTACAATTTTTGTGACTGTATGATGATATTTCATCCCATAGGTCTTTTAGCTCTGTTTTCTCAGCTTTGGTGAGATAGGCTGTGGCATGTCTTGCAACTTCAGTGGAATTGTCTGCAATGTATGGTATGGCTATGTGGATTGGCTGAAAATCTTGGATTCCATGAATTTGAAGTGTCATGGTATGGAGTGCGAGCAATGAAGTAGGCTGACCTACTCCTGTTTTGTAAGAATATGGTTCACTGAAAACATCTGGACATCATTGTTGTTCACTGTGAAGGGAATAGTTTGGGATACGTTACCGGAATTTCATTGCAGTTTGCAATGCATTTGGAAAGTTGACGGAAATGGTTCCAAATTCAAAAATTACATTTTCTCATATTGCTCAGAGACAAATTTGGATGCATTTGAATTTATTTTGGATTCGATAATCCCCACAGTGCAATGCCAATTGGGCAGCATGGTGAGAAGGGCAGATTGTGGCACATGCGCTTCCCAAAGTACCGCAAGGGCCGCACCCCTGTAAAGCTGGAGCTGTCCTTTTTCCCTTTGCACTATCTTCTCTGCAGCACTACCTCATAGGTTTACGCGTAAATATGGCACACACACATCCACCAATCGCATCCAAGCTGCCATCATCCAACACTGTCACTCCTGTACAAGACTTCAAGTGCTGTGCCATTCCAAAGCAGGTCCACTACAAAATTCTGCAAAAGTATTGCAGAATCTGCTACCTTTTCATCATAGTGAGGGGGGATGGCGGGGGAAGCAATATGAAGCAGGGTAGGGGATTGGGTCTTCCATCGTAGATGTGGAAAGGGTTTTTACAAATTTCATTTATTTATTTATTTTTTTACATGCGTGCAAGCAACTTTATTTGTTTTTTCTCTTTGTATGCGTTTCTGCTTGCCTCGTCTCACATTTTTACCACATTCTGGTCAATGCTTCTTGCACAGTGTAAAAGAAAACAGCATTGCCAATGGCACTCAAATAAATGCCATTTCTACAGAACCACTGCATATATTGCGACCTCATGAACTCATAGTGGGTGGAGAATGTGCCAGCAGTCTCCATAAATTCACACATGCTTCTGTTTATGACACACCTTCCAACCTCTGGCTGGGGATAAATTAAACCGACATGGGCCCATACTCCTATTGGTATTATGCATGAGAAAACAACCTTCGCAGTAGGAAAAATCAGCATCACTGCATTCAGCAACCTCTTCAGGTGACGGATTAAATGTCCGCATGACATGTAACCCACATGTAGACCTCCATAGTGCACCACCACAAAGTCAACGTTTGTGACGGAGGCCACATATCTGCAAAGACGAACGGTCCTGCCGAAACTGCAGTCATACTGACAGCCCCAGAAAGCATCCACCCCTTCCAAACCAAAATTACCAGCAACGCCTCTTTGCACACAATACCTGTGCAGATGGCGCATAAAGCGTAACACTGTATGTCGCTCCATGTCTACCAACCTCATGACACAGTATTGGGGAAAGAATGGTACCTCCCCTTCCTGTCAACCACACCCTAAACACCTAATTGCATATTTCCCACAATTCCATTTCCATGGCCACCATGCTCATAATGGCAGGATGTGGCATGTGCGCTTTCCCAGCTACAGTGAGGGCCATGGCCCAGTAAAGCAGATGCAATACTTCTTCCCTTTGCACTGGCATTTTTGCAGCACTCCCTCATTGGGACCTGTGAAATTTTCAAACACGCATGCAGAAATCGCATACAAAACCTCTGCATTGCACACTATCATTTCTGTACACCACTCCATATTTACAGTTACACACTCTCAGTGCACATTCCGTATGATTCCAAAGCCCCTCCACCACAAACCTCTGCTAAAGAATGCACGATTACAGTATCCACAAAGATGCTGAGGTGCACCCAGCACACCTTTGGCCATATACACAACAGTGCAGCCCTTGCCCACACCCACCACAACACTATCGATCCATGCATGAGACCATGTGGGCAGCAAACATTATGCACAAATGTAACATACGTAGCGTCACTTCTCCCCAACTGCCACCATAAAACACCCATTCACGAAAACATGTCACAATTAGAAGAATCCGCAAACATCCCACAGCCTGCACCACCCCTACCCACTGCCATTAACAAAGTATTGTGTCAATGGCAACCTAAGCACAACATCTGCCCAACATTAAGCCTACTTCAATAAATCTGCACACAGCAGAGTAAACAAGCACATATAAGCTGCACTTCAACCATACCGTCTTCCATACTCACAGTATAGAAATACAGAACCCTGTGGCCACCCTGCACAACTTCTTACTGCAACATCTCCTGCCGTACACCAAACACTCTAGCATGTTGCAACTATCACCATAACCATGCAACGCACAATACACACTTTTTAACTCACTTGTGCTGCTGTTGCACATCTACAATGTGCTCCACACCCATTCTGCAAAGATCACCACCCTGTGGCTGATGCACTTTTATACCTGCATTGTTGCAGTGGATGTGCTCCTTGCACACATTCAATGCACCGTAATACAACCATGCATGTCAGCATGTCACCAACTACCACTATGCACATACGCACCACTGGCACCAGCAAACCTACCCAACCTCCACACTGCAATGGAGCTATACAGTTTAAAATGCAAAAGTCACCATAATCTAAAAACATGACACTGTCTCCGGCACCCCTACACACTTTTATTCACATACTATGGTCTTACCCACTTCCACTCATAAAGTTTTGTGTCACTGCCAACCAAATCACAAAATGTTCACAACATTGCCCCTAGTCCAACTAATCTGCTCACAGCACACTATCTAAGCACATATAAGCTGCACTTCAACCATACCCTCTTCCATACTGACAGCATGCAAATACTGCATCCAGTGCCCACACTGCGTTACATTTCACTGCACCATCTCCAGCCACACATGAACACCTTTACCATCTTCTTACAGTGATCTCACCTGCGAAACCAAACATACACGCATGGCAACTCACTTCTGCTGCTCTATTGCATCTGAAATGTGATGCACAACCATTCTGTACAAGTCACCACCCTCTAACTCATGCTGAGACAAAAATGCATTACTGCTGTGGGTGTGCTCAAGCCCTAGGCTCTTGAGTACATGGCCTACACCCTACGGCCTTCAGCCATGCACCCAATAGTGTAGGCCTTGAACACACCCACTGCAACGTAATGCCACTAATCATGTCACCATATCACCAACTATGATAATCCACATACACACCACTACCACGAGCACTCCTACCCAACCTGCGCACCACCATGGAGCTATGCAGCACATATTTTCAACAGTTACCATAATGTACAAAGAAAACACTTTCTCCTGCACCCCTGTGCACTTTCATAGTATGGGCGTACCCATATCCATTCACAAAGTATTGTGATACTATCAAACTACCCACATACTGGTTGCAACATTGGCCCTACATTGCACACCATGCAAGCAGAACCCTTTACCAGATGCAGAGTCACACATGCGTTGCTGCAGTGGGTGTGCCAAAGCCGTAGGCTCTTGAGTGCATGCCCTACGGCCTACGACCTTCAGCCATGCACCCAATACTCTAATCCTTCAACAGACCCACCGCAACTTCATGCACTCATGAATGCCACCATGTGGCCAACTACTGCCATCCATCCGCAGAGCACAGCCACCCGCAATCGCCCCCAACATGTGTCATGTGCAATTCACTCCCCTTCTGAAATTCACCTGCTACCACTCACCACGGAAAGAGGTTGACGCAAACAGGTCATGGCAAATGCTATCGGGCACTAATAAAAAATAATGAAATTCAATGTAAAACATTGTTACAGGGACGTTATGGTTACAGGTAATGCCGAAAAACCTCAGAAATTCACCGGTAATGGTAAGCTAAGCAACCATAACTAGCACCACCACCGTACACTGCTAAGACTAACACCCAGGACATCAAAGATGACATCACAAATGTCATTGATGACATCATTGATGACATCACTTATCCTGCTCGCTTATTTTGTTTCACTGAAAAATCTAGGCCAGGTGGTTTTATTCACTGACAATCAGAATATTTAAATTCAAAAAGTGCTGTATATCAAAATGTTAACCGTGTTGCATATTCTTAAAGTACTTTCCTTAGGATTTGGTCTCAGCTCATTGTGCACATGCCTGGGGCAATAGCAGGCCTCAAACACACAATTCATTTGTATACAGGAAGATAAACTTTAATGCTATTAACATTTTCTGATTATGCTGTTTCTTTCTTCCTTACTTTAGTTTCCCTGTATGTGCCTCTGATTTATATGCATTGTGGGTCTTCATATGTATTGTTTGTACTGGCACAAGTGTATAGTAAGTTTTGAATTGTTAGCTAGTTATTACATATTTAACATTACATAATCACCCCTGACATTTTGTTACCAACATAATAAAAACAACCCCTTGTAGGTAGGGACTTTTCATCAACATTAATTTCACATGTGATGTCATCAGTGATATCATCAATGACATTTATGATGTCATCTTTGATGTCCTGTGTGTTAGTTTTAGCAGTGCACAGTGGTGGCGCGAGTACTAGGGGCAATGTTGTGACCTTATGCCATGACCCAGACAATCTGGCTACTGCCCACGGCAACAGGCTATACCTCAGTCACCAAAGGTATATGACTGTTTTTGGTACCTACATTATTTCACTTGTCAAAAAATAAAATACGGGCACATTTGCAAAACCATGCTTTAATGTCCTTGCCAATGCTCCTCACGAGTTTGCTCGAAATCCACCCATGTTTTATTTTTTTAAAAAGTGTCAAAATGTATGTACATACAATAGTCATATAACTTAGCCCCCACTTGACAAAATCCATTCAGCTTTACACAAACATTGAAGGTTGAATCTATAATCTTTCTCAAAACATTTGTCCACATTCGTCCAATAGCAACAAAGTTATAAGCCATCTAAAAATGTGGAGACCCTCTTGAGAAAATCCCACCAAACTTTAGAAAACCATTTATATCTAGATCCAAAATCGTTTTGCCAAATGTTGTGCAGATTTGTCAAATGACGCCACATTTATATGCTTTTACAATATTTTGGGACCCACCCTCTAATTTTTCCCCCTCTTGACAGAATCCCACAAAACCATTCAGGATAAGTTCTAGAATACAATTGCAAAATTACATGCAGTTTCATTGAGTTGCGCAAAAGTTATAAGCCATCCAAAAACTGCTTTTCCCGAACCCTGTAATGCAGAAATAGGTACAGATTTCCTGGGACATCTGAAGGGTCCACGAACACCACGAACGCACTAGGACATCTGAAGTGTTCGTGGACTTTCGGGGGGGTGAAACAACCTGTCTTTTTGGCTTCTTATGGCCATATCCAATCCAATCATCATCCCCCCACATCCCCAGAGATTGTTTTTTGAGTTTGACAAGTGCAATGCTGCTTTTCTTTTCTAATGTTTTCACCGTGCTGTCCGCGGACCCCAAAAAAGTCTGCGAATCTAAGATGGTGGGCCTTTCAGGAAAACTGACGCATTTCATGTTTTCTTACTATCCAATCAGTGGCTGCGTCCTGATGTCCGTGGACCACGTGGAAGTCTGCACATATTTCTGGCCATTCTGTCCGCGGACCGAACAGCCAATCAGAGGCCAGTCCGCGGACCGAACAGGGAAGTGAGTCCGCGGAGCGGACATAGATATCCCTAATTTTTTTGCCTTACATTTTAGTCATTTAAAAAAGAAACTACTGGACGGATATACACCAAATTAACAAAAGCATGCTTTCGGGACCAAGCCACCGCTCCTGCCACAAATTTGGTGAAAATCCATCCAGCGGTTTGGGCAGTAGGCGCGACAGACATTTTTTCCCATTATGTCCATGGGAAAAAAAAAAATTGTGGGACCCCCCCTGTAACTTTGCCCCACCTTGACCAAACCTCACCAACTTTGCATACACATTCAGAGTGGGCCATATACATATTTTGCAAAGTTTGGTGAAGGGGGAGTAAAGTTATAAGCCACCCAAAAGTGCTCTTCCTATGGGTTTAGCAACTTAACCATAACTACATGGCCGCTACCGCAGGCAATAGTGCCGCAGCCGCCACACTATAGTTGGGTATCAAGATACATGGGAAACTCAAAAAATGAATTGCTAATAACTTTTGACTCGAATGACGGATTTTCCTGAAATTTTGCAAACAACTAATTGGGTTATACTTGTCTGATGACTCCTCCTGAGACAACCCATATATTGATAAAGGTTAAACTATTTCATCTCTGTAATAAGGGGTTGGTTTGCACATAACTTGATTGGCGTCATAGCACCAGGGACTATGACAGGTTGACTTTCTGGTAACCAGCCTTGGACAATTGACAGGTCGTCAAGACATGAGCCAGATGGAGAGTAGGGGGATGGAGGACCACGGATTGCTTTTCTTCCAATGAAAAAAAATGATTGTCCCTTAATCCTTGGCCATGAGCGAGGGTGATCTCATTGTACTTAGTCTTGCGCAGCACCTCGTGTCTGTGTGTACGTGTATGGAGTATGGCAGGTGTCCTATCAGTGTTCGCTTCTAATGAATAGACACTGTTTTCCAATTTTGGTTCACGTGTGATGGGAGCATGTTTGGGATAGATTTATCCTGTATTTAATGAGAATTTAGCGAATATTAATGCAGGTGTCATGTTTTCTGTTGCCACTGGAAACATTCTTGACTTATTCTTCATGGTGTTTTTTGGCTTATAATTTGATGGCACCTGGCTAACAAAGACTGGTTGTGTTCTTAATAATCTGGGAGTATACTGCGTGTGTCTTGGGAATTGCAATCTCGTACCTTCTCTCTGCCATTCCTATCCTCCCTTATTTCACTGTAACCTTGACTCTAGTTCTTAGCTACTGTTTGAGCTCTGCACAGTTCTGTATTTCTGTGAATTTAGCATTTAGAGATCTCTAGAAGTCTTGGGGCCTTTGTTTATTTAAAGTGCCATGAGGCTTCCATTTTGAAGACAATGGCTGCCCCATTATACCTGTTTTTCTATGTTAGTGAACAGTATTTGAGTGTCTTTCATGTTGCATTCAGCCTGTACATTGGTTATTTTAGTGTTCTAGATGCTATGTTAGCATTCCTCATGTATAAATGCATATATTACCTATTGAATGTGTTCTTCATGTTGAGTGCACATTTGCTTCATGTCTAATGCATGCACATGTATTGTTATAAAGTTGGTTTGACTACTTTTGCCATCTACAGCTTATCCTCCTGTACCTGCCTGGGATAAGAGCGTTATGGTTGCCTTAGTGAGTAAAAGGCTGTGCTCACTGGCCATGGGAGAAGGCCCTGGCTGGTGGGCAGAAAAGAAATGTATAGTGGCATTGACAAACCCTGTGGCCACCTAGTGGATCCAAAATAAACAAATTGGTGGAACATGTACAGTGGACAACGTCAAAAGGTCATGGTCAGTGACTCAGTAGTGCTTTAAAATATACATTGGCACGGCCGAATGACTGTGCCGACTGGCCAGGGCTGCAAGCCCTTTCTTGTGGGATCAAAAGATATGTATAGTGGCCATGGCCAACAGAGATGGAGAGTGGCCCAGCAGTGTTGTAAAATATAAAGTGGACACGGCCAAAGGCCCTGCTCACTGGCCAGGGCCAAATGCCCTGGCTAGTGGGCACAAAAGATTAAGAACATATTGGGGGAATATGTACAGTGGGCAAAGCCGAAGGCCACGTCTAGTGGCCCCTAAAAATACTATGGTATAACAAAGACCTTGAAATTGAATGAAAGAACTTTAGTTAAGGTGCAGTTAAGTTGAGCAGATTTAATGCAACAAAACCCTTGAAATTCAGCAGATGTGGGAAGTCATGACAAGCTCAACTCTGTGCATACAACAGGGGGACACTGAAAACAAAACATGCTGAAAAGGCTATTTCGAGGTGGAGAAAGGATACAAAGGCATTAGGCTGCAGGTTTGGAGGGAGGGAGGGGACATTATGTGAAGTTGAGGAGTTTGGGTGGTCTGTGTTCAAGTTACACAAAAAAGATTTACGGCTTATCGGCTGAATACCAGGGATATTTTGTGGGATTACCGCTGTAATAATGGATGACACGCTCGTAAACAAAAATGCGTCACACAAAGCAAAGAGAGAAAGGGAGTAATGAGAGGGGCAGTAAGGTAAAAATCAACGGTGGTGGGTGGGAGGACCTAGTGAAAAGGAAGGAGGCACATGTGCTCTGTTGAAAGGACTTTTCAATTGTTTTGCATAATCGCAGTAATTAGTGTCAGATGGGTGTCAGCTGTTGTGATAACATCTGCTAGGCATGGGGAAAGGGGTCTTTGTGCCAGTGGCTCTGGCCATTGAGCCCAAAAGAAATCTATTGGTGCAAAATGTGCAGTGGCCACTGCTGCAGGTCATGACTAGTGCGCTTGAAAGAAACCTAGTGTTTTAAAATATACAGTGGGCATGGCCGCAGGCCGTGCTCACTGACCAGGGTCAAATGCCATGGCTAGTGGGCCCACAGCCACCATGGCCACTGGCAAGAGCCAAAGCTGGCAGGGGGAAATGGGTATTTGTGCCAGTGGCTCTGGACATTTGACCCCAAAGAAACCTATTGGTGCAACATTCACAGTGGCTACGGCCAATGGCCAGGGTTAGTGGGTCCCAGAGAAATGTATTGGTGCCACATGTACAGTGTGTGCCAAATAAGATGGTCATAACTTTTCAAATCCACCAAATTTCAAGGGTTTTGTTGAGTTAAATATGATCAAATTCAGCCGTGTCCAGTGTACATGTTCCACCAATAGGTTTCTTTTGGGCCTAATAGGTGGCCGCAGCCTTCGGCCGGGGACACGGTACATGTTCCACCTCTAGATTTCCTTTAGAACGCTAGACAGAGCCTTCTGCCCCGGCCAGTGAGCATTGCCAAATACACTACCTTTCTTTCGCACTCACCATCCATGGTTTTGGGCCATGACCATTTAGCACGGCCTTTGGCCGTGGCCACTGTATATGTACCACCAATACCTTTCTTTAGAGACCACTAGCCATGGCCTTCGGCCCAGGCCCTGTTCATGTTCCACTTATAGGTTTCCTTCTGGCTCACTATCCAGGGCCTTTGACCCTGGCCAAAGAGGATGGCCTTTGTCCTTAGCCACTATATATTTCAAAACACTACCTTTCTTTGAACAAGTCTTCCTTTTTTTTTAACTCATTTTGCATTCCTGTGATTATTCTGCGGTTATCACATGGCAGTAACCACGATTACGCTAAAAAACGCAAAAGTCTTCTCCATCCTCACAGGTGTTCCCCATGTGCCTCCTTCCCATTCCCAAGTCTCCCACTTCCCCAACCCATTTTGTAGATCCCTGGTTGCCTCCATTTCGTGCAATGCATTTTCATTTCCAAGCGTGTCTTCTGTTGTAATTGCGGCTATTTCACGAGATGCAACTTGGTCCCCAGTCCTCCCAATTTCACATGGTGTTCTCTCCCCCCTTCTCCACCTTTAGCATAATTCTTTTTTATCCTTTTACCCCATCCAAATATCTTTTACAGTGCTTTTCAGTTTCAGCTAACCCTGATATAACTACGGTTATCTCTCTAAAAAAAAAAAGCAGCTTTTTATTTCTTAAAAAGCTTCTCTACTGCAATGCATTATGGGAGATATAGCTATAATTTTGGGAGAAGGGGGCACCCCATTCCCCATCAAATATTTTAAAAACTACTGGACGGAATAACGCTAGACCCTTTCTGGAAATCGAGTCAACGTTTTGTGCCCAAGTTGTTTCTTAATTGGTCCAAGTTTGTTCAGCGATTTCTGCCCTGTGTTGCGCAGGAATGTTCACTATTTCTCTATTGCAAAATGAATGGGAGTAGGCGGAAAAATGAAATTTTTTTGCTTCCTTAATAAACTTCATTTTTTAGCAAATCTTTCCCAAAATGTGCAGTCTGGGGAGAATAAGGGAGGGGTGGGAGTGGGGCAAACTTTTTGTTCGCGTCAAATACGTCTTGTGAGTCAAAAGTTATTAGCAATTCAATTTTCGGGTTTCCTATGGAACTAGGTGTGCACCTTAGTTATAGCGCTGTGACCCAGAGCATTATATATATATGCGGTATCATTTGTTTTTCTGGGACGCAACCTAAGTGACATGCACATTGTGCACCCTACATAAAAGCGACCCCACCTACAAATATATATATTTTTTTTAAACATAGCAAGTCTTGCAGGGGATTATTCTTTAGTGCGTGTGTGCGTTTTCTTTTATGCAGGGCACCGAAAGTGAAAGCTTAATTCATGGGTTGCCGAATATGTCAGCGCTTTGACGACTAAAATGTTGACTTCTTTTTTTACAGATGGCAGTGCATTTCAGAGTTTATCACAATGGCAAGGACTACAATTATTTCAAGAAGACACATTTCAGGC
This sequence comes from Ambystoma mexicanum, assembly GCF_040938575.1. Lineage (NCBI taxonomy): Eukaryota > Metazoa > Chordata > Amphibia > Caudata > Ambystomatidae > Ambystoma > Ambystoma mexicanum. Next base: position 84,881,413 of record NC_090922.1, read on the forward strand.
AAGGCAACCAACACAAAATAAGACTGTGAACGTCAAATTCTATTTAGATTTTAAAACTGCATGCTAATAGCATGAAAAATTTGATTTCTTTCCCTCAAAAAGTCATGTAACGGGGCTGACAAAGGTTAGCAACAGATTAGCCAAACGAGGAAGACAATTGAAAGTTATACAAGAAAGCAGAAAGAATGTTTTTTATTTTCTTGAATATAATGATCTGCTAGTGCAACAGATTGAAAGTAAATAACATAATACAAGGTTTTGTGCAAGAATTTAATTAAAGTGAATAAACAGGTTTTCTTAAATGAATTTAAACCATGAATACTGTATAGCGTTGTCTGGAAGATGGACATACATGTAATAAATAAATAAATATATAGTGCAGAATATCGGACACACCATTGTTTTGCTCTCGGCAATGCAAGTATTCAAGTTCTTATTTTCAAACGTCGAAGTGGAGATATTTTAGACCCGACAGAATGGAATCAAGGAATTATTTTATAATTGGAAACATGAACAAAGGCATATGAGGAAAGAATGAGGTTTACAAAGGCTCGATAACTGCAATAGTTGCGGATTTATAACTAGTAATGAGTGATATATTATTAATATTTCCCAGTGTGCTTCATAATGTGAGGAGAGATAAGCAAGGGAGGTTGGGATGGGTCAGATATCTCTAATTCCAGGATCCAGCCTACTGGACTGAGACAGGATTGGTGGAGGAGCATCATCTGTGCGCGACTCTTTTGAAAAGAAAGTAGCAACGAGAAAGTCAAGTGTTCTTTTAGAAATGTCACAGAAAAACCTGCACCCAGACTCCAGATTTTGTTTATCGGGAAAAACACTGAAATACTTAAAATATGTCAACAGCATTTTGGGGTGGAACCCTGCAAAGAGAATGAAAAGACAGAAAGAAAGTTCTGGAAGATCATGCTAAAGGCGTGGACCACAAACACATAGGAGCTGATTTACTTGGAAATAGGCATGACTTATACTAGCCATGGGCAGGATTTTGGACCAGATGCATCATGGCCATTCGTAGGGGGAAATCCAGTAGCCTCCCTGACCCATAAGACCATTGAATCTGAGAAACACATGCCATGGCTAATCCATGCAGACCATATGTCAAGGTAACTGGCTTGATATCATATTTATGAAGAGAGGGGACACTTCTGTAGGCCCAAAAAGCTGAGTTAAAGACGTCTTTTGAGAATCACTTTGAGTGGGCTTCCCAGATGCTGCCACCTTGAGTAAATTAGTGTGCCACTAATTAGGAAACTAATGAGAAAAGTACGATTTCGCTAGTTGGCTTCACGATTCTCGTCTGGCATTGAGGCTGGTATCTGGGCATGACATGGCCACTCTGAGGACACAACCCTGCATATGATTTTTTTTGCCCTGGGTATGAGGTGGCAAGGAGCAGATATTTCGTGCCAGAGCTCACAAAGAATCAATATGAGCGGTGCACAATGGCATTTTTGTATATGCTCTTTGCACCAGGCGAGAATTAGCTACTTATAGAGTTCTTGGATCCTTTTTATAGCAGTCCCTTAGTGGTACAAAGAGGGATACAAGCATGCTAGAATCAAAGGGGGCAGTTTTGGCAGGGAAAGATTGGGAAAAGGTTGGATAGTGGAGTTATCACACTTCTGTTTTCCCTATTCGGCAGTTGTAGTACCCAACATGCTAAGTAAGGACCGCACTACTATGGCAGTAGGAATTCGGTGCACTTACACATTTAACAGGTCTTGTTGTAGGCAAATGTTGTCTTACATAATGAAATATAGGCTGCGAATTATGACATTTTAATAGTATTTTTATTGCTTTTAAGACTGTAAATTAATGAATGATTGGATTGTTTTGAAATTCTTTTAAATTCTTTGGAAGCAAATTTTGATTTGACACTGGAAATTATACAAATCCTGAGCAGCAAAATATACATCCAGGCGATCAGACAGAGCCTATAATTAATAATCAAGAGGCCAAACTGCTGACCTGTTTGTGGCAAACAACTGTAAAAACAGACTGTGAACATGCTTATGATACACTACGAAATCTACCTGTCGGACCATCCCACCAACGAATCAGATAATTGGCTGAAACCCTTGCTTATGACCTCACCCTAAACCAATGCTAAACATATAACTAACATTCCAGCCTCTCACTCTTCTGCTGCTCTTAACTCTTACCATCTCTCCAATGCATGCGCACCCTTCCTCTCGGCTCTCATCACCCCATGCCCCTTTGAGGTTCAGCTTCAAGGCTGTTGTTACTCACTCTTAACAAACGTTTAATGTCCTTTTTTTGTTATGGTTAACTACTTGTTAATCCAAATTTTCTGTCAAATTCACATATTGAACCTGTGTTTTCCAAATGTTCTTTTGGGGGAACCCCCCACACCCTGCTAGGAGGAGGTGGCCTTTCTCACAAGGGTATAATATGTGGCGCTTTCACAAATATTTCCATGGTCAATTTCGGTTCCCAGTCCACCCCTGCAAAGGACTGCAAGTGACTTTTTGTTTCCCATAGGGCACCACATATCACCAGAGCTCCATACACTGAAGCAGTATATGCCAAATACAGCATCCATTAATTCAGATCACAGATCCTGCATGTATGAATACAATGAGTCACCAAACAGCATGCTTGACAACAAAAACACCTACCCACTGACAACTAAACACAGTCATAATATGCCAACACTCCGTAGAAAAAAACCTTTCGAATGCTGAGGGATCAAAAACTAACTTGTAACATTCAAGGGTCTTCATCAAAAGAAAATCTGTGGATTCGGGGTCACCGGGGATATTGGGTGGTGGATCAGCACAAAAACACAAATTCATCTCTGTATTAATGTGGTCCTCTGTCTGCTCCTTTCTCTCATAGACTCCACCTGCCTGGTGGGAAACAAAGTCACTCTCAGTCATTTGCAGTGGTGGACTGGGAATCAACTGAAGCCCTGGAAATGTTTTTGGAAAGTAGCTCGGTATTACACAGTGTGAGCAAGCCCAACCACTCTAAGTTGCGTTAGGGGGGTTCTCCCAAATGAAAATGTGGACACAATGGACTAAATAGTACATTTGATGCAATATAGCTCCTATATATGGATTATGAATACAATGAGTCACCAAACAGCATGCTTGACAACAAAAACACCTACCCACTGACAACTAAACACAGTCATAATATGCCAACACTCCGTAGAAAAAAACCTTTCGAATGCTGAGGGATCAAAAACCAACTTGTAACATTCAAGGGTCTTCATCAAAAGAAAATCTGTGGATTCGGGGCCACCGGGGATATTGGGTGGTGGATCAGCACAAAAACACAAATTCATCTCTGTATTAATGTGGTCCTCTGTCTGCTCCTTTCTCTCATAGACTCCACCTGCCTGGTGGGAAACAAAGTCACTCTCAGTCATTTGCAGTGGTGGACTGGGAATCAACTGAAGCCCTGGAAATGTTTTTGGAAAGTAGCTCGGTATTACACAGTGTGAGCAAGCCCAACCACTCTAAGTTGCGTTAGGGGGGTTCTCCCAAATGAAAATGTGGACACAATGGACTAAATAGTACATTTGATGCAATATAGCTCCTATATATGGATTATGAACAGTTAAACATAACATAAAACAGACTAAAAGAATTTGTGGAGGCAGGAGAGTTCTGGGAAGGTGGTTATGCCCCAAGAAGTCCAATAATTCCATACCAGAAGCTTTACTTCAAAGGCATGTGGATGAGAGATAGAAGGTGGCCGGGTGCATTGAAAAGATGGTAAGAGGAGCAGAAAATGTGGGTAACCACACAAAAGAGTCACATTGTACAGAGTTGCACCAGGAAGTCTCCAAAGTTCCTTTGTTGCAAGTTCATCCCTTGGCCTTTGGATTTTAAGCGTCATGCACTTCTATCTTGGTGGCTGGGGGTATTTTATTGTATTTTTTAGCTGTTGTCAGGATGGTGGTTGCTTGCTTGTCTTTCAATAATGATGTTGAGGCTGGTTTGCGGCTTCACTTTCTGTCTGTAACATCACTTCACCCGGCCATCTCATATTGGTGATATCACTTTCTGCCAACATCTTGGATCAGTGGCATCACTTCCTGTGGCCTTCTTGGATTGGTGGACTCACTTCCTGTGGCCATCTTGGATTGATTACATCACTTCTTTGGCCATCTTGAGTCAGACCAATCTCCAGCTGAAGGTCACAATAGACTTCTCTGGAAAAACCATTCAGGAAGTAATCACCTCATCCCAGCACCACCAGTGACAAAATTAGAGAGAGCAACCACTGATGGATCAGGCCATCAGGTGATGAGATCGTGTGACATCACTTCTGAGCTCCCAAGGGATGTCCAGCAATGGGCGCCCCAGTTCAGGGCGGAATAGTGAAGGGTGAAGATGAGCCATTGACCAGCCTCTTTGCTTATGAGCCTTTGCTTTCGCCTTCCTACTTGTTGTACCTATATGTACCCATAGCTTGATAATTACTGTGCTGTCTCACCATGCTGCAAAACTCAGCTACAATGCATTTGCTCCTGCTGCTCTTCCTACTCTCTATGTATGCTTTCTCTAATCATGCTACAACTTCCTCCTTTCCTATCCCTTTCTTAAAACTCACATCTCAAAACGCCCACTACTCCATTTCTCTTTCACCTATCTTAAGAAAGGCCCAAAAGGTAGCAATAAGAGAACAAAATTCAGTAATTGAATACACCAGGTGCATGAGAAAACCCAGATTTATTCAAAAACAGATAGCTGCTGGCAGAGCATACAAAATACAGTCTCAAAATAACAACAGGAACAATAACCTTTTATATTAAAAACACATCATAGATGACGTCACAATTAGCTATTATCATAATACTTCTATTATACTCCTGGATTGGATGGTAGAGAATAGGATATACTGTTATCTATAAAATAACCTCACAATGATTGTTTCTTCTATATATAATAACTCCTCCTATGTAAAACCTACAAATTATAAATGTTTAATTCAGCACCTTATTGGTTGACTTTGTACTATACTAGTCGATAAGAGGAGCACAAGGTGATTGGCCAGCTTTAACTCATCGACCGTGGCCACATCCATGCAGTGCCAGGTGACGTGTTGAGGAAGGAGGGATGGGTGAACTGCTATGATCTAGTTAAAGAAAATACATTGCAATGCCCCTGTGTCTGTATGTGCTGGGGGAAATGGCAGGTGCACTGTCTAATTGGGCCATGAATAAATGGTCATAGTTGGGATCATGTGGTTGAGGACCACTGTTTCGGAGCTCAAATTCATTTATTTATTGGATTTTCTGCTTTTCTGATGTGTGTGTGCTTCCTTTCGGCAGCTACTCCGGGTGCTATGTATTAATTTGTTATGGGATTGTTTGGCTCAGTAGCTGCCTGCACCTGGCCTTCAAGAATATGTGTGCTTCTCACTGCTACCAACGAAAACAAATTATTTCTAATAATTGTTTGCTGTATGCCATGGGAAATGTTATCTGGTGTGGTTTCAGATTGCTAAGAAGAACTCACCTCAGCACTCTGACCTTGATGTCTGGTGCTCGTCCGAGCTCTGTGAGGACTGAAACTTGTTTTTAAGTGATGTCAGGTTGCAGTATTTCAGAATTGAGACCTAGCAGACTTTGGTCTGAGTAATAGTGGTACTGTGGTCATTCTCTGCCATATTGTGCCTTCATCCCTTGCATGTTAATGTACACGTTCTTCATGTCTGTGGGATAATATTCATATTTCTATGTGCTAATATTCTTCATGTCTACATGCAAATAGTTTTCATTTCATTGCACTCTAGATGTCTGTTTCATGCGCTTATGGGTGCTTCACGTGTGTGTGTGCATGCCGCCATTTAAGTATTCCCTTCATATATGTAACTGCAACTACCTGTCACCTTACTTGTGTTACACCATCAATCCTACTCTGTACAATATCTACATGGCTCTTAGTATTTTGCTAATGGCTAATGGCTTCCTCCACCCTTCTCAGCTTAAATGTCCATTCATGATGGTGACAGGGAACAGGTGGGGCTGTTGAGGGCATGGCTAACACTGGTGCAACTTCCATGTCCATTACCGCATTCCCCCTCTGGTTAATTTATTGACCACACCGACGTTATTTTTCCACATCATATCATATCCATCTTTGAGTATCCATATCTTGCACCCCCCTCAGGCTACCTCCTTGTTCTACACGTTCTTCCGGCACACATGTAATGAAGAAGCACTCCCCATCTCCCTTACAATTGACCCAGTGCTCAGTATAGTTTTCATGGTCAAGAGGGGGCTCAAACACAGTGCCTGAGGGTCCTATTGGTCTTTCAATGATTTACATTTCATGTGGTTCATCTGTTTGCGTGTGGATATGTACCACATTATCTTTACCCAATATAACCCTCATCATGTGCTGCTCTACAGCCTTTGTCTCAGTTCTCCTACATTGTGCTAATATTATTTGCAGGCCAAATAGGCCTATTAATACCAGTACCAAAACTGCTATGAACATTTTGAACGTATTACCTAGCCATCGTATTAACTAGCCATGTAGGAACCAATGAGATCAAGTCCTTAAACTAGTTCTTGTCTTCATGTGTGCTCGTTTCCTGCACCATTTATTGTATGCACATTTTGTAAAAACCTTTTTGCTTCAGTCAGATTCCCATTCTGCTTATCGGGGGCAGGTATAATTGTGCAGCAACTTGAGTCAATCTTTGCGCACCTACCTCCATCCATGGCCGTGAGGAAGTGCAGGACATACCTGTTCTGGAGAGTCATCAATCTGGTTGCTCTAAGATCCTCTTTAATAGCATTGAACCTCTTTTTAGTGGCATTTATCAATTGCAGTAACTTCCATCGTGTTGCCTGCAACCATTTGGCATTTGCTGCCATTTGCAAACCAGGGTCTAGGAAAGAAATAAAGAACATCAATGCCTTGCTAAACAGCCTGTGTTCATATAGGATAGCATCCAGTGCACTGGTAGATGCTTTTGAAAGATAATCGTCTCTCTTTGTGCGTCACAACCTCTTATGTTCTTTCTCCTTTTGTTCACTTTTTAGGGAAAAGACAAGGGCTGATGCATGTGAAACTACTATTGAACATATGTCATCTCAATTTGGCAGAAGCTGCATATAGGCCCCTAAACCGCAGGCCCAATAATGGTCCATCAGTACTGCTGTGCCTACTTTCATGCCTGGCATGTCCATGATGCGTTTATATCCCACATTTTTTCCAAACTGAACTGTGCCATTATTTCTAAAACCCAGCTAGGGGTTATTTAACCCTGTTATGTGTATCAACCTTTCTTCGTCCTCCACCCATGTGAACAGCCTGGCATATCTGCTCCATTCTTCAAGGCACTCTTTATTAGCAGCTTCAATGGGATACCACGAGAATCCTATAAGTGCTTCTGCTCAACACCCCTTTATTCCCTCTAGCCAACCCCGAGGATTGGACACTTCACCAGTAATGTGCTGCTGAGGTCTGTACCAGCAAAGTGGTGTCTCTCTCCCCTTTTTGTCCATACAATGTATTTCACATTTTTATTTTTTATATTTATAAAGCACCTTTCGCCAAAGACGCTGAACAATAAAAGAATCAAAAATAAAAATACAATCAAATTCGTGCAAATGAGTAGAGGTTACATCAGGAGAGAAAAACAGAGAATTTCAAGAGGCTAAAGACAAAAGAAGATAGAGTTTGAGATTAGTCTGGAAAGTACAAAGCGATGAGGAGGAACAAAGTGAAAGAGGAAGAGTGTTCCAGTGTGTGGGGGCCAAAAGAGAAAAAGAACAGAAACGAGACAAGACACAATGGGTTTAGGAACAGTCAGGAGAAATAGATTCTGTGATTGCAAGGGGCGTGAGGGGACATAGAACTAGAGTAGAGAGGAAATGTAGTGAAATTGAAAGTTGAGAAGATGTAATAGAGGCCTGAGGGCGTAAAGAAAAAAGAAGGCAAACAAAGTTATAAATAGAATGTAGAGGGAAGACATGACGTTCAGGGAGACCAAGCAATACAGATGAACAGTAGTCGATACGGAAAAGACAAGGAAAAAGAGAAGAAGTTTAGTGGCGTGAAAAGAAAGATAAGCACAAGCACAATGAATGTTAAATGAAGCATAATGGCATGAATGGGCAATAGAAGAAATATGGAGAGAAAAATAGAGGGAAAGATCAAAGACAACGCCCAAATTGCGCACTGAGAGTTAAAGGAAAGAGTGAATAAAGGACAGGCAAGAGAGGGGGGTTGGAGTGGGAGAAATAGTAGAAGAAGAAGGGAATGACAGAACCTCTGTTTTTGAGGGATTGAGATGAAGAAAATGAGAATTTTGACTTGTGATTTCGTCGTTTGGAATAATCTAAACATTTACCTTGTAAAATCAAAACATTTCTTTTTGGTAATAAACAAGTAATAAAAAAAATAAAAAAATAAAATGAGAAGACATCCAGTTCTTGACAGCTAAAATACAGTTTTAAACAGTAGAATGCAAGACAGAATCAAAGGAAGAGAAAGAGAGAAAGATCTGGGTGTCGTCAGCGTAAAGGTGAAAGGAGAGATGGAAAGAAGAGGTAAGAGCAGAGAGAGGAGCAGTATAGAGGGAAAAAAGGAGCGGACCAAGTACTGAGCTTTGGGGAATACCAAAAAGGAGAGGAAGATTGGAAGAAGAGTGTTCAGCCCAAGTGACAGAGTAAGTCTGTTGCAAAAGATAGGAGAGGAACCATTTGAGAGCAGACCCCGAAATACCCAAAGTGGAAAGAGAAGAGATAAGAAGGGAGAGGTCCACAGTATCAAACACCACAGATAGAGCAAGAAGAATAAGAATGGAAGAAAGCTTAGAGTGATGAGATGTGAGTAAAGAATTGGAAACATGAAGAAGTGCAGTTTCAGTGGAGTGAGACGTGCGGAAACCAGACTGCAAGGGGTTAAGAAGAGAATGAAAAGTCAGGCAATGAGTTACATGGGTATAGGCGGCCCAATCAAGAATTTTAGACAGAAAGGGTAGAAGGGAAATAGGACGGAAGTTAGCTGGGGAAAACGATCAAGAGATTTTTTTTTAGAATAGGGAGAATAAGTACATGTTTAAAAGCCGCAGGAAATCAAGATTGTAAAAGAGAGGAATTAATAAAAGAAGAAAGATAGGGAAGGAGACATTGCAACAAGGTGTGGTCTCTCACTGTCAATTCACCTGCTTGCGGCCCTGAAAATGTGTATTTTACTACTTTGTTGTCCGTTGTTTTTGCTTTATGGAAATTATCTTTCAATAGGGGAATCTGGTTTGTCACCCAATTTATAACAGCTGAATGACCCGCAATTGTCCTCCTTGTTTTGCATAGTGCAATGTGAGTTAAGCAATTACAGCTGTTAAGCATCTTCTTACTGGCATTTTCTCGGCCACAAACAATCTGGAATCACTCAAAGCATATGGAAGGAGTGAACACACAAAACAGTTTTTGTCCAATTTCTCCCTTCCCACTTTAGTCATATGACGATACCACATGTTGTTAGCCTTATGAGTGAAAACTTGGAAATGTTCTCTTATGTGGTAATTGTCATCCATCACTTCTCTTCTAACCCTAGTTACCTCTTTACTCATGTTAGCAACTATAGTAGTTGTATCATCATTGAACATTTCCAATGCCACTGTATAGGCCAGTCAGAAAAAACAAAGGGAACAAAATGTGGCAATCATAATAGGAATCGGGTCCAGTTTTTGCAGATATTCTGTTCTCCTCCCATTTTGAAATATCAACGTTACGCTCTCTCTCGCTCAGGAAAAATACAAAGTTCCTTTTTATAGTATCACGTTTCGTGTTGGTGGTCAGCTCTTGTCCTCACCCTTGTCTGTGGTCTGGACAGCTGTTATTCTTCTTTGTGCTAATCTTCATTCAGCAGGGGGCCATGCCTACAAATCGTTTGGCATCACCTATATGCACCCATGCCTTTTTGCATACTGCAAAGTAAATGGGCCTACAAAATGTGGCTTGTCCAACTTTCGAACAAAGTTTCAAATGTATACAAGGTCACCTGGAAATGGGGACAAGGGGGTATTACAGTGTTCACATCAACTTTTCTTTCTCTGTTGTCATTGGTTGCTTCTTGGCCCCACTGCTACACCTTGATCTGAGAGATACATTTCAGACATTTAGTCATATCAGTTTATCATGCATTACATCACCTAGAACTGTAGCAGAATTCTCTGCATCCAACCGAGCCCGTGTGGGAGGAGCAATGGGAATGTGCATGCATCTGCCCGTTACTATTTCATGGGGCGTGAGGTGGTGGTCTGAGCCTGGCTGATTGTGTAAGGTAAAAAGACCAAGGGTAGACAATGCAGCCAATTATTTTTTAGGGTATCTTTCACTTTTGCAATGTGTTCCTTCAAAAGGCCATTGAGGCATTCAACAACGCTGATGGCCTGTGGGTGGTAAACAGTACAAAGTTTGTGCTTGATGTAAAGCAGGGATGTCAATTCAGAAAAAAAGTTCATATCACTGACCGTATCACTTTACACACTCCCCAATGGGGAAACACCTCTCGTACGAGGGATTTGGCAGCCGACTTGGCATCAGCATGTGTACATGGACCTGCTTCTATCCAGCATGAAAAGGGAAAGGGGCATACCAACACATTCATGTATTGGTATCAATTACAATTTTGGAGCATATCAACATAGTTAATGTGCCAATTCCTAAATGGTCCCATAGGGTGAGGTATTGTTTCTCTCACCATTCTCAAAGTATGCTGCAGTTAAATGCTGGCATGTGGCACAATGTATTAGAAAATCAACAACTTGCTGATGCAGAATAGGGGCACGCCAGTGCTCTGAAACGTCTGTTGCTACATATTCTCTAGTGGCGTGTGCTGGATAGTTCAGCTGTTCTAACGCTCCTGTGAGCAACTCTAGCAGCATGACAGGCTTTTCTGTACTGTCCTATTATCATTAAAACCAAAGTGATTGGTAGAAGATTTTGAATTAATCTGGACCACTGGCACTGCTATGGGCAACCTTCCACACCACCATTTTGTAGCCCATCTGGGCCATTACAAAAGAGGTCCAGCATATGCAAATCACTAAGGCACTGCCACCAATGGGAGCAGCCCTGCCTGAACTGCTAGGTCAGGACCCCTCTGCATGGAAACACAAGCAGCCCCAGACATGCTTCTCCATTGTTGGGCCTCATCAGTAAGGCATAGCTTGGTTCCCTATGGTGCAGCGGACAAGGGACCCATGTCTGGGCATACCCTCTGTCACATAGGGAGACAAAATTAAACCAAAAAAGGGATGGGTAGATGGTCGCCACACCAGGTCACTAGGGGATAGTGAGCACCCCCTTGTTATCCAAAGGTCCTGCTCTGCCTTTGGTGCGTGTCCCTTTAACTCCACTAATTGTGTTAGTGGGAAGGCATTATAGCTCTCCGTTATCTTCATGTTAAGCATACATTTGTGTGGGGCAATTGCAATGTCTGCATTCTGTGGGAAATATGCAGCCCTTTTTGGCGCTCCATCTGCTTCATCATAACCGCTCAACAATACGTCTGTGTCCCTTGTATGGGCTGCGCCTTTCACCACAGCAACCGCCATGGGATATGCCAGTGCATCTAACAATCTTCCTAATAATGGGGCATGCTGTATTGGTGTGCCATCTGTGAGCGGAAAGCCCCTCCTTTTCCACCGTGACAGTCCCGAGTGTACTGTAAACGACACGTAGGTAGATTCAGAATACATTGTGACCTCCTTGTCTTCATGCTCTTGTAATGCCAAGATCATTGCCACTAAATGGAGCTCTGATCGATCATCGATGAACCATCAATGAGGACCACCTTTTACCCCTTTAGATTAAGTTATTTCACTGGGAGTACATTATCATGTTTGTCTGTATATGTAGAACAGTCAGGAACACATTCCCCTCCGTGTAATGGATCAGCTATAATCTGGCAGGATTCACAGTGCAACATCAAACAATGTTTATTGATGAGTTGGACAATATGACTTCATATCCAGATGGACACTGTGTAGAGAGTGGACTTTGGTTTCTCGAAGAAGGCAAATAAGGAGTGCTCCACATATAATGTTACTGCACAGGGCATCATTATTGCAGATGAATTTTCTATTTCAAAGGCTACTGCAGCCAATGCTTGTTCACATGGGAAATGCCCTCTCATCACTGGATCTAATATCCCACTGTATTATGCCTGAGGTTTGTGCCCCATTGAAGTGATTTGCATGAGGACAGCTATTATCATGTACCCGTTTGAATATGTGAACACAAAAAACTGTTCATTATAATCTGGAATCCCTAACACAGGAGTTGTACTTGTTGCTTCTTTCAGGGCCTCAAATACATTGATCATGTTAACTGTCCACTCTTGTCTCTTGTCCTACTGTGCTGCCTTCTGTCCTTCCAAAAGGGGCCAAATATACGTGCTATATTCAAAGACCCGCACACACAACAATAGTTCCATAGCCCCAGGAATTGTTATAAATCTTTCACTGTAACTGGATGAGACATATGCATCATTGCCTCTGCTCTTTTAGGTGCCACTCCCCACCCTTACTTTGACATTCTCTTGGCCAAATATAATACTCCTTCCTGGCAATTCTGCAATTTTTCTTTGTCCACTTTATAGATTTTGTCAGCCAATGTGGTCAACATTGTCACTGATTCTGTCCTGCACTCTTCCTGTGTGGTGCTGCACTCTAACAAATCATTGACATGCTGTATAATGGTACTGGGCGTCTGTATGTATCCCAAGTCCATCTGCAGCACTCTTTTGAAAACACTGGGGAACTCACAGTACCGCTGTGGGAGTCTTGTCTGTTGGAGTCGGATCCCGCGGTAGGTATACACAGTAAGATATTGAGAATCTTTGTGCAATAGAATAGAAAAGAAAGCTTTTTATTAGATCTAGCACCGTAAAACATGTGGCCGTGGGTGGTATGCTACACAAAAATGTATCTGGGTTAGGCACAACATTAAATGCCACCTCCATAATGTTGTTTATGGGGTGTACATCTTGTATGAATCTCCAAGACCCTCCTTTTGTCTTTTTCACTGGATACACTGCTGTGTTGCATGGGGATTCAGATGGTACAATATTACCTTGTTGCATCAGGGCAGCAATGATCTCATACATGCCTTCAACTGCTTTTCTTGACATTGGATATTGTTTAACTTGAGGTAAAATTGCTTGTGCATTCAATTTTGTTCATAATGCTCTAATCCCTTTAAGCAGGCCTGCATCATAAGGGTTATTAGTCCATAGTACACTTAGTAAGTTTGCCACATCTTGTTGCATAAAGGATGGTACCTTTTTAGACAACAACATTATCTGAGTTATTTCCCTGTACTGTATTTGAAATTGGTATGGGATGGAAAATTCCAAAATGACTTCATCATCTGTGTATTCATCCTCAAATAAGTCTTCATCAGTCATGTCACTCAGTCATAATGTTGAGTCTAATGCTATGGCTGTACCCAGCTAACACCTTCCTTGTCTGTCCCATCTAACAGTACTCTGTCTTTTTGGAATACTGCTGCTTCTAAGTGTATCGTTATGATCTCTTCTTCTGCCACATCCAGGGGTACTTCTGCTCTAAAAAAAACTGTGGGTAATCGGAGCAGCTTCTCTTGTATTCATGGAAGCCATCCTAACCACACGCTTACTTCATAAAGAAATTATTCTGAATGTAGGGGTATCCCTTGTAATGCTTTCCAGCCATAAAATGCCCATAGAAACTAATTTGCATTTGCATAATAGATGCCTGGTGTCAAGCATATTACTCTTTCTTCAGTGAATTAAATTATCATTTTTATCTTGGCCATGGAGTCTTTTCTCAATATGTTAACCAGTGTCTTTCAGGAATACAACAATGGTGCAGCCATCATATCTTCTCCCACTGTTATAGATAACTGTTCTGTAAATGGAATGTTTGTCATGGCCCCAGAGAACCCTTGTGCGTCTATCATTATTTCTGATAGTGGAAATCCCCCTTCACTGACACAAGATCTTGTTGCCCCAGTGTCAACCAAAATAGAAAAAGTCCCATGCCCTATTGGCACCCCCACCCAAGGTTCCTCAACTGGGTTGGGAGTTAGTGATAGCACTGGGCACATCAAGTTTCTCTGTGCGCTGTCCTATTGTGAATACATATTCTTCCCTGTTCCTGTAAATGTGTTCCCTCCTACCACTGTTGCACCCCCCCCTGTTGTGGCTACCATAGTTTGTGGCAATATATTCCTGTCCCACCATCCAGACTGTTGCATTTGCATTTGTAATGGGTTCAGTGCTTGCTGCGGCGGTTGTAAATGTTGTATCTATGGTGTATGCTGCTGTGGTGCCTCGTTAATCTGTTGTTGCATTTGCGGTTGCATCTGTGGTTGCGGTTATGTTTGTGGTTGTGTCTGTTGTGACAATTGTTGCTGCTGCGTATTTTGAAATCTGTCCTGCTCTTGCTGTGTCTGTGCAGAATATTGTGGTGGAAATACAGGCCCCACTCCTGGGCCAGATTTCTGCCATCCTTCTTCAAATCATGGTCCCATTCCATCATAATCTCCTCCATGTATGCCTCCGAATTCATGCCCTCTTCCTTTTGGCACATATCCCCTCCCTCTGGTATAATCGTTATGTTGTCCCTTTTCTCCCATATATCCACTCGCCTCTTGCTGTTGATAGTCCTGCTCATAATTTTCTCCCCTAATGTCTGTTATCAACACTCCCTCCATCATTACCTTCAACAATGTCTTTTTTACTCATTTTGCTTTCTCTCTTTGCTTCTCTTCTATCTTATTTCTCTCCTTTTCTTATCTCAGTTGACAATAATGAACAATATTCTATTATGTCTCTGCCCATTGTTTCATTTCAATCCGTATAATCTTCTTTAGCTGTTTCTGTACTTCATTGGGTGGCCCTGACACAATATGAGTAATAATATGGGTTTATTTTTGTCCCACCCTTCTATAGTTTCTAATCGCCATTTTTCTTGAATTTCTTATATGTATTCTGCCAAACTTTAACTCTACGATTGTTAAATGGTGATCCATCATGTGCATTGGTTTGCGCAGTCACCCCGGGATACGCTACTCTTTTTCATAAATCATCTGATTGTTCTCCTAATGTCAAAGGAAGTAAGCTCTTTAAGTCTCCTATCGCTAACATCATTCTGGTATCTTTTTCTCCAGTTCATAAGTCCACTTCCCTGTCCCTGCTGTCAACGATGGTATTGTAGCCATCAAATAGTTTTTATCTGTTTGTGGCCACAGCACAATCTGAGTTAGTACCTTACCCTTTTGAAGAATGGCAACTGCATCACCCTTTCCTTGACGCATCCGTAGCCGCACCCTGCATCCCTTTCGTGTCACCGCCATGTGGCTTGCTCACGACCTGGGAAACTTCTTAGTCTGTTCACATAGGGTGTTTCTCTTCCTGAATGTATTGGGGGGAGCCCTGAAATTGATTGGCTCTCGCTCTCCGTATTAACTAGTCATTCTGCACGTCTATTAAGGGGTATTCTACTCTTCAGAGTGTTTTTATTTGGGGGGCCTGTGCCGCCTCTTCTTAATCTTTCTTCTCTTCACCTTCCCACTCTTCCTCTTTTAGCACTCTGTTGTATATTCCTCGCCTCACATACACTCCTCTTTCTATTCCATCTATTATGTTTCTGTTAACACTACCTGCAACTCCTCTCATGCTCTCTGCTCTTTCTCTGTTCTCAGTCACTCTTCTACTAATGCTGGCATTAACTTCCCTTCAGTACACTTCCCTTCTTTTTTCCTGCTCCTCTTGGTCTCCCTAGGTCCTTCAGGTTATCATTGTCAGTTCCCGGTCAGTCTAATTTAAATACTACCTGTCCTCCTACCCATTTGTCCGGTGTAACTGCTGCTTATTGTTCCCCCTCCCTTTTTGCTTTAGACACTTTTTAACTGTGTGGTTGCTTCTTTTAGCTGTGCTTCTAAACAGAGCCATTTATAATGTTCTCTGCGCTCTGCTAAGGCGCTTTTTATACCATTTCCCTTCTCTCCTTCCTTGTTATTACTTTCCACCTCTAGGGGCTCATACCGGGGCTAACTGTAACCGGCAGCAGATTGCAATGGATATAATCGTGACACCGCCGAATACGGAGGACATGGTTGAGGGGGAGGAGGTGCTGTGGGCTTCACACACCCTTCATCCCCTTTCCTAATTATGCTTTCTTTTTTAGCTTGCTCCTCCTCCTCAAAAATGTCCATAAGTCACATTTGCTCAGCCTGCTCAGTAATTGCCTTCCCTTATGTGTGGCATGTAAATATGTGTGCATATGTTGTAGCAGATGCTTTGAGTGTTTCCCTTCTTGAAACCACGGCTGGACCATTTTGCCAACCAGGCCTTTGACCCACTGTGCATGGTATTTCAAAATGTTTCTTTGATATTGGGGAAGCAACTTGCACAAGTGAAGAATGGGGGTGTCTGCCATTTTAATAAATAAATAAATAAATAAATAATAATAATTTAGCATTTATATAGCGCTAGGAACCCTCTGGTATCTGAGTGCTGCTTATTATTACCCACGGTGTGTGGTGCTCATTTATTGACCTCGGAAGGATGAAAGGCTGAGTTTGGCCCTGCCGGGATTCTAACCTGCATTAGCAGGCTCTGCACAATCCTAGCTGCTACTCAGCCATCACACAAAAAACACCTCCACCATCCTGTTCAATACCCAAATAATATCAACACAATCAACATCAATAACATTGATTCCAAACAGCTGTCTTCTCGTTATATGGGGTATCTCCTCTTACATCTTACTGCCTGCCGAAGGAGGCTGGGCTTTATGCCCTGCCACGCGGCCTTCTCCAACTAATCTTGGGAAGTTTTTCTTTTCTCTCTCTTCTTCAATACCCTTTTTGCCAACTCAAACAACAAAACAACACAACAATTCCAATCCTCCCCCGCAGATATTTCTGTGCACAGATATACTCACACTCTTTGATTTCCGAGGTCCGCCAGCTTCGAGTTTCCTCTATCTGTCTGCTTCCACCCTCTTTGCTCAGCATTCGCCTCCGAGACGGGGCTGGAAATGAACAGAAACTGGGCTCCTGCCAACCTCGTGTGTAATTGCACACTGAAACGTCTCCATTCAAGCAGACTCTGCTGTCCGAGGGAGCCGCGGCAAGGAAACATCAACCCACTGCTGGAGACTGGGTATTTCAGCAGTGCCTCCAAACATTAAGCTATGCCCAAAAGGTACCAATAAGAGAAACATACCCACTAAAGGAGTAACACCAGGTGCAAGAGAAAACCCAGCCTTATGAAAAGCAGACAACCGGTAGTCGAGCATACAAAATACAATCTCGAAATAACAACAGGAACAATTACTTTTTAAATTACAAACTCATCATAGATGACGTCTCAATTAGCTATTATCATAACACCTCTATTCTAGTCCTGGATTGGACGGTAGAGTATAGGATATACAGTTATCTATAAGGGAATGTCATAATAATTGCTTCTTCTATGGCTAATAACTCCTCCTAGTTAAAGCCTTCAACAAATGATACATTTTTAAATCAGCACCTTATTGGTTGGTGCTGTACTACACTAGTCGATAAGAGGAATACAGGGTGATTGGCCAGCTTTTAGCTCATCGATCTTGGCCACCTTCATGCAGTCCCAAGTTGGGTGGTGAGGAGGGAAGGATGGGTAAACTGATATGATCTGGTTAAAGAAAATACTTCCTCACTCATTCCCAGGGCTGATGCTTCTCACTGTCAGCCAAGTTCATTGGCTTGGCACGCTGTCCCTTTGTGTGGTGTCTAATTGGGCCAGGAACGAACAGTCATTGTTGGGATCACATGGTTGAGGACCACTGTTTAGAGGTCAAATTAATTTATTTATTGGCTTTTATGGTGTTCTCATGTGTGTGTGTGTGCTTACTTTAGGCAGCCCCTCGGGCGCTGTGTATTCATTTGTTATAAGATCACTTGGCTACGTAGCTTCCTGCACCTGGCCTTCAAGTATATGTGTGCTTCTCAATGCTACCAATTGAAACTAATTATCTTTAATAATTGTATGCTGTATGCCATGGAAAGCATTATCTGGTGTGGTTTCAGCTTGCTAAGCAGAACTCCCCTCAGTACTCTGACCTTGATGTCTGGGGCTCGTCCGAGCTCTCTGAGACCTGGAACTTGTTTTTCAGGGATTTTACGTCAGACTAATTCAGAATTGAGGAATAGCAGAATTTGATTGGAGTAATGGCAGTACTATGGTTCATTCTCTGCCATATTGTGCCTGCGTCCCTTGCATGTTAATGTAGTGTTCTTCGTGTCTATGCGTTAATATTCTTCATTTCTATGAGCTAATATTCTTCATGTCTACACGTGAATAGTTTTGATGTCTGTGCTCGGCATGTCTGTTACCTGTGCTTACATGTGCTTTGAGTGTGTGTGCATGCTGCCATTTAAATATTCCCTACATATATATATATACATATATCGACAGAAAAAAGAGGAAAAGAGAGACCACACTCTCCGCGAGCAAAATAGTAACACAAAATATAAAAAAAATGCACAGCTCACAAAAGGGAAAGGTTGATCATTTTAATAAATTGACAAAAATAACACAACAATAACACGGCCGGAGTGGCAGCAGCAACAACAGAGGCAGGACGCCCGTGGGCACGACCTGCAAACAACACGTTTCACGCTCAACTGAGCGCTTGGTCACGTAAAGGAAAGAAGAACCAGAGCACAATATCAACTGGAAAATGTAGTCCTTTGGCTGTGTCAGTGGAACTGAGGTGGTGCATATGGAGTGTGGAATATGTGGCAGCCATATTGGAATGAATAGGCAACTAATGCCAGCAATGGGAACCAGATTGGGTCCCATGGAAAAAGAGAAGGTCAATATAGTGCAAAGTGCACAGAAGGAAATCAATTGCAAATAAACAATTGAAGAGCAAGGGAGTATGGACTGGAACACATAGTCCACAGCATATGCACCTAAGGTTCCACTTAGAAATCCAGTTCGATTTATATGTCCAAAAAACCTAGTCATCATGTACATAAAATTCATTGGATAGAGCTTCCACACACAATTAAATAAAAAGGAATGCATGAGTGGCTGTAGATTAAAAATGTAAGGCCACCATTGCACAACCTCCTGTTAGGATAAGAATAATAAAGCAGCTAGTACATGTAAATGAGAACTACGCATTCAAGCAGCATGCAGTTCTACAACATGTAATGGATAGAATAAAGTGCAAGTGCATGCAAAAATAGCAGCATATACATGTGCAAATATACAAAGCCAGAGTAGCAGTATCTACATGTGCAAAAATGCAAAATCCATCTCTAGCCATTGGAGAATAAAGTGCAAATGTAAACAAGAATAGCAGCATCTATATGCGCAAATATGCAAGGCAAGGAGGGCAGCATATGCATGTGCAATAAAGTAAAATACAATTCTGTCCGGAGAGCACATCCAGAGTGGCGACGAAATGGCAGCCACTAGATGAATAAATCAGCAAATATAATAAGTTGACCAAAAAATACAGATGTAATGGCAAAATTGCCAATAGATTCCCAGGACATGTAGCTAAATGAAAAGCACAGCAACTCATCCCAATGTACAAAAATCAGAATACATAAATGAATAGAAAAAGGAGAAAGGAAACACTAAAGATGACGATGGGACAGAACTGAATAACAGCTGCAAAGATGACAGAAGTTAGCAAAAAAGAGAACTACAAAGATATAACCAAAATAAATAATACAGAGCTAATTTCCTACAGAATCCTGACTACGGCAACCCAAAGATTAGACCAAATAAGTCTAAAGGTAAATACGAGGACCATCAATAAAATAAAATGGAATAGTAATACAATCAAGCCGAAGATAAAATGAACAGAAAAGGAGATATGCCAAATAGAGACACCTACGCAAAAAAGAAAATCAAAAGCATCAGAAAAAGAAGAAGAAAATATATATATGTATATGTATACAAATCCAGCTTAGGTGCCCAAGAACGTGTATAGCTCCTCATCGAGGTTATGACCATTGGGAAACTTAGTATCGAAGTCCAGAATAAATCACGTTTCCAATTGTTTCAACTTTAAGACACAGCTGTTAAGTTGAATTGGAATGTGTGCCACCGCAAAGAACGTAAGCAAATTCAAATCGTTCTCATGTTCCTGTCTGAAGTGCTTAGCCATGGGGTACACA
The DNA here is from genome assembly GCF_040938575.1 of Ambystoma mexicanum. Lineage (NCBI taxonomy): Eukaryota > Metazoa > Chordata > Amphibia > Caudata > Ambystomatidae > Ambystoma > Ambystoma mexicanum. Next base: position 84,901,604 of record NC_090922.1, read on the forward strand.
GGGTCAGAGTTTTTAATTGCCCTAAGATGCTGCAAGATCCTCAATTTGAGCTTGCATGTGGTACTCCCGACATACCACTTCATGCAGGGACATGAGAGTACGTAAACAACAAATGCAGTGTCACAATTCATCGAATACTTGATGGTCTGGTTACATTTGGTAACTGGATGTATAAAAGATTTGCAAACAGTGGCATGAGCACAGGCTTTACATTTGGAACATTTGGTAAAGCTAATGGGAGGAGACCGCCAGCCAGTTGGTCCGAGAGGGACTTTTGTCAATGGGCGACAAGAAGCTGGAAACTGCCTTGTCTCTCAATGAGGGTACTCTTTTGTAAGTAATAGTGGGACATTTGGAAAGCAAAGGGCATAGATCTTTGTCCAAAATCAAAACACGCCAATGTCGTTCAATGATCGTACGGACATAGTTGGAGGCCTTATCAAAAGAAACAATAAGTCTGGGTTCATCATCAGTGATGATCTTATCGGACTTGATGCCATACAACAGTTTATCCCTATACAGTCCACGGGCCTTCATATAGGCCATTTCTATAGTTCTTCTTTCATATCGTTGCTTCAGAAAGTCAATGGCTGCCTGGGTGCAGTGATAATCGAAACATGCCAAGTCAGTACAATTCCTACGGTAACGAATAAATTCGCCATAGGGAATACTTCTTTTGCATGACACAGGAGGGCAGCTGGTGGCATGCAAGGGTAAACCAGTATTGGAGGGATCTTTCAAGAGTCACAGCCACATCGAGATAGATAATTTCAGTAGTGCTATGGCATTCTGTAAAACGTAAATTAGCCGTGTTGGTATTAATGCTTTTCACAAACAATTGCCAGTACATTTCTGTCCCTTTCCAAATTATAAAAACATCATCGATGTATCGCCACTAGGCGACGATTTGGGTAGGAAAACTGGATGCAAGCAAGTCACATAAAAAAGTAGCCTCCCACCATCCCATCGTCAAATTGGCGTATGACGGGGCAAAGGTACTGCAGTACCCCTTACTTGCCGATAAAAGGCACCCTCAAATAAAAAAAACATTGTTCGTCAAGCAGAAAAACGACATCTCCAAGATCATCGAGCTATGGCCATAGTGATTGAGTATCCAAAAGGTATTTGCAGGCTCCCATTCCCACCTGGTGATCAATAGAGGTGTAAAAGGAAACAACATCGAGAGTAGCCAAAAAAAGCCCATCCTCCCATGGTGTACTGGTAATGTGTTGCAGAAAGTCCTTAGTGTCCCGCAAATAAGAAGGCAAAACCGAAACAAAAGGAAACAGGGCCTCATCAATTAACTGTGCCAAGTGCTCCAGAAGGGAACCACATAACGTAACAATAGGTCTCCAAGGTGGATAAGTAAGAGATCTGTGTGTCTTGGGTTAAAAAATAAATGGTGGGTACAGTATGGCAGGAAGGGACAAGAAATTTGACTAAATCATCCTCGATGAGTCCAATGTCGGCCCACTTAGTGCAAAGACTGGTAAGTTCAGACTGTATATCTCCAAAGGGGTTTTTGGATAATTTAGCATAAGACAGTCTGTCCCTTAATTGATGATTGGCCTCAGTGACATAATGGGCGCTATCTTGAATCACGATATTGGACCTCGTATCTGCCTGCTTGATTACAATGTTCGATAGATTTTCTAATTCACGAACGGCCAGAAGTTGTGAGGCAGTGAGGTTCTGTTTGGTACTGACAGTTCTTTTCAGTAGTTTTCTGATGTCGCTGACACATAGAACGTAGAACGCTTCAATACATTCACCCACTGGAGACTGCGGATTGAATTTAGATTTGTCTTTGAGCCTTGTATGTACAACCCAGTTGGGATTCATGTCGAAATCAGTGAAGTCGACATTCGAGGAGTCAAACTGGGTATCTTCAAGGCAGGCTAGATCCATGAGTGATGGAATGTCTGAAATGAGGAGGTCAGTGCGACCAGTACGAGGTATAGAGGGCTTGGTTGCGGTAGGATTTATACAGAACATTTTCTTGAGTTTGATCTTACGAAGAAATTTGTCTAAATCTAAGCATGCTTGAACATAGTCGAAAGTCTCGGTAGGACAAAAATTGAGGCCCAGCGAAAGGACCGAAATCTGAGGCTTGGTAAGAACGTGAGAGGACAGATTAATGATTTGACAGAGCTTCATGGTATCGGTGGTCATTTTTTGACTCCAGAGTGCATTGATCTGCTCTCTTGATACGCCCCTGAGCCGTTTCCCACGCCGGCCCTGGCGAGTTGTATTCCTGTTCGCGATTTCTGTCCTCTTCCTTTTCCTCTTCCCTTGCCTCGACCTCTGCCACGTTTTTGATTCTTCCCGTCTTGGCATAATATCCGCATTTCGTCTAAAAAATTCAGCTTCGCTACAGGCTCCTCATTCTCAGAAGCTGAAACATCTGATTCAGACGAAATGGTGCCAAGATCACCAGATGCAGTGGATACAGGCTGAATAGCGGGATTTTTCCGCAAAGAATCAAATCATCTTGCGAAGGTAAAATTCCTTCCTGTCTCGTAATCCAATTTATCCCTAATAAACTTTTGATGTTTTCGCTGTTTGATTTCTTCTTCGTAAGCAAGCAACACCTCATTGATTTTGATGCGTAGTTGTTTGCCTTCCTCATTACTAGAAACCTTACTGAGTTCAGTTTCTTTCTTTTCCAGTTCTTCAAGGGCCGTAGCTCGATCAGATTTAGCATATTTAACCAGAATGGTAAGGAAATGAGCAGAACAACCTTTACTGGCTTCACCCCACTCTTGAAGCATAAGAGGATCTTGGTCCTCAAAGGATGGCATTGTCATAATACGCAGTCCTCGTGGTACACGTCCAATGTCCAAATAATTCTGCAAAGAATGCTCCTCCCACCATTTTGAGATTTATTTTTTTCACAGCTTTTCAATGTCTTTAAGCAAGGTTATCTCCATACTGAAATTCAAATTAGTCTTTTTTGCCCCAATAGTGGGCAAAGAGATAGGCATCTCCTGCTGTTCACTGAACAGATCCTTGGCCTGACTAAGCCAGGCTGCTGCCCAGGCGGCCTGCATGTTGTGCCGCTGTACACCGAACCGTGAATGCATGGGAAAATATAACCCAGATTTTAGGAAAAAAAACCTAAATTAAGTGAGCTGTGTTGCACTGAATTAGGAAGTATAGCCGCAGCATGCCAAACTATTGCTAAAAGCAGTATAGAATGGCAACAGTGAAAGCTGGTGTGGAATAAGTGAGAGGCACAATACCATCCCAATGGAAAACAGGGGAGAACAACAAGCACGAGAAACGGGCACCTACCGTACGGCCAGGGTCTGCGCGTCCTCCGGCACGCTTCACACGAGCCAGCGAGCAGGGGTACTCAAGCTCTGCTCCCCTGTGGGTACGACTCACATCCAGTAAACAGAACAGTCTACCACCAGCGGCAGTAGGTCCACTCGAAAAAACGACTCTGAGCAGAGGCGCGCCACAATGAAAGTCACAGTGCTGGTCCAACATGGTACGCTCGTGTGAAAATATCGACAGAAAAAAGAGGAAAAGAGGGACCGCACTCTCCGCGAGCAAAATAACAACACAAAATATAAAATAAATTGACAAAAATAACACAAAAATAACACGGCTGGTGTGGCAGCAACAACAACATATATATGTTACACGGCCTGTGGTAGCCTGAATGGAGAAAAACTTTGTTCACACCTATAGCTTCAACCGCTGGATGGATTTTCACCAAATTTGCAGCAGGGGCGGCGGCTTGGTCTCGAAAGCGTGCTTTTGTACATTTGGTGGAAATCCATCCAGTAGTTTTTTTTTTTTAATTACCAAAAAGTAGGTCCAGAAAAATTGTGATATCTGTGTCCGGTCTGCGAACACACTTCCCTGTTCATTCCGCGGACAGAACACCGATTGGCCAGTGGGCCTACGTGATGTCCGTTGACAGGTAACGTGTTCGCTGATTGGTTGGAGTGAAGCGTGAGGTGCGTCACATTTTCCTGATGTGCCCGCCAAGTTGAATTTGCATATATCCACGACCAGTAGTATCATAGTGTTTATAGGATAGTCGACATGGTGTGTAGTAGTTGGTTTGTTGGATTGTGTTCAAAATGTTTGTACCTAAGACTCTAGCATTTTGGGTTGTAGTTTGACAAACTTTTGCTTTTTGAGGAACAGGTTAGGATTTGAGATGGGTGCGTAGAGTGCACGTAGTCTATTGTATTCTACAATGCAAAGAATATCAGTGTTTACTTTACTTGCATCACAGTTGACTAGAAATAGTCCTTCAAGTGTACGTCGGCGTGATAGTGCTACATAGCTCATGCCTTCTTTAAACACTGTGCTGCCAATATCTATCAATGCTTGATCTAGGGTAAGACTTTGTAATTTATGAATGGTGACTGCGTATGCTAGAGATAGAGAAAATTGTTCTCTGCATACATACATGTCTTTGAAAAGAAGGAATCGGGCTGTTGAGCGTCCTATCCTTTTATCTTCTGACAGTTTGTCAAAGTGAATATTGACAAACTAAATGTTGTTATCACATGGGTATGTTTGAAAGCCAACAACTGTACCAAGTGCTCCATTAACTAGTCCTTGCTCCACATCAAGGTTACGTTTGAGCATTACTCTACAGTTTAAAGATAATTTAAATATTTTCTCTAAACCAGCTATGTTAGAGATAGAGTTTTCTAAGAGATCCAGGAGGACTTAGATACATTGGGCAGGAAGTGGGGATTTTAGAGAAAGAGAACCTACATTAAATGCTGGTTTAGCAGAAGGCTGCTACTATTTGTTTGCGTATGGGTGGGTTTCCATACATGTGTGAGTCTCTTTAGTTGACTATGAAGTGCCTATGATGCACTGAATCATGGAAAGAGGATTAACAGATTCATTTTGGTATTTGCGCAGCATTGTGCATGTTGCACCAGCAGTGAAACTTGATGTTCTATAGTGATATATGCAAATTAGGTATAATCAATGTGAGCCCCAAAAGCCTGTCAATAAAGTAACAAGGAAGGGTATCCTTGGCCAATAAGCCATCCCAAAAAATATTTCTTGTCATGTATGTGGCAAAATCACGTGAATGATATATTCCTTGAGCAATAGGAATTTTGAGTCTTGAGTCTCTCATGGACAACAATGATTAAGCATGTAGGAAAACAGGAAATGTAACATCTTGAGCACTTAAAAACCATAGGGGTACCTTGGTTATGGAGCTTTTCAATAATAATGAGTAGTGTTATGACCAGTAGACTGGCCACAGTGGATTTGAGTTAATTCTTTAACACTCTGGCATTAAAACAATAGGGCACTTAGCCCTTAGTTCCACCTTTGGCAGCCTCTGATATACACACTAGCGGAACGTGCTCCACCCTAACATGGCCCCCGTTCTTTCCATTATTCAGCGGCAGTGTATCCCTCTGCAGTAATTAAGTTTAAAGTAGGAATGCATGATTTGGGGATGTGGATGAAATCCCTTTAAACACGGTCGAAGAAAGCAATGGCTTCCTTGGTTCCATAAGACACCGGTTGAGTGGGGAATGAACTGAATACGTTTCCTGTAATAGAGGTCAGTTTCCAAAGCCGTGGACTCTGTTACCCATCCGTGTACCTAGGAGTATGAGGCAGTGTACGCGGTTTGTAGATGGTAGGCGTATAACGGGCACGACTGCATTATATAGTTGGGCATTTGGGCATTGAAAGCTGTTGAATGCCGTGAACATGTGTTCTATATGTGTAGTTGTCGAAGACCTAACTGAATTTTGTTTCCAAGAAATGTAACGGCTGTGAGGCATATATTGGACTGACAGGACGGGGGGCCTACTCTATTCCCTTTGCATAGTGGCTCCTGTGTTAGCTGCCAATTGCTCTGGAATATAAGGAAACCCACTAATCGCACCCTGGCCTTCCAAGGCTGAGGAAGAACGACTGTAAATTAGGAATAGTTCAATGCCGTTGAGGTCCAAATGTGCCTTGATCCTGTCACTGGGGACACTGTGCGCTTTTTCCATGATCCGGGAAATTGCAGTCTCACTGCCCGAGCTCATTAACTAAGGGTCTGCATTACTGCAGCTTAATATTTTTGCAGCAGGGCCAGGTTTGTCCTAATCATAGTGCTAGTGTGAAATGTGTCCTGGTATAATAATGCAATGAAAGAATATATTTTTTAATAGGGTAAAAATTGCCTTAGTCTCAATGCAAAATGTCTGTAATGTGGCCCAAAATGTATAAATTACTTATAAGTCAACCTTCAAATGGGAGTAGCGTTAATAAAAATGGTGGTATTGGTCTTCGTCAGAAACAGGCACAGCATTACCAGCATTTACATATTTACATACACTTTGCACTGGTGCAAGTGCAGTTGTGCATGGTATTAGTACTTGGGAAACATTGCCCTGATGCAAAAGCATATTATTTCAATGCATGTTTGCAACTGGGCAATTTTTGTCTTCATGCTAATATGGAAAGATATTAGCACTAGAAAAACTCTGCCCTGTTGCAAAAACTCAATGCCGGAATATTTTTTGCACAAAAGCCATTTTTGCCCTGGTGCAAAAACCATGCAAAATTGCACTTACCCTGGTGCAAATTTGTTGTAAAATGATTCCAAGTCCAGAGGCCAGTAAGAGCAGACACAAATATGCAGTGGGTCAATGGGCAGCAGAACGGACAGCGTTACGCGGCTCTCCCCAAGTCAAAGAATGGTTCGTGTGCTACTCTTGCACCAAATCTGCCCCATCAATATGGAAGTATTTGGCATCTCAGCAGATTTACACATGACTATTGTGCACGCCTAACCTACTAGATCTGCCGAAGTTAAGGTCATGTGTAACTTGGTTCAGGCCAGCTACGAGCCATAAGGCCACTCAGAGATGTATTACAATCATTGTATGCAAATTTATTTCATGAATATTAATGAGGGATATCGTGAAAATCCAACATGGATCTGGCCCTGGAGGCCTGGAGTTGGACAACCATAAGAGACTGCAAGTGCAGTCACCGGGGTAGAAGCCTGAGCGATAGTAGTAGTAGTAGGCCAAAGAGGTCTTTAAACTGTCTCCTGGGAACCAGCAGTTGCGGATTGATAGCTGGCCTTGGGGCCAGGGGAGTGAGTAAGCGAGATGGACCATTTGTGTAGCACACAATGTAGATTGAATCTTGCTGAGGGTGACTCACAGAAGGCGGATCATCAGGGCCTTGTTTTACCACTAGAAGCCCCCGCTCCGCCAGTAATTCTTTCACCCATGCCTGTCCCCGATGGTGCTTTTAATTCCTCGGATCTTGCTGAAAAGCTCACAGCGCTTTGGAGTAAAGGCGGCCTTTCTATTGCGGCATGCTCATTGTTCGCGCTCAGGGAAGCATTAGGCAAATGCTTCTTTTGTGTTTCTGCCGCAGGCTGGAAATGCATGAAGCAGAGACGTGTCAAGGAGTGACACCGAATAGGCGTATTCTGGGAATGCAAAATATCTGACAAGGCTCACCTCTGTGTAGGAAGCCATCTCACACTGCACCATTGAATCATCACTTCTGTTCGCCATAAACTTGGTCACATTTGGGACTCGTGGCCGCATTGCACTATACATGATGTTTAGGCGCTCTGATATAAATCCCAAATAAATAAGTACAAAGTAATGAAACTCTTCCATACCCCAGTCATAAGTGTCAGCCTTGACGTGGCTTATGCATCTGTGAATCTGCTTTTTAATTCTGTTTTTATAGCGCGTCGTTTATTGAACGAGCTTTGCTATCTAGTGACATCACCATGGAGAAGGCCCAGAGGTTCCTCAGCCATGATTCAGCTGCTCGCATTTAAAACAAAACTAATTGGACAAGTATTTTCCACCGCCACGCTTTTGGCAAGTATTTTCCACAGCCACGCTTTTGGCAAGAATTTTCCACTGCCACGCTTTTGGCAAGTATTTTCCACTGCCACCTTTTGGCAAGTATTTTAAACTGCCAAGCTTTTGCCAAGTATTTTCCACTGCCAAGCTTTTGCCAAGTATTTTCCACAGCCACGCTTTTGCCAAGTATTTTCCACTGCCACCTTTTGGCAAGTATTTTCCACCGCCACGCTTTTGGCAAGTATTTTCCACCGCCACGCTTTTGGCAAGTATTTTCCACAGCCACGCTTTTGCCAAGTATTTTCCACTGCCAAGCTTTTGCCAAGTATTTTCCACTGCCAAGCTTTTGCCAAGTATTTTCCACAGCCACGCTTTTGCCAAGTATTTTCCACAGCCACGCTTTTGGCAAGTATTTTCCACTGCCACCTTTTGGCAAGTATTTTCCACTGCCACGCTTTTGGCAAGTATTTTCCACTGCCACCTTTTGGCAAGTATTTTCCACTGCCAAGCTTTTGCCAAGTATTTTACACTGCCAAGCTTTTGCCAAGTATTTTCCACAGCCACGCTTTTGGCAAGTATTTTCCACTGCCACCTTTTGGCAAGTATTTTCCACCGCCACGCTTTTGGCAAGTATTTTCCACAGCCACGCTTTTGCCAAGTATTTTCCACTGCCAAGCTTTTGCCAAGTATTTTCCACTGCCAAGCTTTTGCCAAGTATTTTCCACAGCCACGCTTTTGCCAAGTATTTTCCACAGCCACGCTTTTGGCAAGTATTTTCCACTGCCACCTTTTGGCAAGTATTTTCCACAGCCACGCTTTTGCCAAGTATTTTCCACTGCCAAGCTTTTGGCAAGTATTTTCCACAGCCACGCTTTTGGCAAGTATTTTCCACAGCCACCTTTTGGCAAATATTTTCCACAGCCACGCTTTTGACTGGGCAGTGCCTGAATCATTTCTTTTCGTTGAGGTTTAACTTTGATGTTGGATTGCTTGCTTTCTCAGCATTTGTAGGTGTATCTTCTCATTATGTCGGAGGAGAGGCTTCTCGGGCACCCTGCATGAAAAGTGCAGTATGCTCATCTCCAGAGGTTTGCTTCCCAGAATCAGACTGGCACTGCCAATGGCATTTTATAGAGGCCCAAAATATGAAGCAGTGCCATAGACGCCAATAGCTAAATTCCTGCGCTCTGTCCCTAAAGAAGCAGAGGAGGACGCAAGAACAGGTGGATCGCCTTATACTCCTTTCGATCCTTCCTTCTTCCTCATCTTTCCCCAAGAAGAGCTGTTCGACAGATGCCAATTCTTGCCTCATGGGAGCCATGAGTACTAATAGTGTCACGCTGTTTATTCCTAGTGGTGCTACTTGCCTTTCTGTCTCCGCTTATGCCCAAGGACAATGGCAGCATAGCTGGCATTGCTCCCAGTCGCAAGTGAATAAAATTTGGTGGAACTCTATATATAATATTCATAGGTTGGAGGGATGTGTTGCCTCATCCCCATATCTAGTTTGTAAACATGAATTAAAGTGGAACATATTTCTTGATTTTTTACTTAATAATGTTCCCATTTCATAATACTAACTTGCTACTATCATATGATACTGTCTAATCCCCCACCCTCTCATTTCTGTCTGTTTTGTCTGTCTTTTGTATACCTTGTCTTCATCTTCTCGTTTCAAAACTTTATTTTAAATCACTTTGTAGATATATACCCTATTTCAATTTGTATTTTTTCAATCATCCTATTTTACACCCAATTGTATTCATTCACTTCTGCTACGGATGTCTTCTGTTATATTGCTGTGTACTATTATTTTTCAATAAAATACCTTCCAACTAAAAAAAAGATATAAATACAGTCTGCTTATAAATCGATGGACTAAGAGAAAACTATTATTGGATCAGTAAAGCAGAATGCTTTCAGATGAAACTAAAACTTAATTGAAAGGCAGACAATATAAAAGATGGGTCAAAATAATCTAAAGACCCAGGAGCCCCCGATTGGGGACTGGATGCATACTTTATGTAAGTGAATTGTCAATCAGAGACATGGAAGCACTTAGAGAGATGGAGCTCCATGAGAAAAGGGGACAGGCGATGACAATTTCTATTAGATGGCTCTGACATAATACAACTCTTCCCATTAGGAAGTGCCTTAGAGGCTAAAGGCTTGAGCATGAAGTCATAGGATTATGTTATTTTCCTAAATTGGATTGCTGAGGGATCAAAGAGAATTGGGAAATCAAGGTTAAGAAACTATTGGGATGCATGTCCAAGTCCCCTGCCCCCAAAACGATTCAGGTTGAGGAAAATATAACAAGGGCATAACGAAACCAAGAAGCATGTCTACAGGGGGAAGGTGGGTGAGCAATAGGCGATATATGGGTGGGGTCCAGGGAGTAAGGGTTATGTGTCTTGTCAAGGCCCGGGGGTGGGGGTGTACCTGTGGGTTGAGGGAATATAGCAGTTCGTAATATGAATGAACCATGTAATAGCCAGCCCAGACCCACGGCAGAAAACACAGAACCACCACCATATTAAAATTAAGGCCTAGAAAGGCCAAGCAACAGCTCTAGCAATAGCAGATCTCGGCATCCAGCTCCATGCCACTTTCCCATTAACGTTCCCAGCTCAGGCATTGGATGAAAAGGCTTTCGCACCGAGCAGATACAACCATCCACTGGGCCTCATTATAACATTGCTGGTCCGGTAACAACGGTGCCGGTAGGCTTACCGGCACCGTTGTTACCAGACCGACAAAGTCCAAGTTTGTGGGTGGTATGCTGTCCCGCCCGCCAGGTCTGACCTGGCGGGCGGAATGGCACCTGCCTGCAGATTTTCATGGTAACACCAGCACCCTTATTAACGGTGCCGGTGCTACCGTCCTCCCGATTCCCATTACGTCCTACGGGACTCGAATGGGAATGGGGAGTTACTTTTTCCGATGTAATGCCCCAGTGATTCCCCATTGCCAGGCGCCAGAAAATAAACACGACTCTGGCGGCAGCCTGCTGTTTTTACCGGCACGGCTACTGCCAGAGTCGTAATGAGACCCATTGTCTTACGTTGCAGGCCTAGGCAATCAGAAAGGATATGAATAGCCAAGCGAAGGTAGGGCTGAGCCTGTCCTTAAAGGACGATCTCCTGGGAGCCAGGGCAGAGGTCCTGAGCTGGCAAAACTGTTCAACCCAGATTTGCAGTACTAGTACGCTCCAAGATAATGGTCATTCCATTTGAACTGCCAGATGCCCCTTAATAGAACTCCTAAATCCCTCAATATTTCACTGATTAGTGTGGTCCTGGAGAAGCCCAGGTGAAGGTCTGGGGAGGGGCAGCCATCAAAGGAGAGCACAGAGCAGGATGTCCTGTGATTTGTACGGCAAGGTGCATGGGGTGAGAACAACAAATTTAGGTCAGTGACTGGGAGGCATGGCGGAGGCACCCGCGTGTCTGGGATCCAAAGAGGTGCCTCTCATTTCAGAGGGCCAATTTGACCTCGAGAGTATCCAGTGAGCTCATGTCTAATTACCAGGTGCCCATCACATGAGGTGTTCGTTGGAGAGGAACATTCTCAAGCAGGCTGCCAATCAGGTCTCTCGAACCTAAGGTGGCAAGGCCAAAGTCCACGGAAGGGGATTGGCACAGCAAAATCATGACCAATTATTTGGCATCTCATAAGGAGCAGGTGGCATGCACTTAGGGGATGGCCAACGAGCATGGGGAATAAGTACCTAATGTTGCATGCATCAAAGGTGATGACAGTATTCTTTATACCATGTTGCTTTACTTGGAGCTACCCAGTGCGCCCTGTGGCAGTCAGTTTAAAATGCCCCTACTGGCATAGCGGGGATGTCCCCTACTCTTCCCACCCCATATCGCAGACATAGATACAATGATTACTTTCCCAATCATAATAACCAAAGAAACAATGTATATTTTTGGAAACAAAAGATCACATTTATTGGAGTCAAGCAAACAAATTGGGGGCAGTCCCGTCCTTCTAAGCAAAGCAATATCCTAAAACACCTTGTAATGTAGCCCTTTTGATTCCCCAGGCTTGCAACAAGATTTATTGTCCACAAGTGACATGTGTAACCTCCGGGTTGCAAAGTAGCAGACTTCACATCTTGCTAGTAACTACCAGGCAGTAATAGACCCAGGACCACTGCATTCAGTTGATGAGGAGTCTCAACTGTCTGTAAGGGAGTCAGCGCCCATCGTGCCCGAACCTGGCTCGAATGCGGCCATCGGGTACCACTCACAGCTGAAACCGCAGCATCAAAGCTCCTCCCCGGCTAGGACCACTGCTTAACTCCACCTGTGGTAGAAAAAGAAAAGTTAGCAACAAAATGACACAATCTATGACCAGAAGCAATTGTTAACACATCACAAAATGAACCATATCTTTCTGTACCCTTATCTAGTCATCAGGTGGAACCTTCCCTTTTGGGTATCCATCCAGGTTTAGCCTGTTCTACCCAGATCTAAAACGCAACCGGATGCATGAAACAAGCGAGAGGGCGGGAGGGGCTTGTGCTAGGACCAGCTGCCGCCAGCCTTATGAGTGCTTCCCGAGCCCAGAGCCGGATATGGGTAGGCCAAGGAACACCCCTTCTGTCTCCCTCAGGAGAGGCGAGGGGTTATATACACCAGGGAGTGTGGCCAGAGGGGTGGCCCGCTGTGCAGGCTGTCCCTCTAGTGCCCACAACAGGGGCTGGCCAGCCCCTTAGCGGGACCATCCCCTACTTTGGCCCCCCTCCATACCCCAGACATAGATGGAATTATTACTTTCCCAATCATAATAACCACAGAAATGATGTATATTTTTGGAAACAAAATGTTACATTTATTGCAGTCAAGCAAGCAAATGGGGACTGTCCCAGCCATCTAAGGAAAGCAATGTCCTAAAGCTCTTTCTAAGGTAGCCCTTTGGATTTCCTGGGCTTGCAACAAGATTTATTGAACACAGGTTACATGTGTCATTTCCGGTTTGCATAGGAGCGGACTTCCGCCTCTGGTTAGCAACTGCCAGGCAGTAATAGACCCACTGCATTCAGTTGATGATGAGTTTCATTTGTCCGCAAGGGAGTCAGCATCACTCAAGCCTGAACCTGTCTCAAGTGCGGCCACCGACTACTGCTCGGAGCCAAAACCACAGTGTCAAAGCTCTTCCCCAGTTAGGACTGTCCCGTAACTCTGCCATGCTTTGGGGGTGGCTCCCCAATGCCCCCTATGCCTCCAAAACAGTAAGTCATATTCACCACAGAACCTACTCGCACCCCGCCTTTCTTAATGACACTGGCAATTCTGTGAGGAAGACTCCAGCCCCTTGTCGGAAGGATGTACACGGTAGACCTTAAAATGGGATGGGAGCAAACACAAACAACAATGCCTAATAAATCCCAGGCCCTCAGGTTTTGCAAATGTTTCTATGATCCTGTTTAATCTCTGTCTAGATTTTTCCATTCCAGCGATGGAGGAGGCTCCACGCCACTGCTCCCGGAGGCGTAATTTCAGACCAAACTATCTGTGCTTGGCAACTCTTTTGCTAAGATCCTTAGTACCTCCTTCATCTGTGCCAACACGCATCCCCTTCCCAATGCGGCGAGGTCATTCCCACCCAAGTACAAGACCATAACTCATGGTGCTGGCCCCCATCACAGAAGGCAACAATGAAGGGCATCTCATACCCGACGTGCCCAGCCAAACCACTTTCATCTAGCTCAATCCCAAATTGGGACCTCTATTCCACTGTTGTGCTTTTTTCTCAGCCCAAGCAACAAACCAATGCCCCATAAACCATACTGCCTCACTCTCTTAACCTTTTGTTTGGAACACCCATGTTTCTGTTTTAGCGAGGGCGGCCCTCCTCTGGTATCCGACTGCCAGGTCAGTCACTCCCATAACCTTTGTATGGATCACTTCTGATTCCATTTCAGCGAGAATGGCTCGCCTGTGGTATCCAACTGCCAGGTCAGTCACTCCCATAACAATGATTGGAGGGGGGGGGAGAGTACTAAGAGCTGGTGGTGGCTTTGCCTTACTCAGAAGTATTCTGGCTAATTGCAGCCGGACGGTAGAAACCATAGGGCCCGTACTCTAGGTTCCCAGGGTGCAGTTCTGTTTGAATTTGTTGGTGTTTCTACTCATTTGGCGCTAGTACATTCCCTCAGATGAGTTATTTTTGTTTCTTTGTCTCAGTTGAGTATAATAACTTGGATCCACAGACTGTTTCTTTAATATACCATTGTTGGTTTATTGTGGTTTTGTTCCTAATTTTTTTAAATATACAAAAGGTTTAGAAGATGGTGCTGACATGTGTTTCGACCCTATTACTGGTCTTTATCAAGGCTGGATTGGTTATATGTGCTGCATCACTGGTATGTTGGCTGGAGGCTCATTAGTTTTCCATAGAGGAGAGTGGTAAATTCTCTCTGGTTAGGCGTATCTTGATTAAGGTTGTTGGTTAGCTCGCTGTTACGGACTTGATGGTCCTGCAGAGTATGAATACCTCCGTCCCCAAGTACCACACAGACAACACCAGAAATACTGCCTGTGCGGTCTTTGAGGCCACAGGTGGTAGTCCGTCGGGCCTGATTCAGGAACAGCCAGAAGAACCCCTTGAACGCTGTAAAGCAAAGGATTATAAAGTTATGCACAGAACAGGAAGAATAACACAAGAACACAGGTAACTTGGCACTGCTTACCTATGTGTACAAAAGGTTGCCCAGAGATGCGAGGAAGGACTGGACCCCAGGGCAGGAGCTGTATGAGGTCAGGAGTATGGACAGGTAAACACCTAGCGTGGGGGCCTGAGGCCAGGTTCCAAGACAGAAAGACGTGATCCGTAGAGTATCCAGGGACGATACCATAGTCAGGCAACAAGAGGACCAAAGTTCGAACAGTAGGAGGGTGAGGCAGAACAATCCGTGGGACAAAGCGCAGTTCAGCAACAGGAAGTCCAAAGTTCGAACAGTAGCAGGGTGAGGCAGAGCAGTCCGTGGAGCAAAGCGTAGTTCGGCAACAGGAGGTCCAAAGTTTGATTTGTAAAAGGGTAAGGCAAAGCAATCCGTGGAACAAAGCGTGGTCGAGGAAACAATCCGTAGGTCAAAAACGTAGAACTAAGCGTCACGTGATCCAGGAGGAAAACAGCTGTGAAGCAACGCTCCTTGTTTCCGGAAGTCTTTTATACAATGTCAGGAGTCACGTGATACGTGACACGGAAGCGTTGCTGCGTGGTGGAAAATCCCGTGATCCGTGACGCGCGGGTCTCCGTGGGCAACGCTTGGCGTTATGGCGAGATGAAATCCTCCAGTTCAGCTGCCAAGAACGGGAGCGGCGATAAACGCCGGGTCTGCCATGCTGCAATCCAACAGGATGGGCGAAGGGCAAGGGATTGCGTGAGCCAGGGTACGTGTGTGGGGTAGTGGGAGGGACGGAGGCCGAGGGCGGAGAAAGAGCACCTGTAGGAGATGCACTCGGTGCGGGAGACGTGACAGAGTCCCCCCTCAAAGGCCCATGACCCCGTGGGCAGGTAGGGCAGTCCCTATGAAAACGGGCAACAAGAAGAGGGGCATGGACATCATGGGAGGGAACCCAAGAGCGGTCCTCGGGACCGTAACCCGCCCAGTCCACGAGATACTGAAGGCGACCCCTGTGAAAGCGGGAACCCAGGATAGCACTAACCTCGAAGACATCCGGGGAGGACACCGAGACAGGGGTGGGTGGAGCACTAACACAGGTAGGAGCAAGGCAGGGCTTGAGGAGAGAGGTATGAAATACCGGGTGGATCCGCCAAGCAGGAGGAACAGCAAGGCGGAAGGCCACAGGGTTCAAGACCTTTGCGATCTTGTAGGGACCCACGAAACGGGGCAGCAGTTTGCGACACCCAGGGATACGTAAGTGCCGGTTCGACAGCCACACCCGGTCACCCACGCGATATGCAGGGGCCACTGACCGCCTCCGGTCAGCCTTTCACTTCATCAACGTCTGGGCCTCACGGAGATGGATAAGGGTCTGAGCATGGACATCCGCCAGGTCGCGAACGCATGCGTTGGCAGCAGGGGTGGCAGAGGAGAGATCAGGGAGCGGGAGGGTGCGTGGATGTTGACCATACATAGAATAGAAAGGGGAGAAACCAGTAGCTGAGTGTCGTGAGTTGTTATATGCGAATTCAGCCAGGTGGAGCAGATTGGACCAGGAGTCTTGGTATTGAAGGGTCAAGCACCGCAGGTACTGTTCCATGGCTTGATTCACTCTCTCGGTCTGCCCATCGCTTTCTGGGTGATAGGCAGAGGAGAAGCGAGCATCAATATCCAGGAGCTTGGTAAGGGCACGCCACAAACAGGAAGTAAACTGCGACCCGCGATCCGATATGATGACCTGCGGAAGACCAAAGAGACAAAAGACCGTCTTGAAGAATAGATGGGCCAATGTTGGGGCCGAGGGTGTGCCGGTACAGGGAATGAAGCGGGCCATCTTAGTGTAGGAGTCCACGATAACCCAGATGGTGTCATAACCTTGTCTGCGTGGTAGGTCCGTGACAAGATCCATGGAGATAGTATGCCACGATCGGGGGGAATGGGAAGCGGCTGGAGTAAGCCCAGGGGGCGTCCTCTACGTGACTTGCATTGGGCGCATATCGAACAGGTGTTTACGTAGTTCTCTATATACCTTCTCATGGACGGCCACCAGCACCACCGGTGTAGCAGATCCAGGGTGCGTTGCTGCCCTGGATGACCGTTTATGGCAGCATCGTGAGACCAGGCAAGCGCTTGGTTGCGCACATCGCACGTGGGAAGGAACAACTTGCCCTGGACAAACGGCAACCCCTCCCGAAGTACAATATCCCATTCCGTGAGTGCAAGTGGGTGTTGGGAGACCCATTGTCTAATGGCGGTAAGCAGGGGCGGGGATGGTGTACACAAACAAATAACATGACCCTTCCCCAACAATGTGTCTGGAAACGAAGACGGTGGTTCCCCCCCAGGAGAGCGGGAAAGGGCATCCGCCTTACCATGAACAAGACCTGGCCTGTGCTTAACCACAAAATCAAAGGCAGCAAAGAACAAGTGCCAACGCACTTGTCTGCTATTCACGCATTTAAGAGAGACCAGATCCTGTAGGTTCTTGTGGTCCGTGTATACTACTGTCTGGTGTTTCGCCCCCATGAGGTGGTGTCGCCATGATTGGAGGGCGTCCTTGATGGCCAACAGCTCTTTCTCGGTCACTGTGTACTGTGACTCGGCTACGGTGAACTTCCGTGAGTGATATGCTACCGGATGCAAACTACCGTGGCTGGACATGGCTGGGACAGTATGGCACCCAGAGCAAACGAGGAAGCGTCTGCCTCTATTACAAACGGGAGGTCCGGGTCAGGGTGCTGCAACACAGGGGCAGAAACAAACCTGGATTTAAGCGCTTCGAAAGCCTCCTGATGTACAGAGGACCAGGCGAAAGGGACAAGAGGGCTGGTCAGCGCAGTCAGAGGAGATACAATGGAAGAAAAACCGGCGATGAAACGCCGGTAAAAGTTAGCAAAGCCGAAAAAAGACTGGAGTTGTTTGAGGTTGACAGGGACTGGCCATTCCGTGACAGCACGGACCTTCGATTGGTTCATGGATAACCCTTCAGGGGTGATGTGAAAACCCAGGAATTCCACCTCCCTCGTATGAAACAACCATTTCACGGGCTTGGCGAACAGGGCGTTCTTCTTGAGGTGGGAGAGGACCTCTCTGACATGAGCGATATGTTCTTTCAGGGAGGACGAATAGATCAATATGTCGTCCAAATAGACCACCACGTACGTATCCAGGATGTCAGAGAATACGTCGTTGATGAAACGCTGGAACGTTGCAGGGGCATTACAGAGCCCGAAGGGCATCACGGTGTATTCAAATAATCCCTGTCGGGAGCAAAATGCCGTTTTCCATTTGTCTCCACGCCGCATGCGGATTAGGTTGTATGCCCCTCTCAGGTCTAACTTGGTAAATAGGGACGCCTTTGTCAACCTGTCCAGTAGCGTGGAGAAGAGCGGAATGGGGTACCTGTTCTTTACGGTGATAACATTTAACCGCCTATAGTCTACACATGGGCGCAGATCGCCTTCCTTTTTTGGGACGAAAAATATAGGACTGGCAGCTGGAGAACAGGAAGGGCGGATATGACCCAAACGCAAGGCTTGCTGGATGTATTCTTTTAAGGCCCGTTCCTCAGACTGTGATAACGAGTAGATCCTACCCCTTGGTATGGGAGCATCTGGGAGAAGATCAATAGGACAGTCGTAGGGTCTGTGTGGAGGTAGACCTTCCGCTGTGACTTTGTCGAAAACCATATGATAGTCGTGGTAGTCCACGGGAATGCCTGCCATAACAGCTCCCACGGTGTGTGGTGACGTGGTGTCGGGAACTATGTCCCTGATACTGGAGGAAGCCAAAGCACCGAGGATCCTGGCGGGAGAGGAGAGTGATTCTGGTTCTGTTAGGCAGAAGTGCTGGCATTCCTCCGACTCGAACGTTACTTGTCCCGTTCCCCAATTAATCAAAGGGTTGTGGTGCCGTAACCAGGGGATACCCAAAAGAACACCGAACTGTGGCGTGGTGATGAGGTCAAATGACAGGTTCTCCTTATGAGTGCTCTGTATTACTACTTCCAGAGGCGCAGTTTGGTGTTTAATTGGACCAGAGGCCAAGGATGTGCCATCGACTGCTTGCACTGGTTCCGGGTGTTCCTTTTTAATCAGAGGCAGATTGAGATGATGGGCTAATGCGATGTCTATGAAACAACCCGTGGCCCTGGAGTCGATCACGATCTGAACAGCATGGATGATCTCCTGGGTAGGTTTCAAAAGGGCATGAACCACAACCGGTCTGATAGGACCGAAGGCGGGTTCAGTGGGGGTCGTGGACAGGCTCGCCGGTGCCCCCTGTATCATGGGCGAGCCTTCTGAAAACCCGACGCCTTGTTCTTTGGTCGTCGGGGGCATTCCCTTATGTAGTGTCCATTTAGCCCGCAGTAGAAACAGGCGTTGTCGGTTCTCCGACGTTCCTGTTCGGACTGTGTTATCGGGCTTCGAATCCCGCCTATTTGCATGGGTTCGGAACCGGCGGGAGAAGGGGCTGGGGTTGACTGGCCGGCAAACGTGGTTTCTGCCTTCCGTTCGGACCTCCGGGCGTCCACCTGTAGTGCAAAGTCTACAAGATCCGTAAATACAGAGGGAAGGGCAGGAATCACTGACAGAGCGTCCTTCATGGCGTTGCATAAACCTCGGTAGAACACGATCGCCTTCTTTTCCTCTGGCCAGGAAGTTTCAGCGGCGAGCTGATTGTACCGGGTGATGTACTCAATAAGTGTTTGCTTTCCCTGTGAGAGATCTAGTAATTTCAGGTCCCTTGAGTGGGCCTTGTAGCGGGTGTCAAACACTTTAGCCATCTCCGTTATGAGAAGCTCGAAATCGTATAAAGCAGGGTGGTCATTTTCTAGCAACGGGTTTGCCCAGGTAGCTGCTACTCCAGATAGATGAGACAAAAGAAAGGCGGCCTTTGTGACAGAATCGGGGAGGGCTTGGGGTCTGCACAAGAAGTGAAGTTTGCATTGGTTTATGAAGGTGCGGTATTTCCGTGGGTCACCCTGGTAGCGTTCTGGGGCAGCAAGAGGGAAAGAGGTTGGGAGCAACACAGCAGTGGGTGCGGGGGCTGGAGCCGGGGCAGGCTGGACTGGAGGGGCAGGGTCCCCGAACTCGGTGTCTGCAGGTAGAGGATAACGTGTGCTCTGCAAGGCGTCTAGGCGATGGTGAATGGCGGTTGTGGCTGCGGCCATGTCGGTCCTAAGGGCCGCTACGGCCTGCATTAGAGCGGTCACTGGGTCCCCGGCGGAGGGATTCATACTCTCAATGGCCAAAAGCTTCACAGTCTGTTACGGACTTGATGGTCGTGCAGAGTATGAATACCTCCGTCCCCAAGTACCACACAGACAACACCAGAAATACTGCCCGTGCGGTCTTTGAGGCCACAGGTGGTAGTCCGTTGGGCCTGATTCAGGAACAGCCAGAAGAACCCCTTGAACGCTGTAAAGCAAAGGATTATGAAGTTATGCACAGAACAGGAAGAATAACACAAGAACACAGGTAACTTGGCACTGCTTACCTATGTGTACAAAAGGTTGCCCAGAGATGCGAGGAAGGACTGGACCCCAGGGCAGGAGCTGTATGAGGTCAGGAGTATGGACAGGTAAACACCTAGCGTGGGGGCCTGAGGCCAGGTTCCAAGACAGAAAGACGTGATCCGTAGAGTATCCAGGGACGATACCGTAGTCAGGCAACAAGAGGACCAAAGTTCGAACAGTAGGAGGGTGAGGCAGAGCAATCCGTGGGACAAAGCGCAGTTCGGCAACAGGAAGTCCAAAGTTCGAACAGTAGCAGAGTGAGGCAGAGCAGTCCGTGGAGCAAAGCGTAGTTCGGCAACAGGAGGTCCAAAGTTCGATTTGTAAAAGGATAAGGCAAAGCAATCCGTGGAACAAAGCGTGGTCGAGGAAACAATCCGTAGGTCAAAAACGTAGAACTAAGCGTCAAGTGATCCAGGAGGAAAACAGCTGTGAAGCAACGCTCCTTGTTTCCGGAAGTCTTTTATACAATGTCAGGAGTCACGTGATACGTGACACGGAAGCTTTGCTGCGTGGTGGAAAATCACGTGATCCGTGACGCGTAGGTCTCCGTGGGCAACGCTTGGCGTTATGGTGAGATGAAATCCTCCAGTTCAGCTGCCAAGAACGGGAGGGGCGATAAACGCCGGGTCTGCCATGCTGCAATCCAACAGGATGGGCGAAGCGCAAGGGATTGCGTGAGCCAGGGTACGTGTGTGGGGTAGTGGGAGGGACGGAGGCCGAGGGTGGAGAAAGAGCACCTGTAGGAGATGCACTCGGTGCGGGAGACGTGACACTCGCGCTCCGGTGCTCGATTTCCGCATTGGTGTGTGAGCCAATTTGTATATCTTACCTGGAGCTGCTAATCCACCCCTCTACACATTATTCCACATTTCCCTGGACCAAACCAATATCCTAATGAAACCCTGTATGACAGTGTACATTGATGTCGCCACCACCATGAAGCACCGGACTCTCTGGACAAAGCCAATCTCCTAATGCAACCATATATTGCAGTATACATTGATGTGGCCACCCCCCTGAAGCACCTGATGTCACCTCACCTAAATATGTATATACCCCTTTGCCAAAGCAACATGGCCCTAGTTCTATACAATTATAATTGCACAACTGAAATAGGCATGGCTGCAAAAAATATTTCATAGGCATGGCTGTCGCTCTTCCATCTTGGACGGTACACCCTGATCCTACTGATAATCCCTCGGAACTTGTCTTTCCAATGCGCATATCTTACCTGGACCAGTAAATACACCCTTCTTTGCCGTGCACATGGTTTACCTGCACCACTTTACACCCTTCTTTGCCGTGCGCATGATTTACCTGCGTCATGCGGACATCCTAGTAGAACCTGTGACTTGCCACACGTTCTGAACTGCTTCCATTTTCCTGAGCATACACCATTACAGCGATATTACCTTTTACATGACCATGCAATGTTCCTTGCACCATTTGTAATACTTACTGGGCAAAGGTCTGCAACCTTGTACCTGTGCCCAACTCCCCCTTTCTACGAATGGGCCGTCGCATGATACAAACCTATCTACCGTGCCCCTCTTCCGGCCCATTCTCCTGCGACACAACCTACAAAATCAGCAATCCCATTGGTACAATTAGGCCGAACTTCCCCAAATACGGAACTGCTCGCTCGAACAAATTCACCCGCATCTCACTTGTACGTCTCCATGTCTTTGCTCTTTCACCTCTGTGAGAGGCGGCCTGAAAACCAGACCTTGCAGTTGGTGGAACCACGCTCTTCCTGCTAGGCTATTGTGATCCACAAAAGTGACCATCCTCACTAACAGGTGTGCTGGGTATTGAAACCGGGTCATGTCTGTCACACGCCAGTGTTGTGTTGCACCGTGCTATTTCATTGGTGAAATCAATACGCTATCTCACACGTCCCCACTGATATAAATTACTGGATGTTTTATGGCATGGAACCTGTGTAGCTCTGCCTGGTCCTACTTCCAAGACAAACTGGTTGCCCCTGAGCTTAAATGCATCCTGTGCAGGTACTCAGCATACCTAAGTTTTCAAAATGTGCCCGTTCGTTGGGAGGCGTGATAATAATCACAGCAATTAATAATAAAGGACTCTTGGCCCGCTAGTTAGAGCATGGCACAAATGTCATTGTGTGTTCTGAGTGGGGGGGGCATTGCCATTACCCCAGTGATGATGGACCCCTCGGAGAGAAAGAAGTCTCAGTAAACATGCAGTGATTTTAATCAATGACCGGCTTGTTGCTCACAAAACAGTTACCCCAGGCAATCTCGCCCGCCAGCATATTAGGGCTCCTAGGCTATAGGCCTGCTGCCAAAATAGTGACAGATGTAAAACACTTTCAGTGCACCAGAGCCTTAAGGCCTCCTCACGGGTTGGGCGGAGTGGTAAAAATGCGGCGGTTGTGCTATTATCGCCGCATTGCCGCTCCACTCAATCCCGAGTTTGGGCGGACCTCGGAGCATTCACCTCCAGCCTTGAGCTGGGGGTGAATGAACCGGCATTCTGCCGATTTTTGGCGCAATTACAGTGGCGCAATTTGCGCCGCTGTAATTGTGCCGAAAATGCGCCATAGAGTCCAAGCAACATGCAGGGATATGCTTGTAAAAGGAGAAAACTCCCTCCTTTAATTTACCTACAAAGACAAAAATGATTAGATGCACACTCAACATGCTGAGCTAACCTCCAGCGTGAGCTATCCCGGTGCAGCCAAGGGCTGCCAATATTAAGATGCACCCCGCAGAGACACGCAGCAGGTGTGGCGCATCCGCCTCCTAGAAAAACATGCCGTGCAGCGTGACAAGTGATACGGAGCACTGCAAGTGATCAGACGAAGAAGATGCGGGCCCCCTGTCTGTTAGTCCCATTCCTTGGAGACAAATCTCTTAGGCGATGGAGCTGCGTAACAAATAGCTCCTCGAGGCACTGTGTAATCCTGCATCGCCCTTACCAAACGATTTTAAATTGAGAGGTCTCTGTGCACTTTGAAACAACTTTATATATTTAAATCTCTACACTAAAACAGCATGCCCGTAAATATCGATATGCACAAACGACCAGACACAGCATGCTATTTAAAGGAGAACCCCCCCTCCTGTTTCTCCTGAAAACTGTCCTGCGCATAGCCGCCCCTGCGCTGCGGACACAGCTTCCGCTCCCTACTCTCGCGGGCTTAATTATCTGATCTGTATCTGTGTCCCGAGGGATCTACCATATTACTGGCATCATTGGGTGGGCTGAACCCTGGCAGGAGTGCAGAACTTTTAATTAGTGGTCACATGCCATAGCTATTGTGCCACGGGGCCTCCTTTTGTGCTAATCTATCTAGCCGAACGCCAAACAGATATGCTCTCAAGCATAGCACTTTCTCAGCTCCCAGCCACCAAGAACGACAACGAACGAATTGCCAGGTGTCGACGAGGAAACCCAAAATGGTGGCACCCGGATAACCTGGGCGGTGTCCTCCTCCGAAAGCGCCCTCCCCCCTCCTCAGAGTAGGGGAAGCAGAGCGCGGCAAAATCAGGAAAAGCCCGCGAAGGGATGAGCGCGGCAAAAGGAAGAGAAAGCCTGCGAAAGCGGGACAATGGAAAGGGGAGGAGTTACCCCCCTTTAAAGCAGGCGGGTCCCCACTGCAGAAATCATTCACCCCTGGCAGTGGGACCCGCCTGCCACCGAGGAATTCGTTTTCTGCACCCTGTTGCGCTCCGGGGGACTTTTCGGTTGGTGACTGCCAAGGGACGTCGGCGTGTGTGAGGACTACGTGGAGCCCAGCAGCGGAAGCAGACCTCGCCGAACAAGGAAAGTGCGGCGGCGACGGATTTACGGGGTGAAAGCTCGGAAGAGGAAGCCGGCGGCGGCGACGCAGAGGCGGAGCCCAGCAACAGAGGAGGAACCGAAGAAGAAAGAGCCAGCAACAGAGTCAGGTGATCGGCGGGGGAGCAGCGAGCCAGGGCACGGCTGCGGCAGAAGAAGGAGGCCGTGGCCGCTCACAAGGAAGCGCACGGCAGCTTCAAAAGTGGGCCGGCACACGTGTAAGCAGGTCGGAACTCTCCCCTAAGAAGCCACGGCTCGGCGAACGAGCGGGTCCCGCCCACGGCAAGAGGCACTCGGCAGGCCACGACACAACGGGCTGGGCAGGTCGGCTCACCCCATTTGGGAAAAGCCAGGGACAGTCGGCAGGCCACGACTCGACGGGCTGGGCAGGTCGACTCACCCCGTTGGGAAAAGCAATCAAGGCCGCAGGCGGCCAGCAAAGAAGGCGGGGGAACCACAGCAACGAGAATGGACCTTGCAGCATTCTTGAGCATGGCCAAACAGGCTGCTGCAAAGCATGGGCCCAATTGGATGGAGGTCTTGGCGGCGCACCTGGAAGGGGAAGGACAAGCAAGCGCAAGCCAAGGGCCTAGCTCCCCAGTGCTTTTCCCAGACAATGATGAGGTGCAAGAGCTGGAGGAAGAGAAACAGGTTGAGGAAGAAGAGGAGCCGGCCGGAAAGAGGAGGAGGATTCAGACGCAGGGAGCCAAGGCGAGCAAGGAACAGGCGACAAGGAAGCCCAGGACCGTGGGGGAAAAGAACAAGGGGCGGGCACAGGAGGTTGTAGCCAGTCCGGCACCTGCACCTGCGGCGCCACCAGGGGAACCAGGTCCACCCAGCACGCCTGTGACCGTACCGGTGGCTACAAGGGAAGAGGGGCCAGCATCCCTGGAGGCGGTAAAAGGTATGCTAATACAATGTATGCAGGCATGGGGTAGCGGGGGTGCGGGGCAAGTACTAAGCGGGAATGTGAATGCATTTAATCATGTGGGCACCGGCACAGCAATGGGTCAACAGCCAAGGGGTGCTTGGGGACCAGGGGGCCTGGGGGCAAGGGGATACCAGGCAGGGAATCAGAGTATCAATGGGTTGCCAGGGGGGGCGAACCTAGTTAGTGGGGAACCATTGGGGCGAACCAGTGGTCCGGGGCCTGGTTGAACTCTCCGGTTGCAAGTGGGGTGGCACAGCAGGGGCACGGGCCCACTGCTATGCACAATGTGAATTCTTTAGGTCAGAATGGCCAGGGGCAGGGGCCACAAGGTCCACACACCACGACTGGGAGCAGTCCTAACCTCTTTGGGGGGCTGTAGCCCAATCGGAAGGGGCAATGACAGGGGTGGCGCAAGCACCAGCTTGGTGGGGGCAAGGCCTTACGGGGGCAGGGATACCTCAGGGGGGAGGGTCCGTGGCAGGAGCCGGACAGGCGCCGGCCTGGTGGGGCCAAGGGGTGGCCGGGGCAGGTCCAACCCCGGGGCCTAGTGGCAATGGAGGCCTAGAGGGGATGTGGGGACCCATGATGACACAGTATGGGAGGACAATGCCAGGGTTTGGACCAGTAAGGGTGGCAGTGAACTCTTTGTCATGGCATATCCCATTGACTGTGAAAGAGAGGGTGTGGAGAAAGGAATCTATTGATATTCTGGATTTTGTAGGGATGGAACCTCTGGGTAACGGGTTGAAAGAATTATCAGAGAAGGAGAAAGAGAAGAGGGATAAGGAGCAACCAAAAACAGAGGCGTCCATTCACAATTGGCTGAAATCTTTTAAGGTTTACACATCAATTATGATTGAAAAGTATCCACAAGATGCGTCATTAATGTTGGCATATGAACAATATATCCATGACCTGTATTTAAAGCATGGTGGGGATGGCTGGTTGCAATATGACCGAGCGTTTCGTCTAAAAATGCAAGTGTGGCCAGCTTTGTCTTGGGATGAAATGGATGTGGGCGGTTTCTTAGATAAGATGATCCAGCCTGGGGCGGGGGGAGAGAAATCCCCGGGGGAGAAACCTCCAGTTTGGAAGGGTAGGGGAGGATATGCCAAACGGGGGAGGGCGTCCTTTCGCGGGCACTCCTCCTGGACCAGTAGAACCAGCTACCAGGGGGAGCAAGCGGAATGCTGGAGGGTCAATTCTGAAGAAGGCTGCCCCTTTGGGAAGACATGCAGATTCAAACACCCCCGAGGGGGGAGGGCCAGGGAACACAACTCCTCAGCCAGCGAGGGGAAGCGTAAAAGCAGCCCCAAACCAAAGGAGAAAGTCAAGAGGGATTGAGGGGGCTAACGGTATGTTTAGGCCAAAACTGCTTTTGTGTAAAAATGCCATTAAAGAGGGACTGCCGACTCCGGTCAAACTGCAAGCTATGACT
Source organism: Ambystoma mexicanum (assembly GCF_040938575.1). Classification (NCBI taxonomy): domain Eukaryota; kingdom Metazoa; phylum Chordata; class Amphibia; order Caudata; family Ambystomatidae; genus Ambystoma; species Ambystoma mexicanum. Next base: position 84,927,773 of record NC_090922.1, read on the forward strand.
CCATGGTTGAATATGTATCATAACAGCGAGGATGCTAGACTTTTATGGGAAGGGTTCAGATGGGGGTTTAAGATACCATGTGCAGGAGTAAAGAAAGAAGCGGAGGCGGTAAACCTCAGGTCAGCATTAGCAATGCCAGAGGTGGTGGCAGCCAAAGTCGCCAACGAAATCAGGTTGGGAAGGGTGGCAGGCCCTTTCCTTAAACCCCCGCTGGAGGACCTGGTAGTATCCCCTTTAGGGCTGGTGCCTAAAAAGGAGGAAGGGCAGTACCGGCTGATTCACCACCTCCTTTTTCCCGAGGGAGACTCAGTCAATGATGGGATCGATGAGGAACTGTGCAAAGTACAGTATTCCTCCTTTGAAGATGCAGTGGAAGTTATAAGAAAGGCAGGGAAAGGAGCCGTCTTGGGGAAGGCAGATATTGAGTCTGCATTCCGGTTACTACCAATCCACAAAGACAGCCAACGTTTATTTGGGTTCAAAGTTCAGGACAGGTACTATTTTGATAAATGTCTACCGATGGGTTGTGCCATTTCTTGTGCGTATTTTGAGGCATTTAGTACCTTTCTAGAGTTCGCAGTCAAGCACGAGTGCAGGAAGGGGGCAGTGGTACATTATCTGGATGATTTCCTTTTTGTGGGGAAAAAGGGGTCGGATGAGTGTGGGGCTCTCATGGGCACATTCCAGAGATTGACGAAGGTGATGGGGTCCCATTAGCAGGGGACAAGACAGTGGGGCCTGTGACTTGTCTAACATTCCTGGGAATCGAAATTGATACTTTAAAAGGGGAGTGCAGGCTCCCTCAGGAAAAGGTGCATAAACTGAAGGAAATAATCAAAGGGCTAAAAGGGAAGAAAAAGGCTACTTTGAAGGAACTCCAGGTTTTGGCCGGCAATCTCAACTTCGCAGGGAAGGTCATCCCAGTAGGCAGAGTGTTTGCGAGGAATGTTGAGCTGAAAACAGTGGGGTTACAACATGCAAATCAACACGTAAGGTTGGGGTTGGAGGTTCAGGAAGACCTTGACATGTGGGACAAGTTTTTGGACCATTTTAATGGGGTAAGAATGTGGAGAAGGGAGAGGGACAGAGATGGCAGGTTCAGGCTGTTCACAGATTCATCCGGGGCTCTGGGATTCGGGGCAATCCTGGGCACCAAATGGTGCAGCATGGCCTGGCCAGAGGAATGGCACCGGGCAGGGGTCACCAAAGACATCACGCTGTTGGAACTCTTTCCCATTGTAGTTGCATTCAGATTATGGGGGGAACAACTGAAAGACAGCAAAATCGTGCTATGGTCCGACAACTTGGCGGTAGTCCAGGTCATTAATCAGGGTTCCGCTAGCAACACCAGGGTATTACGGTTGTTAAGGGTGCTCAACAAATGCATGCTGCAACCCAACATTGAGGTGCGAGCTAGGCACATTCCAGGTGTGCAGAACACAGCTGCTGATGCTCTCTCTCGTTTGCAGTTGGAAAAATTTCGAGGGAATTGCCCGGGAGCAGACGAGACGATGGCCACTTTCAAGGCACAGTGGTGGGGCATGATTGGGGCAATCTGAGCGCACTGATCCAAACGGCGCTGGCCCCGGGTACCACGAGCAGATACAAGGCATGCTGGGAGCGCTATTTGAAATTCAAGCAGGAGGTGTTAGCGGGCAACGAGGGGGAGCAACCGGTAAGGGCTTTTGTGGGTTGGGGTTGGCATGAGCGGAAGTCCAGGGCATGGATGGCGTACCACTTGGCAGCCATCGCACACCATTACAAACTCGAGGGTAAACTGGATCCCACCAAGGAACACTACATAGTGACGGCCATGAAGGGGTGGGCTAAACAAGGAGCATACAAGAATGATGATAGGAGGCCCATAGACGTGGTCAAACTCCAAAGAATCGTGGCACATTTGCAGGAGGTGTGCCGGGGGGGGGTTCGAGGTGGCCCTTTTTAAAGCAGCATTCACACTGGCGTTTTTTGGGGCCTTCAGAATTAGTGAATTAGTGCCCGAAAACAAGGAGGCAAAAGGGAACGGGTTTTTGAGGGTAAAGGATGTCCAGGTCGTGGGGAAGCAGCTGGCAGTGTGGGTGAGGCGGTCTAAAACAGACCAAGGAGGCAGAGGGTGCACGGTAACCCTCCAAGCCATTGTGGGCAACCCTATTTGCCCAGTCAGGGCGGTGGCAGAGTTCCTAAAAGTGAGGCCTCCCTCAAGAGAAGAGGCGCCTCTGCTCATCCATCACGAGGGGTCGGCATTAAGCCGCTTTCAATTCAGACGGGTAATGGAAATAGCTCTGGAGGGAATTGGGGAGACCAAGGGCGTCTTTGGAACACACTCATTTAGGATTGGGGCGGCCACATCTGCCGCGGTGATGGGTATGGGTGAAGGGACGATCAAACAGATTGGCAGATGGAAGTCAGGGTGTTTTAAGAGATATATCAGGCCCGAGAAAATATAACTTGACATGCCACCTTCTCTCCCTCCCAGCGGCAGCCCCGAAAGAGAAACGGATGATCTGGGTGGTAGGACACTCATTTGTGTCAAGGGCAGGGGCGAGCTGGTCGGCTGAACAGGAGGAAATGACGGACGGCAGATTTCGAGTGGAGTGGCATGGGGTACCAGGCATGAAGTGGGCTCAGCTTCAGGGGCAGGTGCGCAGGCTGCTGGCGAAGCAGCAGAGACCGGATTTGTTGATCATACACCTGGGGGGGAACGATCTGACAAACACAGGGAGAGGGGCGCTGATGCGGGCGATGATGGCCTCCTTACAGGAGCTGGCAGGTCAACTGGGGGACACGGAAATCATCTGGTCCGAGATAATCCTGAGGCAGGAATGGCAGGGGGCAGATAATCATGCAGCCGTAGAGAGGTCCAGAAGAAAGTTGAACGGCGCTATGGCCAGGTTCTGCAGGGGCAGAGGCTTTGGCCAGATCAGGCACGGCTTCATCAATTTAAAATCTCCCGAGTATTTCCTGAAGGACGGGGTGCATTTGTCCCCACTGGGGTTGGATTTGTTTTTCTGGAACATTTGCTCTCATTTATTAGACTTATAAGCAAGGAGGCAGGGGGGAGCCACAGAGGGCGGTAACCCACTTGTGGCGTGGCAGTGTTTGGGCAACCAAACACAAGAGACAGACTCCGGAAGAGCCAGGAGAAAGCGGGAAGGGTCTTCGCCCTTTCCAGACCCAGCGCCCCTTGGGAGCCTAACACGGCAGGGGCGTCTGGGGGGGGAACAACAAGGGCTCAGCTTCCCCCAAAGAAACGGCACTCTCCCCGCCCAAGGTTACCTGCAGGGGCAGGCGAGGCTCAGGCACAAAGGGCTGGGAGAGTTGGGCCTATGATGGACTTTTGGAAAGCAAGGGGGAAGCAGGTTTCGGACACAGAGCAGTCGCTGCATCTTCCAAAGTATCTCCACTAATGTGTGCAGTGTGTTTTATGATCTGTGGAGAATAAATCTGCGGCCTTTTATGCCAAAAAACCAAGCAAGGCTCATGTAACACTTTTCTGGGGGGGGAAAAAGGTATGAGTTATTGCTAAGTAATGGGTCCAAAATGGACGGATGCACGAGTTAGAGTGATGGTGTAATTAAACGAAGCTAAACCCCCTCAAACACCGAAGTTGCTCATGGGCCATGGCAAGAAAATCCCACACTGATCATTCACGGCTCTGCATCACCTGCCACCATTAAGGAATACCTCCTTGAAAGCATCGAGTTCGCATGAAACGCTCTGCTATAAGACTTGTTGGATGCTAAGCAGACTGTACAGCTATTGTAATGCACGCCCCACCTGTTCCCCATAGTATTGCTGCTGTAAGCCAGTCGGGCGACCCCGAACACCCTGCTGCCCTAAGCCCCACACAAATGTGAGACACTCTGGTCTGCGCCCATGGGGTGCCCTCCTGGGCAGCAGGGTAGCATATTTCCTATAGTATTTCGAAAACCTTACACATACTGATAAATAACACTGTATCCTGACCCCGAGAGTAGTCCACCAGGTGTCCTAACTGGAAAGCGACGAAAGATGAGTGACCGCTCATTTTCTCTGCATGCACCCCGGGTCTGATGGAACCAGCCACAGACCTTCCAGTCCCTTGCCCATAAACTCTAGGTCTGATACATACACCCACAGCTGGCGCGCTCTGCAGCAGGGCAACAAACATGTGCACGCACCAATCCCCACGTACAGTGCAGCTGGCAACTGCACACAAAGTGCAACAAAGCAGGACAACATCACTGCCCGCAGACGCCATTCCTGCGGGCGCAATATAAGCTCACCCTGCAGTATCTCGTTCACACGGAATGCATTCACACCAGAAACGGCGAAGGCGGGGCTGGACTGGGGACCAAAAGTGGCCCCGGAAAAACGCTTCAAAGTGGCCCCATATTTCCACATGTTTCACCGAAGGAGCGAGCACAGCGTGTGAGCCCAACCTTTCTACAGAGGTTACTTCAAAACAGAAACCTTGCTATATTTCTTGTACAGCGCTTTGCACCGACACCAAGGCGTATCAAAGCGCTATGGGAGAGAAGTGGAATGAGAGGTGAGGAGAAGTGGGATGCACGAAGATGGAATTGTGCTGGAATATTGTGGGCATCACCATGGCCCGCCCCTCAGAGCAGGGCTGGACTGGGAACTAAAAGAGGCCCTGGAAATAATTACTGGGGACCAAAAGAGGCCCTGGAAATAAAGTTCAAAGTGGCCCCATATGACACATTTTCAGCAAGCCCAATGCTTTTCCTATGAGAAAATTTGGAAATACCACACAAAAGAGGCCCAGGGTGCAGAGGCCCACCGGGAAATCTCCAGAGTTCCCTATAGGCCAGTCCACCCCTGCCTCAGAGGTCCCGATCATTTGCAGTGTCCCCCCACCTTCCACAATCCATCTGCTCCCGATGGAGGGGTGTGTCTGCATTGAATTGTACACACAGCACAGCCCTCCCCACCCACACCAACTGGTGTGCAGGCAGCCTGCCCCCAAAGACAGCTTCCTGAACCCAAAGTCCTCCTCGCATGCATTATCCGCGCTTGTTCTTCTTCTTGCTGATAGATTTTTATCCATCAGCGGTGATTTTTGGATACCGAGGATTGAGCCTCATTACTCCATCTTCTCGGGTTGAGTGTGTAGTCGTGGGTTTGTATTCTTCTTGGTCTGTGTGGTCTTGTCACAGTAGGGCTGGTTTCACAGGGTCTTGGCAGTGATGGGCCGCGAGTAGCGGCCAAAGGGGTTTGCAGTGGTGGCAGTGAGTCTTCTGATCAGAGGGTTTGGGTTCTGATCCAGTTCTTGGCAGAAGTTCTTACTCAGCTTCGCTAGATGTTCGTCCAACATCTCGATGTACAGGCCTCTGTGAAGGTCTGCTATCCTTGTGAAGATTGGAGCTCCAGACGATATCCGCAGGGCCTTGTTCTGGACTATCTGAAGACTCTTCCGGTGTCGCTCATGGCAGGTCATCCATGCTTGGGAGGCATAAGTCAGGGTTGGTCTGATGATCGCCTTGTAGACGTTGATCTTTGTCCGGAGGGGCATGGACTTGCTCTTCAGGAGTGGGTACAGCGCTGCCATCTTTCCTGTTGCCTTCTGCTGAGTATTCTCGATGTGGCTTTCCCAGTTGAGTTTGCTGTCCAGGGTCACACCGAGGTAGCGGCTGCTGCTCTCCGATTTGATGGTCTCCCCGTTGAGTCTGATGTGTGGGTGCTCCTTGATCTTCTTTCTGGTGAACAGCGTTGCAGTTGTCTTGCTGATGTTGAGTTCTATCCGCCAGTCGCTGTACCACTTTGCAATGGTATCCAATGAAGCTTGCAGGTTCTTCGCCACTTCCTTTTCGCTGAATGACTGGGGGATGACTGCAACATCGTCTGCATACAGCGCCAGGTTCGTCTTGTGGAGATCTGTCGGGATGTCGTTAGTGAAGAGGTTATGCGACTAACGTCCCCTTTTAAAGGACAGGGGTTGCTATGAAAGCCAGTGGTGGAAATGTAAAAAATGTGGTGGGGGATCCCACAAGTGCCGGGGTGGGGGAGGATTTGGGGGGGCAGAGGGGGCGTGGTCTAGAGGAGGCGGGGTTGGTAGTGGCCATCCGGTCAGTAAATACTTCAAAAAAGAAAGAAAAAAAAGCGCCCACAAAGGCAACATTGCCTTTTACCGCCGGCCAGGGCTTTAAGTGGGACGGGGCCTGCTGGGACTCAGCCCCAGCAGGCTCTGAAATTTCGATTTGAGGTCAGGCACTGTCGGGCCCACTAATCTCCCCTGCCAGCCCCGGCCACTACACGAAAATGATTTTTTTCTGAAGCCTGAAGCACTCCCTCTGTGCGAAAGCTTCAGGCTCCAGAAAAAAATGCCTTTCAGCCATAATGGTGGCGTCGCACCTGCGAGGCATCCCTTTAATCAAGTGATGCACGTGGGCCGGCGCCACCATTATGGAGAAAACGTGAGGCCACTGGAAGCAGAGACTTTGCTTTCTAAATACTGAAGCTCCCGCAGATTCGCGGGAGTTTCAGTCTTTAGGAACAAGGCCTCTGCTTCCAGGGGCCTCACCTTTTCAGCCTTAATGGTGACGCTGCCCCTACCCAGCTGGCAAGGGGCAGCACCACCATTAAGGCTGAATAGGCGAGGCCCTGTCCCCTGCCAGGCAAGCCTATAGAAAATAAATGCAGAGATCAACACCCTCCCCCCAAGGGGGAGAGGGTGTTGATCAATACAAAGGGCTGCCTGGCAGGGGTGCCAGTGGCCCATTGAGCCGGGGTTCCTCGGGGGAGCGTGGCCTAACGGGCCAGCAGGACCCCTGCAGTTAGGCCAGGCCCCCTTGATGAGCCCTGGCTCATTTTGTTGTGCCAAAAAAAGAAAACGAAAGAAAAAAACGCCTGCGAGGGCAGCATTGCTTTTTATGCAGCTCTGGCACTGGTGTGTAAAGCGCAATGCTCGCTACATGTACAACTGACTCGTTTCAGTTGTACATGTAGTGAGCATTGTGAATTACACATCAGTGCCAAAGCCTCGGTAAACGGCAATGCTGCCGTCGCGGACGCTTTTTTTTTTTCTTTTTTCCAGCGTGATTCATGTGCTTGGGTGGCTTACTCTGGCCGGATCCCGAGATCCGGCTCCACATCTGGTGCCGGATCTCGGATCCGCCGAGAGCCGGCCCAATGACCAGCACTGATGAAAGCCCTATAGTGAATGCAGATGTCATACTAGCAGCCTGAGATCCCCTGCAGTCTTCGTACCTGCCTTCACTGTTGTGTGCGATGTGGCTCACCTGCAAAGGTCGCCTCATTAGTACTCTGTAGTCACATCGAGAAAGTGCACCACATGCGGGGAGTTAATTTGTGTTTGGGAGGAGGAAGGGCAGTGATAGAGTTAACACAGGCAAAGTCAATGCCGATGTCCGCTTGAACAATGCAGGCCATGCAACTGCAAAAATCATTTTTACAACACAAACTGCCTCATGTACACTATTTGGAAAAGTTAAGAACGGCAGCTAATTGGTCTTCTTATTACCCCAATTCAAGCTCTGCTCAGACAACTGCTAACATATTTTAACGTAGATTTCGCAGGGGGATCTGGCATTTCACCAGCCCCACACCCCAGTATGCGTGGGCATGATGATGATTGCATCGCTCTTACCTGCACTCTGAGAATTTCAACCCATTTCCGCTGCCGCTGACGCAGTGACCCCTGGGGATGCGGTGACTGTGAGTCTCGGGGCCTCCGATAACCCCTGGAAATGCACCCCCGAGCTCGACACCTGAACAGTACTGTTCCACACTAGAGGGAAATGGTGCAGCACTGCGCCACATGGTAGGAGTTACCCAAGGCTTTAAGTGGGGTAAGAATTCGAGGGCGGGGCCCTTGCGTGGGGGTGTGGCTTGTCGGATGGGCGTGGCCTAAAAAGTATACAAACAACAGCATGGTACGCAAACAAATATAAAAATGCATGTAAGCATGCATATATTTGTATGTGCACCTTACTATGGCTTGTGTACTATGCAAGCCATTTTTATAAACATTTACATTTATTTATTTATATCGCGCACAATGGACCCATAGTCATAATGGTGCATACAAACAGTAAGAGAAAACAACAAATAACATGAAACATAAAACAACGTAACAATACAACCTAAAAAGCAAGATGGGGCCAATAGCTAAACTTATCTATGTAACATATTTCTATGTTTATAAAAGATGGCTTGAAAAGTACACAAACCACTGTAAGGTCCGCACATAAATATAGAAATGCTTACATTTATATACTTGTTTGCGTCCCTTGCTGTGGTTTGTGTACTTCAAGATGGTTTGAAAAATACACAAACAATAGTAAGGTATGCACACAAACATATAACATTTATATATTTGTGTGCGTACCTTATGTTTTGCGTACTTTTCAAGCCATCTTGTTAAAACATTTCCATGTTTATAAAAGATGGCTTGAAAATAACACAATTCAAACCATCTTTTATAAACACAGAAATCAGCACGGATTCCCCTGGTTCGCCGAGGGTTAAAGACGCCTCAGTGACCTTGTGAAACAAAGGGACGGTAAGTTCCTCTGGTGACACCTCATGTGAGGGGTCACGAAAGGAATTTACAGAGACTGACAGAAGTGCCAGCCAGCCAAAGCAACGCTGTGGCACTTCTATCAGCTTGCCTGACTTAATGGCAGGCGCATCTCCTGTTGCAGCTGCTGACGCGGCGGGATAATGCGTCATGCCCACTTTTTGGAGACTGCAAGGGCCCAGCCCGGCTGGCCCCAGCCCACTTAAAGCACTGGATTTACCTGCGATTAACTTTATTGCATCACTGGTGGAATGCAGCATTCGAACGGCACATGGCATAGTGCTGCACCAGAGGTTTTATCACTGCACTGTTGCGCTTGGAGGATAAAAGTCCGTAGTACTACCGGGGTAACTGTCACTGCAGTGCAGTATGAGATGCGTCTCTAGATGAGAGCCATTCTTTGCAGGAAGATTAACTGGTGGCACTGCAGTGCTGTATAGGGGATGTAATAAGCACAGCAAAAGGCACATGGGCTGTTGAATGTTCTAGTTCTGTGCCAGAGGGGTCACTCACTGGTGCAGTGCTGTGTGTGAGAGTTAAGCAGGGAACCTTGCATCTCAGACTGAGGGAGGGGGTGTGTGACGAATCAAGTTCCAGGGCACCAGTGGTTCAGGGATGAATATCGGTTTCTAAACCATCAATCAACCCCACACCTCTAGTACACCAGGACGGATCCAAAAAGATTGGAATACAAGTGAATTATAAGACCTCCTTGTCCAATTTTGGTAACGTGGATGGAACGACAGGCTTATCTCTGTCGTTGATTGTTGGTTAGTTGCAACACAGCAAAATACAATTATTACCCAATGATGAAAGGGACTGTCCAGTCAAGGTTGTATAAACATATCTACTTTATTATTACTAAAACAGACAGTTCTAGCACACTACAAAATAAAACCCACCCTGTAAAGGAACATAGAGGACAGACACTTTCACGAAGGAAAGGGATGCACTCTGTATAATGACAGGAGCGTAGTTGGTAAAGTAATCAGTCTTACTGTTGAATGTTATTTGGTTTCAGCAACAAGGGGGCAAAGGGTCATAACTGCCTCTAGGGGCCTTCAGAGAAGGACCAGGGGATCAGAACCACAATGTACCTGGTGCTGAAGAAGTTCTTTATGACAGCGTTGAGGCATTTGCAGGGTGCTTCGCAGCTATTGACATAGAGTTAGTTGCTGGAGACAGCTGCGGGTACCAAGCAGCAGGCAGTTTGGCAAGCGAGGCTGGACAGATGTCTGCAGGCTGTCCAGCGTGGTGGCACTGGGCCAAGAATCATTGCCTCTGTGCTAGTTGGTGGATCTGGAATGCTGGTCGAGGCATCTCAGACGGCTCTGGTGACTGCGGCGTGACAACTGTCAGCAGTGCAGCAGGATGCGGTTCGAGGACTCAACTGTCTTGAAAATTTCCTTGAAAGATGGACGCTGGATGAGGCTTGTGTGGCAATCCTCCTAGCTTCTTCGCAGGGCTTGTGTCTTTTCAAGGCAGACGGCATTCTTTCTGGCACTTTCAACCTAGGTGTCAAGGATGGCACTCTGTCAAGAGTGGCACCGGGAACCCAGGCAGGTTTTGGTTGGCCGTGCTGATGTAAGGTGTCAGATAAGCACACACAGCAGGAAGCTCAACAAGAAAGAAGAATAGGTAACAGTAGCTGTGAACAAAAAAGGGGCAGTGAACACAAAGGTACAAACAAACTGGATTCCCTCTTGGGGTCTATGCAGAAATGGGAAAGAGTGTTCCATGGACCTTTGGAAACTCCAGCCTTCTGCACAGATTGCTATTACAGGAGCCCACTCTGTATGCTCATGGTTGGGAACAACAGCTGTGAGTGTCTGTACAGAAACAGTGTAACTGAAATGGATAACCTAAGGGAGGACAAAAGACTCAAGGAAGAGAAGGATAGGGATCAAGAACAGGGGGTTGCAAACAAGGAAGAGAGTAAGGGAGCAGTAGCCAGGAAACAGGGGGGCTGGAAACAAGGAAGCAAGTCTGTAGTAACGGATGGCACAAAGTGCAGGCAAACTGTTGTGGACTGTAGAGGACTGTAGTAGGCTGCAAGGCAGGGAGTCCAGAAGAGCAGGACAGAGAGCTGTAGTAGGCTGCAGACAGAGAGCTCAGAGGAGCAGGGAAGCAAGGAGCATGCCCAGAGGAGCAGGGCAGTGAGGCAGGGAGCCCAGAGAAGCAGGGCAGCGAGGCAGGGAGCCCAGAGAAGCAGGGCTGCAGGCAGAGGAGTGTAGCAGGCTGCAAGGTAGGGGGCCCAGAGGAGCAGGGCAGCGAGACAGGGAGCCCAGAGGAGCAGGGCAGCAAGGAGCAAGCCCAGAGGAGCAGGGCAGCGAGCCCAGAGGAAAAGGACAGAGAGCTGTAGTAGGCTGCAGACAGAGAGCCCAGAGGAGCAGGGCAGCAAGGAGCGAGCCCAGAAGAGCAGGTCAGCGAGGCAGGGAGCCCAGAGGACCAGGGCTGCAGGCAGAGGAGTGTAGCAGGCTGCAGGGCAGGGAGCCCACAGGAGCAGGGCAGCGAGGCAGGGAGCCCAGAGGAGCAGGGCTGCAGGCAGAGGAGTGTAGCAGGCTGCAAGGCAGGGAGCCCAGAGGAGCAGGGCAGCGAGGCAGGGAGCCGAAAGGACCAGGGCTGCAGGCAGAGGAGTGTAGCTGGCTGCAAGGCAGGAAGCCCAGAGGACCAGGGCAGCAAGGAACTGGATCAGAAGCAGGATAATACGGCAACAGGAACAGCATACAATTCATGGTTCATGGCAAAAAGGTGCTGGGAGAACTCTTAATGCAAGAGACTGAGCTCCTGCAGGCAGCTTCTTAAATACAGCCCTGCCCTGTACTGAGGCAGACTAATTGGTAGCACCTGGAGCAGCCCACCTGAAGGTAATCTGCCTCCTCCCTCTCTGGCCCTGAGAAAGTGGAAGCAGCACTGATAGCTAGGGCTTCTGGGGATTGTGGTTCCAATACTGATGAATGGGAATAGCCAGGAATTGATAACTGTAGCAAGGTGCATTATGGTACATGTAGTTAGCTGAATTAAATAAGAAAGTACCAAAGTCGTGCAGATGGAAATTAAGGACCAAGGTGTGAATAGGGGTTGTTCAAAGAGTATTATGAAGATGAATGAGTTCCAAATAGTCCATGATTGTTGCCAATGTGTGCACCAGTGGCACAGGCATGACACTAGGAAGCTTGCTGGTAGAGGCTAGCAGGGCACGCTGTGTGTTGGCTGGGTACTGGTTCTGGTGCTGCTGGACATGCCCTTGGAGTCCGGTATCTCCCTCTGTTCCCTGGGAGATATTTAGGGGAGGGATCTTGCTTCCCTCTTGAAACTCCTGGCCTTCCTTTACTGGCGGAAGATGTAAGATAGACTGCACCTACAGCTGGGTCAAAATGAGTCCTTCTTGTTACTCCTTGCAAAGTCTTCAGATGATCTGCAAAGTGAGGGGTTCAGCCCTCTTTTAAAGCCAAATGGGCCCCAGTGATTGGTGCAGGCTAAGCCCACCTTAATGAACCAAACCAGGGTCCCAAAAAACAATCTTCTGTTATGCATGAGGTCAGGACCAGAGTGCTCTGCAACAGGACAGGCACGCGATTACAACATATACCTAAATCCAACCCATCTCCCTATCTGTAGTAGATCCAAGTGACTCTTGATTAAATCACAGGGTTCCCATGAATTTTGTGCTGGTAGCAGACTTCCTGTCTCCCCCAAACCACATACTTCTCCCCTCTGAAAGGGGTCAGCTCTGCAGGGGTTTTCCTATCGAAAATCGTAGACCCATACCTTCATTTCACTGCCTTTTATACAGAGAGGTGGGAACTAGCTTCAAGTTGACACATTGCATACCAAATGGGTGTCAGTCCCACCTTACTGTTGTCTCTTTGGCAACCAAGCCCTCTCAGCAGGCTTGCCTCAATTATCTCTCATTGGTATGCACTGCCACCTGCCGGTGGACAAAAGGAAAGGAGATCCATGGAGCCTTTGATATTTAAATTAGGCTGCCCATGCTGGAGGAAGGTGTGCCTTCCCCCTCCTTCAGATGCTTGATGTACCCGGGGATGTCACAATCCAACTGAATATGACATGGGAAGACGGTGCCTGTAGGCTGTGGTTCCCTGGAGTACATGTAACTATGCGTTGTATGCGGGAAGCAGATGGACTGTGTACGGAATGGCCTCACACAGTCCTTGGAGGTTGATCTCCCAATATTCGTTTTCATTTATCAAAAAATCAAAAAGCCCAAGCGAGCACCCCCTTGTCGGGCGGATGGTCGAATTCCTCACAGTAGTGATGCATGGATCTATATAAGTGATAATTGATTCTGCTGCATCGCTAGAGGCACAATTTCAGTGGTGCAGCAGCACTAGTGTAGCAGCCGGTGCAGTGTGTTGTGAGGGGAGTGCTCCAGATGGCCAGTGCAGTACTTCTCTTTAGCGGTAACTGGTTCAGTGCAGTGCTAAAGGTGTAACTGGTACAGTGCTGTATTGGAGATGTTGCAGTTGCATTGCAGTGCTGTATCTAGCTTAAGAGTAGTAATGTAGTGCTGGATGGGTAGCCACTGCAGCGCTGCACTAGAGTGGTACAGTAGATAGAGCAGTGCAATATCATATGGAAGAGATAACTGTGATGAGTAGTTCAGGGCTGTGCTAGAGGGGTACCTGACGCAGTGCAGCATTAGTGTGATGCCCAGTGAGGTGCTGTTTGGGAGAGATTCATAGTTCAGTTCTGCACACCAGCATTGCTTGGTGCATTGCTGTAGAAGACCCCCCACCCAGGCACTGAGCAATCATAATCCCACTCCTCCAAGCCAATCAAGGTGTTTCAGATGAGTGCAATCTGATGCATTGCTATTATTCACAAATGTAGTCTTACCATGAGATTAATAACCAATATCAACGCCCTCTCTTGCAAACTTCTCTCAGTTAAAGTCCCCCTTACTAATGCCCAAACTCTCAACATCCACGTGATCTATCGCCCTCCAGGCCCAATAGGCACATTTGACGAGGATATTAATACCATGTTATCCAGCAACCTTAAAAATTCCACTCAAGTACTCACCCTTGGTGACTTCAATATGGGCTTCAATGACAGGGAAGACCAATCTGCCAACACCACGCGTAATACTCTTTCCAAATTAGGATTCACCCAAAGAAGCATGGAACCCACACATGCCAAAGGTAGAATACTCGATTGGGTGGCTGACTACAATTGTCTAGCTAACATTACCAACATTTCACCACTAGCCTGGACTGACCACCATCTGGTATCGTTCACACTTTCTACTATCCCCCCCACCCCTGCCAGCCAGCAAGGCCCCACCCACACTCACTAGAAACAAAAAGAGCATCACTGTGGAGAGACTCATCCCAAACTTACTCCCCACACTCAACACACTCCCTGACAAACCTGATCCCTAAACATTGGTTGAAGAATACAACAAAATGATGTCCACTTCGCTGGACCTAATCGTCCGCCTCAAATTCAGACCAAGTAAGCCCAAATCGCATTTGAACAAATGGTATACACCACTCCTTAAAAACGTAAGGCAGCAAAAAAGAAACTGTGAGGCCACTTGGAGAAAATTCCCGTCAGCAGCTAAAAAACTCAAACTTACTAAAGTAGCTGCCCTTTACAAAAAAGAAATCTACCTAGCAAAACGAACTTCCTTCAACTCCCGTATCTCCCAAGCCAAATCAAATATGAACAAATTATTCTCCATCCTTAAAGACGTAGAAACCCCTATAGCACAAACAGATACCTGTATTAAAGATAAAAACTGGTGCTCAGAAATCCAAAATGCCTTAGCCAACAAGATTGCCAACCTACAAAACAAAATCGCCTGTAAAAAAGCTTCCTTGAATGACCCCCACCCATCCAAACCACCTGAGAAGCCTACTGTAAGGGAAACCACCCGCTTTAATTTCTCTAAAGTCACCACACTTGAAGAAGAAAAAATCATTTTGTCACTGAAACATTCCAATTGCCAGGGAGACTTGTGCCCTGGACAGATCATCAAAGACGCTGCCTGTGACCTCTCCGCTTTCATCACTAAATTAATCAATGCTTCTTTCTCCACCGGTTCTATCCCTACCAATTTAAAACAATCCTGGGTTCTACCACTACTAAAAAAAAAACACACTTGACCCAGCCATGCCTACAAACTATAGACCCATAACGACTGTACCATTCCTCCTAAAAATCTTGGATAAGGTCGCCTACATACAAATACAGGAGTACCAGGAAGAACATCACCTACTAGGAGCTAGAGAATCGGGCTTCCGTCCTCAACATGGGACTGAGACGGCTCTTATTGACCTTAAAACACAGATTGATAAGCTCAGAGACAATGGCCAAGCCGCCTTACTCCTCCTCCTTGACCTCTCTGCAGCATTTGACCTGGTCGACCACTCTGTCCTATGCACACACCTCCACACATCAGCTCACTTTTCCGTCAAGGCCATTACATGGATTAGATCTTTCCTTAACGGCAGAACCATGAGGGTCTTTTCACCTACAGCTGCAGCAGACCCCATACCTATCACTTGTGGTGTGCCACAAGGCTCCTGTGTCTCCCCTACACTGTACAGTATATTTACCAAGCCACTTTTCGATGATCTGGATCATCTCGTTATCACCTACACTAACTATGCAGATGATGCCCAGATCCTCCTTCTGCTATCTGGAGATTATGGGAAGGATTTGGCCTTGGTGAATAGAGTGTACATCATCATCCAGGCATGGATGGCCAGACATGGACTATGCCTGAATGATGATAAAACTGAACTCATCATCTTGGGTACTACCGCCAGCTTAAAGAAACTAGGCCCTGCCTATTCATCTATCACGATCGATGGCAACAGCATCAAGGTGGGACAAGAGGTTAAAACGCTAGGCTTTTATTTGGATTCCAACTTCTCTTTCAACAGACAGGTGAACTCCCTAGCCTCTTCCACGGTTTATACGTGTAAACTGATCAGTGCATCCAAACCCTTTCTATATGACACTAGCTGCTTGACCCTCGCTGGAGCCCTCATATTGTCCCGCCTGGACTACTGCAACGCTCTCTATCTTGGGTCCTCCAAGCCACCATTAGCAAACTACAAACTCTTCAGAACAACGCTCTTAGAGCGGCAATGGGCATCTCTAGAAGAGATCATATCACAGTACACAGCCAACAGAATAATTGGGTTTCTATCAATGACAAAATCCTCCTAAAGACTGCATCACTTACTCACAAGTCCCTTAATAACGCTGCTCCAATTTACTTGATCGACAGATTTCATAGACAAACCTCCCTGAGACCCACAAGAACAGCCTATAAAAACTGCCTTTCTGTCCCTAACTTTAAACGCTCCACTATAGGGGGCAATAGCTTCCCAGTGAAAGCGGCCAAACTGTGGAACTCTCTACCCCCAACTCTCAGAATGGATTTACCTTATCAAAACTTTCGATCCAAGATTGTTTCATGGCTGAAGACGTAAGCTTTCAAACACATCTATTCGTTAATTTCTTCATATTCCTGCCAACTGTAAATACTGTACCCACATGTGCCTACTTGCATATATGTATATAATCCGTTTATTACTATTACTGTATATATGTACATGTACATATCGCTGTTGTTGTAACTAAGCCTTGCAAATTCATGTAACAGCTGCGCCCTGTTACCTTAGGGTATTCTGGCGCATTACACATAATAAAACAAACAAACAAACTAGCACATCACTAATTAATGTAGGAAATGGTTTAAGAGCACCCTGCCCAGACAGATCACAGTTGGCGAAGTAGTCTTAACAGGAAACCCTTTTAAAAACAGACTATTGCGATCAGATCCAATGCTCGCTCATCTTGCCTGCCAGGCCGGCCAAGACATTTAACACGGACTGACGCTTCCCCGTTAAAAACTAGATGCTTCCAGGATTTCCAATTTCAGCATGCAGCTTTTAACGTGTGAAATGCATTTATACGTGTCGATTATTTATGGCACAGACAGTAGAGCCAATATAACAACAATAGCACAGCTGCACAGACAGAGCACTTAACAAACCAGAAAACCAACACTGAGGGCAGCGGCCCACCACCCCCTCCCATGCGAGCTAAACTGAGCTCAGAGCTGCCTCCAGCTAACAGTACACCCCCACCCACCGACACCGAGCAATCTATTCCTTCCTTCGCACCTGAACTTAAATGGTGCCCTAAGTGACAAGTCTGGCTGGCCGTTTGTGTATGCAGATTGCAGCTTGCCTGCCACCAGTCGTTGTCGCTCATCGGAACAGAGCAGGCTAGTGTACTGTGGTCGACCGCGAGTGCTGCGCGCAGGCCTTATTTATTTATTTACTCAAATTTGTAAAGCGTGAAGCAGCCCAGAGGCATCGTGGTGCTTGTTACATACAGAATGCTTAGTTAAAGGCAGAGGAACAGTTACAGGCAGTGGAACAGTAGCGGTTTTGCATACAGGCTTTTAACAGGAGAAAAATATACAGTGGGTTAGATGAAGAGGGAAGATTTTATTTTTTTATGGAAGGCAAGGTTAGGCCTGCACCTGTGCAATGTGCACAGTGCATGAGGTGATGCAACATGCAAGCACACACCACAGGCTGCCGCCAATGCACAAACATATGCAACTTATAATTCCTGATAAAATATCAGATAATGTTAAACTCAGGACTCAAGTCCTTTAAAAAAGAAAAGAGGGGACTATGACTTACGCAATGGGAAGTGACATGACAGGAGCTGAAAGTATCTATGCACATTAATTTCAGTTTGTTTTTTCCAACTGAAAAAAGTGCACATTGCATATAAACATTCACCAAAATAAAAGATGTTCCTGTATTGTTGCAGGCTAAGTATAAAAGATGTTCCTTTTTTTGTCTAAGAATCTGTAACAAAGAATTCCCTAAAGAGCAGATTACAATATACATTTTTTTTCAGCTGTGTGATAGCAATTTGTCTGGTCTAATTCTATTCAGTTTTGCAAAGTGAAGTCTATATTTGCGTTTCTGAGTTCCTGTTGCATTGTATTCAAATGAGAATGTCAAAGTATTCGGCAAGAGCCGAATAGCAAGAAACTATTCACCCGGAGCCGAATAGCTTTTAATCAGCCGGAATTCGGCCGAATACTTACTTGAAGCCGAAGTTCGGTACACCCCTACTGGAAAGCCCTGCTCCTGCCCAGGGCATTCCCCGTAGGCAAGGGGGGGTGCTCCACACCTTGTCTGATCCCAGTTAAAGCCTGAGTCTCGGGGTAATGGGACAGAGGCAGGCTTTCTTACTAGCCATGTTTACCCAGGGATGCAGCGACCTCGCTTAGCCATGAAAAGCGTGGCATCCATGTTGAATTGCGGCGCATGAGCTGCCAAACAAAAAAGATGTTATATTGAAAACGTGGCACAGAGGCCGCCATATAACAAACTCAGCAATGGACATGTGCAAATATAGCAATGAACATGCAGCGATCACACTTTTGACCAGATGTAATAACCACATGTTTTAAAAGAATACATTTTGCCATAAACTTGAACGGAATTGCTTTACAAACAGTTTTGCTAACCTATGAGCAATGTTACAAATTGCCTGAGTCCCACTTTATTACTGGTTGTTATGTCCTGGCCTGCGGTCACGCAAGCCAGGCAGATCAAGGCTGGGGGCACCCAGGTGACATGCTGGGGGTACCCAGCAGACACACAAGCTGCGCTCAGGATTACAGGCAGGGATCACCCTGCTTATGTCAGGATCACCCGACATGACGTCAAGCCCCGGGGGCACCCAACAGACATATCCCGACCAGGGGCACCTGGTCAGCCCAATGGCAATCAGGCTCCTCCATGACCTGGGGACACCCAGGCCTGTAATGCCAGATGACGCCAGCGTTGCCGGGCAGGGGCACCGGCTTCCAAACGTAGAGTTGCCCAGCAGGGGCTCTACTGACATGGCAAACAGCCATGACGGACAGTGTTGCCCGGCAGGGGCACTGTCATGGTGGAGGGCCGTGCAGGGCAGGCCCTCTGCCAGCTATGCAGCACCAGCATGGTGCTGCACAATAACGACACAGCACTCCAGGTTTGGTTACTCTGAAGACTAATGAGCGTGAGGCCGCTCATTCTTTTTATTCAATCCAGTCACGTGGTCACTGGCACGAGTCAGGAGCACGAGCCTGGGAGATACTATGCTCCCAGGAGGGGTAACACATTATGCTCCTCCTTTTCCATATGGAACAAACAAATGACAAACATCACTGGACATCAAGGCCACTTACATTTAGGCTCTGACAGTTACACACTTACTGGCGGTTACAGGGTTGATGGTAAATTTGGGAATTTTATCACATTATCAAAGGACCCTTTATTAACCAGGGTGTGTGAGATCTAAAGCCACTGAAAGACAGCAATGAAAGCCCTGGCACCACTTAAAGCATGTCCACACATACAGATTTTCACAACTTCACATTGCCCATTGACTGGGCCATTTTAAGCAAGTCCAAGTTGTAGGCTCCCAGCCTTCATGGGGATGTCTATGGTGTCCATTTTATGCACTCGTGGAGTTCCTACTTGTGCACCTGGAGGGGGGAGCCCAGGGGCCACATCAGCCTAGTCCATGTACATTGGGAGCAAGGCACTGTTGATGGGAAACATGCCACTCCTCATACTCCTCTTTCACATTGGGGCTGCTGGCAGGGGGACACAGATGGCAGGGTGTCTGGGCGACAGGCCTAGGAGGGCGCACAAACCCTTGTGAGAGCTGTAACCCTCCCCTGTTGTTCCCCTTCTCCTCTCCATTTTCTTCTTGAAGAGTGTACACACAGCCACCACCCTTTCCATGGCGCCCTCTGTTGTGGAATTGCCAGATGCTGCATGGCTGTCATGATTCCTGCCCCTCATGTCCCCAGCCCTCCAAGATGTCAGGCTGGAGCGAGGCCACGATCACCTAAATGGCCCTCAAGGGCCTCTCCAACCCTCCAAAGACCCACTTGGAGTCAGACGTGGCGCTTGTGGCACCAGACTCACTAACTCCCTTAGGATAACATTGGGGATTGGACTTGCAGTGCATTGATGGGGACAAGATGGATGCCCCCACATATTTCGGTTCCCAGAACTGCATGTGCAGTCTAGTCTTTTGGGTGTGGTTCAGCCCAGAGACACCTGGGATACCCAGAGACTATTTAAGCCATGCCCAGGCTGAGAAACATGCTTTGCGTTTTCTGCACCTGCAGCGTGACACTCACCGTGTTCGGATCGTTCTCCAGTAGGCCTGCATCTTTCTTCTGCGCTCAGCTCCTGCAAGAACAAGAACACCGTTAGGAACAGCCTTACCTTGCAGCACTTCTGCCCATCATTCATCGCTCCTTCTGTTCTGCGGGCATCTTCAGCGGTGTCATTCCCATACCGGCACGCCGCTTCCTAAGGAAAAGGGAAAAGAACAGAAAAAAGGCATTAGTAAGCATCCTGCAAATCTTTGCTTATTTTTAAATACTGTTTGAGCTTCAAACGCTTAGCTGAATTCCAGCCGCTCTGGGGGAACTCTGTCTCTGGAACTTCTCATCCATCTGCAAGAGGGAAAAGACACTCCAGGTTAGCGTGGAAACATCTAGAGGCGCCACATATCACGCTTACTCACCGCATTTGTTCTTCATAACCGGCATCCATGCTGAAAACTTTGTGGCACCTAAAAGACACAGAAAAATAACTCATTTCAATACAAATACAAAAGGGGTGCATTGCGCATCGCGCTCTCACTCACCTTCAGCGCTACTCATCTCAGCAGCACACCGCCATCCCCGGACGCCGCCCATCATCTAAGGAAGGAAAGGAATGAAGTTAGAGAACTGTTCAAAGACTCATTAAACTTACCTGTCGGACTCTTGCCAGTGAAGTAACCAAGCAGCAACGAGCCCGCATCAATCAATGCGCCCCTGCACTGAAAGCAGGACGGAGAGCACACTATCCAAGAAAACAAGGTGAGCTGTGGATCAAAGGGAAGGGTTGGACCCCGGGGAAGAAGGGGTTCAAGCACACAGAGACAATAGGGAGTTAAACTCTACCAATCCTGTGTTTCAGGCCCAGTCTCCAGTCGAATAGCCTCCAGGGAAGGGTTCGAGGTCGTAAGAGGTCAGAACAGGCTGAGTGACGTCCCCGTGGATACCAGGTGAGCGTTACAATGGTGTCCCCTCATTTGGACTGGGGGATGCCCAGCACCTTTTCCTCCTCAGCACTTGCTGTCTTACGCTTCTTGCAGGGGGTGTGGGGGTGTTTGGAACTGCACCCAGCGTGGAGCGTACTACGTATTATCAACAGCGCTGTGATGGAGCACTTTCTTCACCATTCCCGTTCTGGGGCCCATCAGCCTTTTCATTTCCACCATGCTCCGGCCTGGAGTATGGCACAACTCACTGCCGGAGGGCCGGGGGATGCATGGGGTGCCTCCCCTTTATTTTGGAATCAGCTCCAATGTCAGGAGCACACGGCCCATGGCGCCGGTTGGCTTTGTAGCGCTCTGGGGCCCCCGGCTGCATGGCAGGACACCAGCTAAGGGTGCCGCTTGCGGGGGCAGGGGCCCACCGGAGTGCCTGCCTCCTCGCCGCACTGCCAGGCAGACCGCTCTCCATGCGGCCACCGGGTTGAGCCGCACAGTGCACACCCACCTTCTTCTTTGCTCCGGAGAGCAACAACCATCAAGTGCCCATCAGCCTGGGATCTCGGGGGCTGCCGGCACAGCAGAGACACCACTTTGATGTCGGCGGATGCCGCAGGGGGGTTCAGCATACCTCTCTCTCCCCCTGGAGAGATGTCTCCCTCTTCGTGGCTGCAGCGCTCCAGTTCTTGCACGCTTCGGTGTGGGTCAGGCCGCTTGCTCCTCAGCTTCACAGGGGCAGCGAAACAGCCCCTCGGCTGCCCGTGCCACTTGACAGCATGGGTGCCTTGGACCACCTCGTAGCCAATGCTATGTCCTGGCCTGCGGTTACACAGGCCGGGCAGACCATGGCTGGGGGCACCCAGCCAACGTGCTCTGGGCACCCACCACAAACACTGGCTGTGCTCATGCAGCAGGATTACAGGCTGGGATCACCCTGCTTATGTCGGGATAACCCAACATGATGTCAAGCCCGGGGACACCCAGCAGACATATCCGGACCAGGGGCACCTGGTCAGCCCGTGGGCACTCGGGCTCCTCCATGGCCTGGGGGCACCCAGACCTGTAATGCCAGATGACGCAAGCGTTGCCCAGCAGGGGCACCGGCTTCCAAAGGTAGAGTTGCCCAGCAGGGGCTCTACTGACATGGCAGACAGCCATGAGGGACAATGTTGCCCGGCAGGGGCACTGTCATGGTGGAGGGCCTTGCAGGGCAGGCCCTCTGCCAGCTACGCAGCACCAGCATAGTGCTGCACAATAACGACACAGCACACTATGTTCGGTTACTCTGAAGACTAATGAGCGGGAGGCTGCTCATTCTTTTTATTCAATCCAGTTACGTGGTCACTGCAACGAGACAGGAGCATGAGCCTGCGAGATACCATGCTCCCAGGAGGGGTAACACATTACACTGGTGTCTTAACCTATTTTATGCTCCAGTCCGACACAGACTGCTGCCAGCATAATCACAGAACAAGGTGTTTGCAGGTGAGACTCCCCAGAGGCCCCCGACCCTCTATAAAACCCTGGGCCTTGCCTTTTTCAGGCCCCATCCCCGTGTGCTGCCCAGGATCCCCGGTCCCTTCCCTGCTGATCCCCGCCCAGAGCCCACCTCCCAGCCCTCCCGCCACCTGTGGTTGGTTGCCTGCATCAGGCACCGTGGAGCTTCCTCGCTGCACTGGGGATTACCCCATTAACAGCTGGCGTCCCCATGTGTGCAGGTGAGACTCCCCAGAGGCCACCGACCCTCTAAAAAACCCTTGGCCTTGCCTTTTTCAGCCTCCAAGCCTGTGTGCTGCCCATGATCCCCGGTCCCTTCCCTGCTGATCCCCGCCCAGAGCCCGCCTCCCAGTCCTCCCGCCACTCGTGATTGGTTGCCTGCATCAGGCACCGTGGAGCTTCCTCGCTGCACTGGGGATTACGCCATTAACAGCTGGTGTCCCCATGTGTGCAGGTGTGACTCCACAGAGGCCCACGACCCTCTAAAAAACCCTAGGCCTTGCCTTTTTCAGCCGCCATGCCCGTGTGCTGCCCAGGATCCCCGGTCCCTTCCCTGCCAATCCCCGTCCAGAGCCCGCCTACCAGCCCTCCTGCCACCCGTGATTGGTTGCCTGCATCAGGCACCATGGAGCTTCCTCGCTGTACTGGGGATTATGCCATTAACAGCTGGCGTCCCCATGTGTGCAGGTGAGACTCCCCAGAGGCCCCCGACCCTCTAAAAAACTCTGGGCCTTACCTTTTCAACCCCCATGCCCGTGTGCTGCCCAGGATCCCCGGTCCCTTCCCTGCTGATCCCCGCCCAGAGCCCGCCTCCCAGCCCTGCCGCCACCCATGATTGGTTGCTTGCATCAGGCACCGTGGAGCTTCCTCGCTGCACTGGGGATTACGCCATTAACAGCTGGCGTCCCCATGTGAGCAGGTGAGACTCCCCAGAGGCCCCCGAACCTATAAAAACCCCTGGGCCTTTCCCTTTTCAGCCCCCATGCCCATGTGCTGCCCAGGATCCCCGGTCCCTTCCCTACTGATCCCCGCCCAGAGCCCGCCTCCCCTGCTGATCCCCGCCCAGAGCCTGCCTCCCAGCCCTCCCGCCACCCGTGATTGGTTAGTTCCCTGGTCTTAGTTGCCCCTCCTAGGGCAGCCCTCTGCCCGTTGCAGCCCCTGCGGCTAAGGGCCTTGAAACAAAGGGCGGCTCCTACATTGGCGGATCCAAGATATGTCTGCAGGTGTCCGCAGGGGAAGCCAAGGAAGCCAGCAGACACCAACAAAACTTTGAGTGTGGCATGGGTGGGGTGCAGAGCAATTACTCTGCTCCTGAAAGCCCTTGTCACTGTACCTTACCTTCCATAGTATAGACTGCCATAGACTTAAACAGTACATACTCAGGAAGACTTGTGACCACTGTAAATGGATTGTAAATATTGCCTTGTGATGCATATTAACTTACCCGCCAATTTTAGCTAGTGCCACACATGTAAGGAACTGAACTTTGGCTTGCGTCGGATCTAGATAAGAAATGTGATCATTAGCATATGCCACACTTGCATGGAATTCTGGACTTTAGCTTGCGTCGCATCTAGATAGAAATGTGACTGTTAGCATATGCCACAATCGTATGGAATTCTGAACTTTAGCTTGTGTCGCATCAAGACAGAAATGTGATTATTAGCATATGCCACATGGAATTCTGAACTTTAGCTTGCTTCGCATCAAGATAGAAATGTGATTATTAGCATATGCCACACTCGCATGGAATTCTGAACTTTAGCTTGCGCCACATCTAGATAGAAATGTGACTGTTAGCATATACCACACTGGTATGGAATTCTGAACTTTAGCTTGCGTCGCATCAAGATAGAAATGTGACTGTTAGCATATAACACACTCGTATGGAATTCTGAACTTTAGCTTGCGTCGCATCAAGATAGAAATGTGATTATTAGCATATGCCACACTCGCATGGAATTCTGAACTTTAGCTTGCGCCACATCTAGATAGAAATGTGACTGTTAGCATATACCGCACTCGTATGGAATTCTGAACTTTAGCTTGCATCGCATCAAGATAGAAATGTGATTATTAGCATATGCCATACTCGCATGGAATTCTGAACTTTAGCTTGCGCCACATCTAGATAGAAATGTGATTATTAGCATATGCCACACTTGCATGGAATTCTGAACTCTAGCTTGCGCCACATCTAAATAGAAATGAGACTGTTAGCGTATACCACACTCGTATGGAATTCTGAACTTTAGTTTGCGCTGCATCTAGATGGAAATGTGATTCTTAACATGCACCACACTTAGAATTCTGAACTCGAGCCCGCGCCGCATCATGATGGAAATGTGGATGTCAGCGTGTACCGCACCTAGATGGAATCCCACAATTGCAAGGACAGCAATGCCAACTAACCAACCAACTAACAATTTCATCCCTCTGCATACACCTCTCAAACTCTAACCAAACACAACCACAAGCCTAAAACGCAGCAATCCGCACAAACTTCACAACAATGCAACAACAAAACAAGCCACACATTGACTTGCACAACAGCACACGATGACTACCGACCATAAAACACCACAAGCCCAGCCAACGGACCCACCGGGCTGAGGCTGCCAACAGCACATCACTGCTCACTTGCACTTTTCCAGCTTATTCCCACTAACCCACCCCCTCTCCTTCCCTTTTCAGAGCTGCCAGAGCGCCAAGGGACCACTTCGGTGGTGATAGTGCCCGGTACAAATGTCCTTTAACATTAACATTAACATGTGCCACCCATTGAAATAAAGGAGTTGAGCAATGTCGCACCTCGCCCTCCATAGTCACCTTACTCATTCCTCGCTGCAAGCCGGATGGGACAAAGCGGCCCCTCACCCGTACGCAATCAGCAACAAAGCCTCACTCTCCTCAAGCATTATCAGTCAGTCTCTGACCCCCCTGATGACCCACCCCCGGAGGGAAACGTGGGAGAACGCAAGCTGCCACATCTGACCGCAAAGGCATTGTGCTTGAGACCGAGAAACCAAAAAAGTGGAGGTGGGAGTTCCTGATACAATCCCAAAGCCATACAAAATGAGCAGAAATTCACAATGGCTGCCAATAAATTACTACTGAGCCATCCAAAACAAAACAAACAGGGCTCACCCAGAACTCCCTAATGTGGACGATCGCCGCACACCAAAGCTCCCTGGACATCAAACCAAACGGTTGGGCCACTCGAGGCCGTTTCCATAAAAGTGAGTTAGGCTTAGCAGCTCCCAGCCTTATGAGTGCTCCCCGAGCCCAGGGCCGGATACGGCCGCCCCAAAGAATGACCCTTCCGTCTCCCTCAGGAGAAGCGAGCGGTTGTATACCACCAGGGAGGCGTGGCCAGAGGGGCGGCCTTCCATGCAGGCCCTCTAGCACCCCCTCTAGGGGCTGGCCAGCCCCTCGTACCTTTTTTCATTTCTGTATAAGAAATAAAACTGTGTTATCTTTGCAAGAGGTGCTCCTACCTCTTTTCCTCAGAGGATTGATTTTTATGCGTCTGGTTGTCTGGTAGTCTGCCCTACAAAACCTGGAGAAATGTGGCATAAATTAGGCAAAATACAAAAAAAACAGAAGCTGGGGCAATTTACAGCGCCGTAATGCCACGGAGACGTTTACCGGGAGTGGTGCTGATTGAACTGGTAACCTGGTAATGATCCTTGCCTGGTGGACACCTGGCAATTTGTGGAATTTGTGAAAAGTGTTTTCTAGTCTGAGAGACGAACCAGAGAAGTTCACTGAAGAGATGAACACTGTAATTCAGTGTTGTAATCCTGGATGGGATGATATGGATCAGCCCATGAGCGTGATTATGCCCGCCAAGGTACGCCATTGTTTGACTTAACTGAGTGCCTGGCCTATCCATGACGTGGGGCGCAGTGGGGAATTTGTTCAAGCAAGAAATCTGGGGTACACAAAATTGCTATGGTGTATCCCTGGAAAACTGATTAGGAAAAACTTGGGAATTGTAAACAAAGGAAGGGCAGGGTTCATGCAGACTATCCACGCTGGGTGAAAGGTGTGTTCACACACCATGACACTATAAATACACTTGCAGACACAGCTCAGAAAGTGCAAGCGTCTGCTTTTGTGCAGAGAGGATTTCCTAAGGTCCAGAGTCCATTGCAAAGTGTTCGTATTGGTTGGCAAAAGAAACCCCTCTCGGAACTGGTTTCCATTGCAAATCATTGTGGCGGTCCTTATCAAGAAATATAGAAAGAAACGAGTGAAGTTAAGTAAATTACTATTATATTAAAGAATGTGATGCAACAGCAGCAGGAGGGCACGCAGCAATGTTTACCAGTGGAGGGGGGTAGCGGGCCATAAACCGCCAGAGAAACTGGGCGATGGAGAGGGAAGCAAATGGTTCATGGGTGCTGGTTATATAACTAGTAACACATAGTGTCAATATTGTAGGCACTGAAAGGTTGAGTGCCAGCCTTAGGTCACAGAAGGAAGGACAGTTCCTTCAGCCCCTCTTTTCTCAAACGTGAATGCAAAACCTTTCCATGCACAGAGTAAAAAGCTGAATAATGGTTAGAAATGAGAAGAGAAAACTGATGTCATCATCCAGACTTTAATACCAGCTAATCAGGAAGGACCTTTCGTGAATTGTGAGATAAATGGGAAAATGGATTATGTTTGATTGACACAGGGGTACACGGTTTTGCTATGGAAAGTAAGGATTGTGATGATCAACACATTGTTGTCTGCAACTGTGTGAGTGGTAGGGATTTCCAGTAAGCCGGTGATCCACCCAGTAACTCAAACTTTGTCAGTATCTATTGGCCCTGTTACACAGAGGCATGCATTTCTATTAAGCCCACTGTCACCCAGTACGCACAGGTTTGGCCAGGCAAAGTTTGAATGGGGATTATTGGTCATATCTCGAGACTGTTGCCAACACCCAGCTTGCCTGCCGACACGTTTTCCGAGAGGCGGAGATGTAGAGTTGTGTTAAGCATGCACTTTGGAACAGCAACTGCGACCCTGAGAGCACTACAGAACCTGTACTTGAGACTTGTAATCTTGCCTACACACGACGCACCCTTTGACGCAAAATGAGACCTGTGACTTCGGTGTGCAGCCAGCACATTTATTTTCCCGTTTTGGGTCTATTTGACCTAAAACATTTGACCTAATCACATTTGATCGAATTTATTTGACCTTTTCTTCTGTCTAAAATGCAGGGAAGACCCCCTGCAACTCCCGTCCCCACTTCCCCTCACCTAATCTATACCCTTACCAACCCCCATATATACACTTAATTAGATTTGACCAAATGTTTTAGGTCAAAGGTTTTTAGGTCAAGTATGCTAGTACCATTTTCCCACCTATCCTGAATAGTCCCAAAGCCAGACTCGCTACACTTCTCCACTCTCTCCATGGAGTGGCACACTCCCTATGCCCAAGGTTTTAGTCTTACTCAACATGTTGCATTATCGACTATCCTACAGAGTAGGCACTCAATGTCATCCGCAAGATGGCACATAGTGCATAGTGACGTGCTGTGCCGAGATTAGAGCTTGCATATGCTTGCACATGCTTCAGGAGCACAACATTGGCATTGCAGTTCTACTTGAATGGAGCAGTCCATCGATCTGTGTTAAAACCTCTCCTTCCTTCAAAGGTTTTTAAAGCTGAAACCTTATTGCCTAAAATGGCCTATAATGGACTACAATGAATAGAAATTATGATCAGTTGTACAATGTATAATTTTACATCTACAACAAGTGTCCCTCAACTATTTACTTTTAATGGCCTAATTGTCCCTCTACAATGGCGTACAATTAAAGCATCTTCTTTGATATAATGTTATATTGAAATCAAATAATAATATTAATTTTATAAATATCTGTGTCAATGCTTGTTTTTTGCACTGCATTCATGTCAAATGTAATGAAATTAAATTAGAACAAAAAATGTAAAATTTTGGGGTCAATCATAGGTCAGTGCCAAAAGGAAGCCCAATCCACAAGTCCTCTACTGCTTTCCAGAGGCGTCGCTAGTGGGGGGCTCAGGGGGCTATAGCCCCTGGTCTTTTGGTTGTAGCCCCGGATATAATCTCAGGAGCTACAGCCAAAAGGCTAGCTAGCCCCCAGTCCCAAAAGTTCCGACATCAGCGTAGCCCCGGGTCTTTTCCAGACCTGGAAACACCCCTGCCAGTGCTTTCCACAATCATAGGACCCGTATAATAATAATAACAATTTGGCATTTATATAGCTGCTACAAACCCTCAGGTATCTGAGGGCAGCTTATTATTACCCACTGTGTGTGGATGAAAGGCTGAGTTTGGCCCCGACGGATTCGAACCTGCGTTAGAAGACTCTGAACCAATGTCAAAGAGAGCGCTCTACTCGCTGTGCCACTTGACTTGTATGATACTTGACTGGTCAGTGTCGCATGTTGTGTCAGAGCTGTGTTTCCTTCTGATATATTAAGGGAGCATGAGGAGGAGTATTGCAACAATTAGATTTGTTCGCGCTATAACATTTATCGGCATTTATCTATACAAATGCACAGGTTTATTTTTTTATTTTTATATTTACAATTGTTTTTAAAATGTTTAAATATTTTTTTAAACAAATACACAGGTTTCTGATGTGAAAAACGTGAGGCTAATAATGTGAATCAAACAATTAGATATTAACTCCCTTTACTGCTCGCAGTTCTGGACAACATGGATGCCAAGCTTTTCTACAGGGGCTACTTTATACACATATCACTTTTGCGGTGTTACTGCATCACCAACATAATTCTTTAGTCTGGTATACACTTAGGAAGCATATATACATTGGGGTGCAACCCATCTATGGGGCTTTGATAGTACAAAAATTATTAGTCAAATATGGAAGTGGGAATGGCCGCACTGGCCGGAAAAGCCGCACAGGGATACTGGGGCCACATCGGCAGATGGTCACAGGGCAGTCCCTATGTGCCAGCTACCCCACAATGGAAAGTGCTCTGCTAGCCGACAAAGCCGTGCATGGGGATAGTGGGAGCCACATGGGTTGCTGTCTTGTCAGCAGGTCTCTGATCCCTCTGCTGTAGGGTGGTCCTCCAGTGGGCCTGGGTGGTCTTTGTTCCTTGTGGCAGACTGTAGTCTGGAGTCTCTCAGGCCCCTCTCTTCCCCATACAGTTATGGGTAAGGGGCGAACACTCTCCTGGTGTCGCTCACCAGGTTAGGAACTGCTGAATGGCACTGGGCCGTGCCATGCCAAGGTTCCCCCTTCAGGTGGTATCGCTGTGGCGGCAGTACTGTTCTGTTGAGGTTCCCTCTGCTTGAGTCGGCACGTCCAGCAACCAAAGCTGCGTAGTGCTCAGCTCTTCCGACTACTTGATACCTTGAACTTCTGTTGGTACGGCAGCGGCAACGGCCACGCCGTGGTCAGGCTCCCCCATGTAGGAGCTCTTGCTGGCTTGCCTTTTACCTGGCCGCACAAGCCCTCTTTTTGGGGAGAGTCGTGGTCTGGCTGAGGCTGTTGTCCACTTGTGGCCTCCCCCAGGTGGGAGTTCTATCTGGGTCGCCTCCGGTGTATGGCCAGTGCGGCGGCAGAGCTTTCCACACTGCTCTCTGATGTTGGTGGTGGCAGGGACATACCCCGCTGCGTGACCCTCTGCTGGCCCGTCAACCACAAGGTTCAGCAGAGTCAGAGTGGATGATTGCAGGAAGCCGTGGCGGTGACAGTTGTTGTCGCCCTCTTCTTCTCGCCCAGGCAGGTGCTGGCGGCAGCATATTTGGTCCAGGCTTGCTTTTGTGCTCACCTTCTGCCTGAGTGAATGCCCACTTTCCTCGGGGAGAGCTATGGTCATGCCAGTGTGTGGCAGGGATTTGTGGTGCTTGGGTGCAGGATGGGCAGCGGTCCACATCTTGCCGTCTGCGGGCTCCCTTCCAGGCAGGAGTGTTCCACCGTTGTCGTGATGATTTGCAGGATGGGCAGTGGTCCAAGTCGTGCCATCTGCTGACTCCCTTCCAGTTGGGAGTGTTCACACAATGTCATGGGCTATGGGGTACAGCCACTGTGGAGACAGTTCTTGTTATGCCGCTCTTTACCCATTGTGTGTTGGGGACATGTCCCAAAGCATGACCTGCTCCTGGCCCCTTGGCCCAAGGATAGTCAGGATCATAGTGGTGGCTTCCTGCAAATGCCATTGCGTCAACGGTTCTTGCCGAGCCGCACAAGTCCAGCGGTAACCGTGCCCGTAAAACTGGCAGGTTGTCGCCAGACTTGTGAATTTTACCGGTGCCTGGCTTGCCGGAAACACCGGGGGATTACAACCCCAGCATTCTGCAAAGTCAGGCACCAGTAATTGCAAATCCCCATTCCCATTTGAGTACCAGAGGACTCAATGGGAATGGGGACCACACTCTTACTAATGGTGCCGGTGCTTCTGTGAAACTCTGCGGGCAGGTGCCGTTCCGCCCACCAGGTCTGACCCTGTCGGGTGGGACGGCACCCACCCGCAGAGGCATGCTTTGACAGTCCGGTAACAACAGTGACGGTATGCTTACTGGCCCCTTTGTTACCAGACTGGCATAGTTAAAATGAGGCCCAGAGTGTCCCATCAATGCTGCTCCCCCTTGCATGAGCAGGGTCTTTCCCTTCACGTCTCCCCAGGCTAGATTGCTTTTCCTATGACGCAGGCGTCAGGCAAGCCGCATTCCCTCCCCCAGTCAGGAGCATTTTTTCTTCCATGCACGGGCCGTGCTGCTCATTCCCCGAGGCGGGAGCCTTGTTCGCAGCTTATCTCCCGATGCAGGAGACACGCCACTGATGGTGGTTCTGCGTTACCCGCCGCAGCAGCAGCCCGCTACATTGCCCCCCCCCAGCGGGGCTGATGGCTGTACTGTGGCTCCTGCCCGATCACTCCCCTGGGCGGGAGCTTACTACTTGCAGGTTACGGTGGGGTCCGTCCCACGCTCTTCCTCTGACCCTCCAGGAGCAGCGACGGGCAGCGGTCTGACCCACGCAATGATGGACTCCCCCAGTCAGGAGCCTTGGGGGCCGCAGATCTCCCCATCTCTGGTGGCAACTCCCCAAGCTGCGACAGTGCCCGCCGGCCCGATGTGCAGCACCAAGCTCCTCCTGCAGGTCTGCTTTACAGGGATCGGCATAGAGCCGATCTCATCCTCACTGCCAGTTGTTGCGGGGAGCCGAGGTCTCCGGCCCCCGTCAGGATGGTTGTCCCCCTCAGTGGGGGCTGCTCGATAGGCCCATGGCGCACGCTGGTGCAGCACATGAATAAAGATACTGACACGTCTTTAGTGTCCAACTGTAACTGCTGAGCAGGAAACCGCTAGGCACCTCAATTAGGGTGGGCCATGTGTGCAGAAACGTGGCCCTGACATGTGATACTAGCACGAGCCAGTGCTGATGTCACAAGAGTTAGAAGCAAAACTCCCATCCTATGTTGTGGGTGTCTGGTTTCTGGAGAATGGCCTGACTGCCTTGAGCCTGATTGGGTGCTGCCCGAATGAATGTACAAGTGTGTGATTGGCTGGCTCAGCTTGGCTCAGCCTGAGTGAATGGGAAGTGTTTTGTATAATAGAGGGCCTCACACTCCCCTCCTTGTCAGAAGCAGAAAAAAAACGTAAAGGATAAGTCATCTTAAGGTTTAATCATGGAGTCCATCTGAAGGAAGAAGTCTGCAGCTGCAAATCTTCATTGAATCCAAAAGCTGTTGAATCAAGGACTGAACTGGAGAGGACCTTGACAGGCAACCTCTTCCCATCGCTACAAGGGACCATCGTACAACTGTGCTTTTCACTCAAAGAGTCCTCGAAGCCAGTCTTCTGTGTCTGCTGTCCAAAGAAGGGATCTGTGTGGGTTCAGAAGAGGAGTGCCTGTACATCTTGAGCACAAAAAGTCCATCTGTGTCAGCCAGGGACCGGAGGAGTGTTCGTGACCGGAACTGGAACTGGAAGCCAAGCTGCTCAGTTTTGCCCAGAAATCGGGGTACACTGGCATAGTGCTGCCTGACTCCAGGAGCTGCAAAAGTTTTAAATACCTGAAGAATCCTCCAAGGGGCACCTCCGCCATGACATCTGTCCACTTTACCACACCAGAGAAGATCAAGGGTTATTGCCTGCAGAGGAGTGTATGCCGGTGGGTTTCCTGCCACCAAAGCCTGAAGAAGACTTCCCAAGGGTCCGGTCTTGTTGAGGGCCCATATTCCAATCCAGTGGTCATGTCCAGGTCACCAGAAGCCAACATGAGGTCCATGCTGTAACTGCAGCACCAAAGAACCAAAAGGCAGTAAACCATGAAATCCTGAAACCCGACACATACTTCTGCCACTGCACCCGTTACCACCTAAAGTCATCTATGGCCACCAAGAGAACCAAGCAGTGTCGGAAAGGCAGCAATGCAGGTCTGTCGTGGTGGTCTCCGATGTCACATTGCTACACTGGCTGCGGATGCCCCACAAAGGTGAAAATTGCTGTGGACCTCGACAAGGCCTGTGTAAAGAAGATTTACTTCATCTTCTTTACACAGGCCTTGTCGAGGTCCACAGCAATTTTCACTTTTGTGCGGCATCCGCAGCCAGTGTAGCAACCCGACATCGGAGACCACCACGACAGACCTGCATTGCTGCCTTTCCGACACTGCTGGGTTCTCTTCCCCTGCTTGACGCCAATTTTCCAGTGGCTCCTTCTTGCAACAGGGGTCTTGAAACACTTGTGTATAGGCACGTTATAAATGCCATATCATATCATCCTTGAGGGGCATCGCCGAGTGAAACTGAGAAACTCCATAACTTCACCTTCCAAGGCACCAAGCTATTGTGAAACGGAAGAACTTCTTCCATCCTCAGGATTCATCCAGTGGTCCCAAGTTTCGTCTTGGATCCTGTTCTCCTGTGGCTTCTCATGTATTTTGGGAGTAGTGGGGTCTGTTGAAAGAGAAGCAGACTACTCATGAAGATATTCGGACTGGGCTGTAGTACACAACATAAAGTACACCTTAACATTTCCTTACAGGTTGCTCAGGTTGGGGGATCCTCACACAGAACTGCATTTTTACACTAAAGAAAGCATCCTGCCTATGTTGTAGTGATTACCTGCCTTCCTATAATAATGTTTCATGAGTTAAACCTTGCCTAATGATCTACATGCTTTTTAATAACGGTCAGCAGTTGGTGCATTACAATTGAATTTAAAGGTAGCAGTGGTATCCCATAGAACTGTACATGTTAAGTTAAAATATCTCTTAAGATTTCTCGTACAAAGTGAGTCTTATTTATTTGTATATACCTACCTGACTGTTTACCCTTTATATTAATGGATAAAAGAACTAGGGTAGCACCTAACATATTGTGTGGACATTCCTTTCTTTGGAGCGTCGGGATTCATGGTACCTAAGAAACAGTCTGCATCACCTCCCTTGAGTCCCATTCTGGCTGCTCGCCCAACGTTACCAGTTGAGAGCCTTGGCTGGGGTGCTCTGTGCCTTCACCCCAACTCTACAGAGGGCCTAAGTGCACATACCCCCCTGCAGTCTTGGTAACAGGCTAACCCAATTGCAGAAGAATGTTGGATGCAATTTTGATTCAAGATATATGCTAGACCAAGTAAAGAGGATTGTTATTTAGTAGATGTGTTTAGGGGGCGCTGGAATTTAGATCTTAATTGTGGAACAATTTTAAATTCTATAAATAGATTAAACAACTTTAACGAAATAATGCAGCAAGGAATGGCACCGAAGTCATGGAAACAATTGTATACTATACCCATTTTTCAAAAGGGGTGTAGAGCAGGACCTGGTAATTATAGACCCATAGCACTGCTTGATCTTACTGGGAAAATAGTCTCATTCATTGTCTTGTCCGAATGGCAATGATGCGTTTCTCGAAGATCATATGGTCCTGGAGCAACCGTAGGGTGGGGCTATAATGTTAAGGAGACAGGGTGTACATTTACATTGATTCCATCAATGTGTTTGTAGAAGGATTTCTTTTGCCTGTTGCAGTAATTATGTAATTCTGGGAAGTCGTGTGGTTTTGGAGCACTGAGGAAGGGTGGGTGTGAAACCTGTGAGGGTAAAAAAGCAACCTCAAGTCGTGTGCACTTTTTATGTGCATTGTTTATGTACAGTGCAGTAATGATGTGTTTTTGTTAGCGTCCAGACAGTCACCTATAAACCGTGACATGAATAAGCAGAAGCAGGTGTTGCACGCAAAAATGTGGCCTGAGAAAGGAAAGCACTTCATGGACAGGCTGTCCACTGACAAAACTTTCCCCGCACTTAAATGGTTCAGCAGGATGAAATCTCACGAGGAGAGGACACCTGTCTAGTATACCACAGCTGAAACATCCAAAGAGCATGCATGTGTGTGGGCATATCTGCAAGCATGGCCCAGCAGTCAGTCACTTGTGAAGGCATATTGGACACTGCCTTCTTCAAGGGGAACCTTGTCTGTGGGGAACTGGTCCTGCATGTGAAAAGATGTTATGTCCACAAAACCACAAAACTCAAGATAATTAGAGACGATGATCCAAGATATTCCTCTGTTCTAGCCGTCATGCAGGGTAAAGGTCTTTTCTGGACCAGATTCTCTTCAAAATGGTATGGTTCCAACTCAAGAGAACAATGCTGAGCAGCTGGATGGCATCACAAAGTTTTGCTCATAGGTACTTTCCCAGGACATTTGTTGCAGGAAGGTTGACCATGTGAAAAAGGTTCTTCCAATGGCCATTCACCAGCATGGGCCTGCAGAGAACGTGAGCATGCAGCTCCATAATTGTATTCAGACTGCGATAATGCTAGTTTTATTACATGTTTTTCTAAATAAAGAACTGTTAATAAATAAAATATTATGTTGAATTTGCAGTCAGCCAATCGAACACCCCCACCTCCCTTATAGAACACGAGATCCATAATACCAACTGGAAGCATTAAAAATGACCTTCCTGCACTTTACAATGCACAGTACTGTAAAGAAGGTGCCCGAGTGGATACATACACGGCACAGAGAGAACTGAACAGTGAGAGGAATTAGCTGAATGCACATGAGCAGTGGCAAGTCCATGCACAGGATCCATTCAATGGGGCGCTTGGGAAACAATAAACTGGGCTCATATTCGGCAACTCTTCTATACATTGGTAATAATAATTTAGAAATTATATAGCGCTACTGGGGCATCTGAGCGCTGCTTATTATTACCCACGGTGTGTGGTGCTCATTTATCGCACTTGGAAGGATAAAAGGCGGAGTTTGGCCCTGCCCGGATTCGAACCTGCGTCAGCAGGCACTGCACAGATGTCAAAGCTAGCTGCTGTACTCCTTGTGCTATCGCACTGGATCCATGCTGATATCCATGATGATGTGCTACGGTGCCATTATTGTGCTAAAGGCAATGGTACACATTAGAAGAACATGCACAGTGGCTGTGTTTATCACTTTAGAAAGTGTGTCATGCTCTAGGCCCTCACTTGCATAAGCTCGTCTATGGTGATGCTGTGCTCTCCCTTTTGCTTTTGTGTTCAGGTTTGTATTGGGGCTTCTCAGAATCATACATATCCAGCAAAAGATGGGGGTCTTTCCTGGGTCTGAGCTCTCCTCCTTGGTTCAGGTTATCGAAAAATGATTCTCAGGGCTGCAGGGAGAGTGATCTACAGGAACTCAGGCCAATGTTCCCAATAATTCAAGGAAGTGAAGTGTATTTCTCACTCGCAACCTAGATTCCTACATCCCTATTGCTCGGGATGTAGCAGGGTGCATATTGTATTGTATTTGGTTATTTATATAGCGCTCTTTCCCCATTTGTATGGCCTCAATGCGTTTTGTGGTCGGACTGCCCTTGGTGACTTTAGTCAATGGGCCTCATTACGAGGTGGGCGCAAAGGGATACCGGGCTGGTAATCCCTTTGCGCCCTATTCTAAGGTCCCTTTGCGGGTCCTTCATTAACGCCTGGTTTTACCAGGTATTATGGACGGGGCCCGTTAAGGGACTTCAGATCTAATAACGGTACTGCAATTTGCGGTACCGTTATTAGCGCCTTCCCCCTTCCCATTGAGCCCTATGGGGGCTGAAATGGGAATCGGGAATGGCTTTTTCAATGGGGATTTACCGGTCCCGCAAAGCTCGGAATAGACCGGTAAGTCCCCATTGAATGCGGGCGGACTCAGACCCGGTAATGGAGGTAGTCATGGCGCTAATAGCGCCATGACTACCTCCAACCTTGTAATGAGGCCCAATGACTTGGAAGTTCTAAGAGTTTTAGATTAGGAGATGCATGTGTGCATTTCTTTGCCGGATTAGGTTTTAGTTGGCTGGCTGGGCTCGACTAAGCAGTCCAAAAAGGAAAAGGTCAGGCACGTGGGTAGGCGCTGTTGGTGGTTTACAATAGAGTGCTATTGTTGAGAGAAGTCAGTTGGCCTCATTCCGAGATTGGAGGTAGCCATGGCGCTAACACCGCCATGGCTGCCTCCAATAACGGTACCGAGTCTGTCCTCATTCAATGGGGACTTACTATAACATAGGGCTCATTGGGAATGGGGAAAGTGCAAATAACGGTACTGCAATTTGCGGTACCGTTATTTGCTCCCTGGACCCTTTGCGGGTCCCGGTAAGGCCGCCTGGTGAAACCAGGCGGCCTTACCGGGACCCGCAAAGGGACCTCGGAATAGGGCGCAAAGGGATTACCGGCACCAGTGTTCTTACCGGTGCCCGTAATCCCTTTGCGCCAGCCTCGGAATGAGGCCCAATGTGTGGCCAGCTATACCGAATTTATTTTCGTTGGTAGTCACTGTATGCTAGTGGCAGAGGTGTGGAGGTACGTCAGGTGTGCTGTATAGCTGTATAGCAATAGGGTGGCAATATTTCCTGGCACAAATCTCCTAATCTTATCTTTTTGCAGTTCTTCATAGATATTGTGCCATCAAAACTATCGATATACACTGTGTACGACATTGCAAATGTCCCTTCTGTTCCATGTGATTATTATAGAGAACCTTGTACTGATTACTGATGCAGGTTGCCTGCTTGCTAACTTTTGCACAACCACTGTGCCTTTGCTACAGCTTGGGCATTTCTGCCAGTGGGGTACACCACTCAATGTTATCTGTGCCGATGCCGGTTCTGACATGTAGTTGGTCCACCTTTGTTTGACTGCTTTCACGTTTGAAGGATGAAAAGCCAACTCAGACCCCATATTATGGATTTTAACCAAAATATGCCCAGAGATTAGGAAGAATATTAAGCAAAGCAAATGTTAAACTCAGGGTGAATGAATCGATCAAAGTCTCCTGAAGGACATTATTTGATCCGTCTTTCACCCGCTCCCTTACGCTTTCCCAGCTGGCAGTCAAAAAGTCACTTACTGGTTATGGAGTTTACGTGTCTCAGACCTTCTTCCTTTTTTATTAATTTAGGAACTTGGTCTTTGATGCTCTTGTTTTGTTGTCGTCCCCCTTGATTGCTGTTGTTACCACCTTCGGTTCTATGGTTTGTCTACCAAGGACCACGCACACATGGTCTTTGTGAGCTCTGTGGGCCACAGGATTGTCAGGGGCACCCTTGTTGGTGCCGATTCTGCATCAGTCTCCCCCAGCCCTTGGGTCTCAGGCATGCAAGCAGACCCTTGCACCTAGTCTTGGGGACCTCCTCGTCCTTCGTTGTACTCATAGATACCAGGTTAGATGTGCCTGTGGGGCTCAACCCCCAACAATAAATAATGGTTTGGGCTTAAGGGGCTGTGTCAGTCAGGCTGTGGTGACACTCCCTACCCTCTCTCATCTCTGATTGCCTAACTGCCATTCAAGATGGTGTGCCACCAATGATCTTTGTCTGAATGGCAGCAAGATGGAGATCCTTCTCATCAGCACTCCTTCACCATCCTTCCCCTCACTCTCTGGCCAGCCTGCCCTGGCCCTCCTCCTACCCCCACCTGCGAGGCTAAGAACCTCTGGGTCATCTTTGACTCCACACTTTCCTTCTCCGCCCACATCTCTGATGTCTCTAAAAAGTCAAACTTCCTACTGTACCTCCTCAGAGGTACTCTGGCTTTCCTCTCCTTCCCCCAGAAGTTCATTGTCTCCCAATCTCTGGTTCTCTCTAGGTTGGACTATTGTAACAGCCTCTTTCTAAACCTACCTGCCTCTACTCTCTGCACTCTGCAACTAACCCAGAACAGGGCTGCAAGACGTGTCCTTGGCCTCAAGCCCTGGGATCGTATCTCTCCAACTCTGAAATCTCTCCATTGGCTCGCAGTGGATGAAAGGATTACTTTCAAAACCCTCTGCATTGTCCACAAGGCTTTCTGGGACCTGGGTCCAAAATACCTTCAGCTTTCCCTCCTTAAATGCCTCCCCTCTCAAGCTCTTCATTCTTCTACCTCTAACTTCCTCAGGGTCCGTTGTTTTTCAAAGAAATGAGCTGAGGGTAGATCTGTCTTCGGCTGGGGCCTCCCTCTGGAACAGCCTCCCAGCCACTCTAAAACTTAAGGAGAACCATCTCTGGTTCCGGGTAGCACCTCAAGACCTTCCTCTTTGATTCTGCCTTTGCTCCCCCACTCCCTTGCTGATCTGTTCTCTCTTGGCACCGTGCACCTGGCCATCCTCTGTCCTTCGAGCCCAGGTACCTGCTCGCCCTGCCACCCTCCCGCCATGCCTCTGGGCCACCCCTTGCACTGGGGTCTGTATCTATACCCATACAGCCCACCCTTTATCTTCCGGCACTTATCAGACCTACCCTGTATGCTGCCTTAAACCCAGGACTTGCCAATTGCTGGCTGCACTACCACTGTTTGTTTCCTTTATTATTTATGTATTTATCTGTTTCTCCTCTGCTTCGCACTTTCCACTTCTCCCCCCTTCTATGCACTTTTCCCCTCCCCATCTCCCATGCACATTTGCATTCTCAATGTCACTGGGCCTAGTAAGATCGCTGTTTTGTTCTCCCCTGTTCCCCTCCCTTGCCTTGTCACGCTCTGAAACACTTGTGTACGAGCGTGATAGAAATGTAATATCAATATCAATCTAGTACACGTAGAAAACAGTGTTTTTCGTGCAAATCACTCAGGCCTGCCTCTGTGAGCTCCCATTGAACAGTTGCTTCATTTGCAAATCAAGGACCTTAACAAAAGTTGTGGCCCTGTCACAGCAGGTCTTCAAAGGCTGCAGGTACTTCCTTCCCTCCCACAGCAGGTCCCTTGGTCTCTTTTAAGCACTGCATTTGGCAATTCTTTTATTACAAGGCTTTAGCAGACCAAGTGTGAAACCAAGAGATGCAGTCGCCCCATTGCTCTGACAAGTCCCACAACTCGCTGGGATTGACCCAACAACATGTCAATGTCCCACAATCGGCCCCTATGCCAAAGCAAATACATTCATTACATAAACCTCAATGTAAAACCTTTCAATGCAGACTAGTCTCTGCTGTGTCTGCATGATTGACATGAAAAGAACATGCTCACCATGTTGGCGGGGGTGCCCATTCTGGCACCTGTAGGTGAAAATATATAATGTTGAAAACTACACATACACTTGAATGCAACATGACATGCACTAAAGAAGGTAGGGCCCACTGTACAGGACGTAACATCTCTTTCTGCATATCTGAGAAATAAGAGTGTGGCTGAAATAATTATAAGAGGTGATAAAAGTGTGCAGTGCTTTGCCTGAATGACTAGCTTTAGTATTTTTCAAAATGTTTTTGGAAAAACATCTCGTTTCACTGATATAAATTATACACAGAGCTTTTGTAGAGGCAATTAAAGTGCAGGCTAACGAGTCCCGGCACAGAGGTTACTTTCCAATGAAAGAAATCATAGAAAGGACACATATATGCCTAGTCCTGAAACCAAACCTTGCATAAGATAGAAGAAACATTGGGGACTAACTGGAGGTTATCTGCAATTTCAAGCATCGATATGCAAGAGGTACCACCTCTTTCTATAGGGGTGCACGGTGGAAAGGTGGTAAAATGAATGTCAGAAACAAGGGAAGTGGGTGTTTTAGAAAATGAGGATGAGCATGGGTGCTACTTTAGACTGAGAGTGCCAATGTTGGCTCGGAGCCAGAGAAGCAAGCTCTCCTCGAGCAGAGGCTTTCGTTTGCTGGTTGCGTAGCTCGGGGCTTCCTACTTTCTTGCACTTTAGGACTGTGCCCTCACTTACATTGGGCACCCTGGCTGGCACCTCACGCCAGCAGTTTTCTCCCCTCCCCTTGCTTACTTGACGCCCCCTCCCAAGACATTGAAGATCACAAGGGAAATATCAAGGCTGTGGTAGCCTAAACCACGTGCATCATGATTGCCACTCTTCTCATATCTGGCTTCTGGCTTTGCTGAGGACTCTGTTTACCTTCTCCAGCCTCAAGCCCTTTCTTCACCAGGCCTCTATGAACTGATTCCTGACCTGCTTGATCACTTTCATTTACAGATACAAAAGAAAAATTACATAAAATAAAGGTACAATCACACTCCTTTTGCTGAACATGTTTATATAACAAATGATATAATGTCGGGTTCGTTTATTATGTGATATGTGTACTTTTAAAGTATCCTTTAAAAACAAAAATGTTTTGTAACATTGGGAATACAAACATGAACAGATATCAGAACCAACTAGAGAAAGCTATATGTGAGGTCAAAGAACTTCTTTTCAGCCTTGGATTAAATCTAGGTTTCACCCCGTAACCATCCCGGGTAATCATTTTCTCTCACTATGTTATCCCACAAAATTGTGACTTCATAGAAGTGATTCAGTTCACGGTGTACACTACTTAAAAAATAAAAACTGCTCATGTTTTACTTGACTATTGTGTAGCACTGACAAAGCCAAAATGATGACTAATTGATAGTGAACATGTTATTTGTTTTAACGTATTCAGCATCTAAAGAAGGATTTGTTGGTTCCAAATGCATGAGTTGCACTTAGGATTGTGTTGCTGTTGCTGATAGTCAGGGGGTAGTTTGGTACCAAAGTGACCTTTGGCTCTCCTCTAGTTATAGTTGCAATTGAGAGCAAAGTGATAGAAAAAATATAACTAAGCACAATACACGTTTTTGCAGCTGCAACATGTAGGAGAATGTGATTTAAACAATGGAAACACACGTGAGATAATGAGAGTGAATTTCTCTTTTAAAATATTGCCTTGAATTTACAAAGGACTTTAATTCCAACTTCATAAAACCAGTT
This sequence comes from Ambystoma mexicanum, assembly GCF_040938575.1. Taxonomy (NCBI): domain Eukaryota; kingdom Metazoa; phylum Chordata; class Amphibia; order Caudata; family Ambystomatidae; genus Ambystoma; species Ambystoma mexicanum. Next base: position 84,969,101 of record NC_090922.1, read on the forward strand.
TTTCTTCATATTGCAAAGATTTCATGATGTTGGTCGCAGCCAGGATTTGCTTTGGAGCTTGTTCTAAAGTTTCACCATTAGTGCTACATTGTCTAGAAACTGTCCTGGAAAGAGGGTCACAGAGGGGGAGGGAAAAGTGAACAGTTCAGCTGGATGCTTCAAGTCTATAGCGGATAGTAATTATTTTGGGGCTTTACATCATGCCATTACCACCCATGTACCAATGGAGGGGGCACTATGGCTATAAGAATTCTGGTGCAAGTACCTAGGGTGCTATAGCCATACCTGTCTACATTAGAGAAACAAAAACACAGAGTATGGCATCAGCCGAGCCACGCCCATGACTCAATAAAGCTTCGCCCACTGGCCACGGCCACATATTAAAAAAACAAAACAAAACATGGCTATCAAGAAACATAAAGTGCTAAGAAAACAGGGCAGTTTTTCCCCCAACAGGAAGTGTGATTAACAGAAACATCATTTAATGGACTGGAAATCTTGCTCTTGATATATGAATCAAATGATGCAAAGTCCTTCTGGGATTTTCTAAAAACATGTCGAAAAGTCTACATGATTTTTTTCAAACGAAACTCATAGCTGAAAGAGTTTGGGTTGATCATTTCTAGACTACTTTTGTAATGTGTCTTACGGGGGTGCACTATGAGGCAGGACCCGCTGAGGCACGGGGGGCGAGGTCTCAAGAGGCAGAGCACGGGTTATGGGCGCCTGAGAGGAACTGCATCTCCTGCATGGCGCCACACCTGCTCTGCACCCTTGTGAGTGTTGAGCATGCGGGGAGGAAAGGGGCCTGCACCCCCAGGCAAATGCATTTGATATGATATGATAGGTTATTTATAATGCGCTTAACACCCAGAGGTTTCTAAGCACGGACCTGGGGATCAAACCCGTGTTGCTCCGTGTTGTCTTGCTTTCAAGGCAAGCACGTTGCCCCTGAGCTATCCTCTCAAAATCGGAGGGGTTCTTTGTGGCCACAGCTCAAGACTGCGTTGCATGTTCATGTTTACAAGGGCAATGTTGCTGCTATGCGGCTCATATATATATAGTGGTATCCTGAATGGCTGGAAAACCCAGAGACTGCATGCTCTTCCCCGCAAACCCAGATTCTCCAGGCTAAACCCAGAGGGTTCCATGTAATAATGTCCCCGCAAAAATGTCTCCTGACAAAAAAGTTGCCAAAAAGCAGTTTTTTTGCGGGGCCCTTATTACATTTAACGTGCAGTGGACACCCACGCAACCCCCAAACCCTTTTTTCTCAAGGGGAACGGGGGAGACCCCTGCAACCCCCGCTTCCCTTGACCCCATATATTGGTCACCATATATAATGCCGCCACAACCTTTTCCCTGCAATATTATGTATGGTGACCATATTACCTGATAACACCCAGAGGTTAGGCAGGAATGTCTATTATGCCTGATGTATCTGAGAGAAAAGATGGGCCGCAACAAAAACACGCAACCGTGCATTCTCTGTATGTGGGGAAAAAATACACGTCTGTCATCCAAAGTGAATCCTTCCATTTCCATAGCATGCAAGTCGAGATGGACGCGAGATGCAGGGGCGGACATTGAAGAAGGGCCTGTACAGTGCAACGTAGGGAATAGTAATGGACGTGCAGGCAGGGTGGAGCAACGAGAAGGACGGGGGCGGAGCAGACCTACAAATGGGGTTCCAGTTGCTGAAGTGCTGGCCAGCAGATTAGAACACGGCCTAACTCCTGTGAATAAAGCCTACGTTCATGTGAAGCTGATTGGCAGGCACGGAATGCCCAGGTGTTTACATGGATGTCATTTGGGGGTTGCCAGGGGTCGCAACTGTGGTGTCCCTTGCTACCTATGTGGTCTCCCTTGCTATTTGTGAAGAATAAAACATATTTTTGTCTTTTTGTTTTTATTTTATTTTTTTACAAATGGAAGCTACCTGGTTGTGGCAAGCGCCATGTGGCTCTTTGTTTCTGGAGTGGCTGGCTTTCTTGTTCAGGCCTCTTAACAAAAACAGGGGGGTTCCACAAGTGTAACACTTTGAGCAGTGACCCCAAATCAGAAAGAATAGGAATAAAAAATAATTTGTCTTTCTGGACTTCTATACATTAAATGCTAAACTCATTAAATGTTTATTTTAGGCACACTTCAGGGGTGAGTCATTGATTTAGTCTGTTCTTAAAGACCTCAAATTCACAATGCAGACAAAAACTTCCCAAAAAGCATTTAGAGTGGAATAAGCATCCATTTCCGACTATGGGCCTCATTACACGGTAGGCGGTAAGGGTTTACCGGTACCGGTATTTTACATCCTTACCGCCTTACTACGAGGTCCCTTTGCAGGTTGGGGAATTTAACGCCTGCTTTTTGCAGGCGTTAAAAACCAACCCGCAAAGGGACCAGTGGAGCTAATTACGGTACCGCAATTTGCGGTACCGTAATTAGCTCCTTCCCCATTCCCATAGAGCCCTATGGCAAAAATGGAAATGGGGAAGGGCAATGGTGGAAGGGGGAATTACCGCCCCGCCAACCTTGGAATGGGGCGGTAATTCCCCTTTCCACCAAGGCGGTGCCGGTATTTTACCGGCATGAACCATGGCGCTAATAGCGCCATGGTTCACCGCCTACCGTGTAATGAGGCCCTATGTCTTTTGCTTTCGCAAGTTGCAGTAATAGCATGTTTTTTCTGCTGTTGTCTCTGTTCCAATCATCCCAAGACATACCATCTTGGTGTCCTTGGTCCTTTGACAAAATCATTGTGCCTAAAAGCTTGTGTACAGTGTAGAAATGTTTGACGATAGCACATAAAGTGGCGCTTGATTTCATTGTGCCGCAATTAATGCGTTGGTGTAATGTGTCTATGTTTCCTATCTCCCTGTCATTCTGCTGCAGAATGTTTGTTTGCATGTATGTGGTAATGAGTACCCAGAGTACGGGATGCCGTGTGAGTGCACTTCATTCGCCATGCTAATCTAAATTCTTTAATACAGTGTTATGAACCCTCACATTGGTATGTATTTTGCCAACCTCTGAAGCCTGAAAGGTAGATCCACACAGGCTTGATGTGTGGCCAACTTTGCACCAGACCTGCTGATGAACTGGCCTTCTGTTCAATCTCAGCTACAAGTTTAATGGTATCCACTGCAGAGTGCAATTTGCTTTCTGACTTCCTCCAAAATCAATTGTTTAAACTGCCAACACTGCTTGAATCTGATAAAAGGAGGCCATATCCGACACCTCAACACAGGAAAGAAGATTGCATTAAGGGACTTTGCAACTTGTGATCCCAAAAATGTTATTTATGCTCTGAAATGCTCTTGTGGGAAATTCTACGTTGGTAAACAGTGCGGAAAGGTAAAGAACGTTCGACAGAATATAAGTCCAATATAAGTCCAACATTAGGACAGACAACACCAAGTCTCCAATTTACAGGCATATCAGGGATAACAAAGATACAATAGCACCGTTAAGATGCCTAATTCTGGAAGTTATACATCCTCTTCCATGAGGTGGCAACATCTGTAAAATACTCTCACAAAGAGAATTATACTGGATCCACAAATTAGACTCAATGTCTCCTTTAGGCCTCAACGAAGAACACTACCTGGGGCCATATCTCTAGATGATTTGGTGAATTGGTCAAATAGTATAGTCAGATTGTGAACTCATATGTGAGACAGTACAGTGACTAGAGAGGACAACTATGTAGTTTGGATATATAACAATGAGACAACATGAGATTGTTTTATTTGTTGATCTATTTGTCAGTATGACCATGTTATTTCCAAAATAGACAGACTAACATGCAAGTTCTTATTAACAGAATAACATCAGTGAGTAAAATTCCACATGAGGTTCAAGTAATATTGATTGTTCTGAGGAGACTCTGGAGATACAGAATCAGGGATACAGGCATCAAAATAATAGTATAAGATAAGTGTAAGAATCAATCAAGAATGGGCACTCTAAATGAGACAGCTAATATGATATCAATGTTAAAATGTGATTATTGGAATGCAGAGAACATGAATATGTACCTAACTGTATTATAAGAACTAAACACCAGTTTTACTACAGCAATGGTGATTCTAACCCATCTATCCTTAGGATCACTAAATGGACACATCTGGGCTTATTGACCAGGATGTTCTATAATATACACTTAAAAAGAATATACTAAGTTAGGCTACTCAGTCATATTCCAATCAGCATTGGAGATTCAGTATTACCATAACCATCAGAGAAGGAGGAAACATTTCAATCATTTGAGATTCAATCTTACCATAAACATCAAAGTAAGAGGAGATACTTTATATAAAACACATGATGTCAATATGATCTTTAGGATCACTATATTAATACATCAGGAGCTATAGATCTAGATGCACTATGACAACATTAAGATTCAATCTTACAATGGCCATCAGAGAAAGAGGAGACTATTTACCTACAAAGGAACACCCATAACATGATGTCAACGTTTTCTTTAATTGTCAGCAAATTGCACATATTTTGCTTCTACATGAATACGCAGGTGCCACATTTTAATCGACAATGGATTCGAATTAGAGCCCATTATATTGATATTGGTGCCAAATGACATCATATTCATATTGTCAAATGGTAATATCTATGAATATTGTGAGTACTCCTCAAATTTAGGGATACGTCACTAACGAGATTGGTTCATTCTCAAATTGGTTTATACATTTTCTACAGTATAACAACATAGTATCTTGTCAATATATTTTTATATTACTTAACTTACTGCCCCTTATATTTTTATATTACTTAAGTACTGCCACATAAATGTGTTCCAAACATCATCTTCATTAGATTTGAAAAAAAAATGTAAGAACTCCGGTCGATTTTATTCACAATAACATTGTACGACACAATGTTTACATTTATTACGTCATCGACGTCTAACGCAATGACGTCAGCATTGCATGATGATGCCTCTTTTTAAAGCGACCATTTTGCAACCACAACGCTTGCGAAATTTTAACAAAAACCTCTGTGGAAATGCTGGTTGAAGGCACAGGTAATTGATGACTTCAGAAATATGATTTTCGTAATAGATTCACAACAAGAGTAATATTTTAAACAAAATAATATCAGAAAGATTTGTGTTTTAACAGATCCAATAGGAAGAACCTATTTTGACAACACAGGATTTGGAGATAAGAAGAGCACAAAAAACCTATTACCTCTTTATGCTCCTTTCGTTAACAGATGCAGGTAATTTTCAGATTGACTAGAAAAACAATGTTAATCACGTTAGATTTCCTTTTTTAAAACAAAACACGACTCTTTTTAACAAAAAACATGATGAATTATTCTAACAGATTTGTATAATGGAACCTGCAGTTAGACAGTAACACATCGCCTAATAACGCAGTCAAATCTGGATAAAGACTGTGTGAGTAAGTGAAACGCTTCTTGATCATTTGAAGTATAAAATAGTACCTTAGTTCAACGCACTAGAGTCTTACTCTATTCAATCTATCTAGGTACAGTGAATGTGGAGGACAATAGAAATAGAAACTCATGTAATCAACAGAGGAACGAGATCTCGGATACATGAATAGGACCATGTCCTTCTAGCCTTCTATAAAAACAGGTTAGCATCCAAATAATACATATTGATTGAGTATTGTCATTAGAAATTGGTATAAAAGATGATACAATAGGTGTTTTGAATCCAATTAGCTGGCAACATGTTTTTTGTTTGTTAAACATGTTATGTATACTATAATAGTATAAGACTAATGAAGGAAATCTCTTCTTGTGCACAATGTAGACTCGGACACATGAGTTCTTTGGAAATAATGTTTGAGCTTGGTTTGAATGAAGTACTAACTCAATATGTAATGATGAAAAATATGTACATTTTAAAAATTGTTTTTGGAAAAAACTGATACTTATCTAATTGAATATATATTTTTGTAGATATTGTTTTCTTAAAAAATACCGGCCCATGAAGAAGAGATAAATAGTCCCGAAAAGCATTGGACAATAAAAGACCACATTTGAAGAAGAAAATCATGAAAGTGTCTTTTTCTAAAAAATTGAAATATGAATACTGTGAAATTGTTTGTAAACATTGGTGAATGAATCTATTTGATAGCTAACCAATTACAAGGCTAGCATCTTCTAAAAAGTTTGGCTTCATTTTTTAGCCACAAACAGTGTGCAGGGGACGCCAGGGCTGTAGTCTTCTCCTCTGCACCTGAAATACCTAAATCATATCTGGACAAACACATTTTGAAGACATTATTTAAATCTATAAAAACACTAGACAAACAAGAGTGCAAGGTATATTAAGAATATATTCCTCCAGAATCACACAATGAAGTTGAGCAATTGAGTTCTAATAAATTACTTGTTACTGGTGATTTAACATTCTTTGTTTGGATATTACTCTTCTGCTCATACCAGTGTTCTTTTGCTTTTCTCGAAGTTTGGCCCACATAAAAAATACCACATGGCAACATAAACAATAAACGACAAAGCGTGAATCACATGAGGCATAATGTCATAATCTAATTTTACAACCAGTGCAAGGGTGTTGAATGTAATCCCCTGTTATGACATTATTGCAGTTATTGAACAATAAATAGGGGAATGCACCATTTATGGGATGTTGGAGAAGCAGCTGTTTAGTAGTTTTACCTTTTTCTGCTTTAACCAAGTGGTCTTGAAAATTGCTACCCCTTTTATATGCCATCATTGGGGGCTCTAGAAAAAGTTTAGACAATTGTGGATCAAGTTGAATGAGTCACGAGTTCTTTTTCAGCTGTCTGGAAATATGGTGACTCTGACTAGAATATTTCATTGAATATAGGAATGGTGCAAAATTAGAGTTTGGTTTAGGAATCAGAAGGTCCTCCCGTGTTTTACTGGTGGTCTTCATTTTGGCCCCATTGATTATATCTAATGCATATCCTCTCTCTTGAAATCTTTATCCTTCATCCTCCACAGATCTAATTCTTCGTAATCGAAGAAATTGAATATGAGGAAGACTGTTTTTCAGATATTGAGGGTGAAAACTCACATAATGTAAAGAATTGTTAGCATCTGTAGGTTTTCTAAAAAGACTAGTGATGATCTCATTGTCAGATAACTCGATCTCAACATCTATAAAATGTATCTTAGGTGTACCTATGTCCATGGTAAATGTGATGTGGGTGATGTAAGGAGTTAAACTACTCGAAACAGTCCTGCAGTTCAGACGTATTTCCACACCAGATTGTGAAAAATATCATCAATGTATTGTTCCCACAGGAGCAATTTAGGCGAGCAAAATGTATGATGAAGCAAATGTGTGGTTTCAAAATTGAACATAAAAATGTTAGCATACACCCAGACCATTGCTGACCCCATTGAAATATCTGATGCTTTAAGGTAAAACTGCTCATTGAACCTAAAGTAATTATTGAAAATAATGATTTTCGTAAGTTCAATAGTAAAGACTTTAGATCAGAGGTCTTCAAACTGTGGGGTGCTCCCCCCGGGGTGGGGCGGCGCAGTCTCATTCCCAGGCGGGGCACAAGACCCCAGCCTGAAATGTACAAAAAAGAAATAACATTTTTTTAACAATTCTTTTCTTTTTTAATGGAGGAAAGGTAAAGCGGAGCAGCAGTGACTCATCCATAATGGGCAAGGGGGTGTCAACCCAGTGGCGCCCTCACCCATTAAGGAAGGGGCGAGGAGCAAGCCCAGTAAAACACTGAATGCTCCCTCAGCTGATTTTTTCAGCTGAGGGAACGCTCCTGGGTTGGCTGAACTATCAAAGGGAAACACTGTTTCCCTTTGGCAGTTCAATTTGCGCAACCACGCATGCTCAATGAGCCATGCAAGGCAGGGGGTGTTTTGCTTTGCCAGCCTTACATAGCTCATTGGAAATGCTGGCTGGGGAATTGCATGTCTGTATGTGTGAGAGGGGGCCCCTGCACCTCCTTCCACATACAGACAGAGCAGGCTGGTGCGGGGCGTTTCAGCACCCACGAGCAGGTCCCTGGACACATGTGTAGGAACCAGGGAGGTTTTACTTCCCGATTCCTGTTCTTGATGCAGGAGATGGAGCGCTGGCGAGGAAACTTCAGGACCGGGGCATAAGGTACGTTTATGTTCATCTATTTTTTATTTAACTATATGTATGGATGCGTGTAAGCTTGTGTTATGAGTGAGTGTACGGTGAGGGGTGCTCGTGTGAATAATAGAGTGCTTGCTGTGAATGTGTGTGTGTGTGTGTGTGTGTGTGTGTTTGTGTTGGTCCGTTGAGTGGATTTTGGCGAGTGGAGGAGGAGGGAGCACGGAGGGTTACACAACAAAGGCATTTTAAAAATGCCTTTGTTGCATAATCCCCCTACACACCTGCCAAAATCAGCTCTCCTTCTGAAGCGCTGTGGCGCCCAGGCGACAGGGATGGTATTTTGTTACTGGACTTCTATCATACCCGGTGCCCCCCTCAGTGCCTTGCATACACACCTAACCACGTTGATTGTGTGAGTGTGTTAGTCACTGTGGGGCGCAGGGGACAGCGATGGTATCTTTTTAGTGAACATCTATAAAATATGTCCAGTAAAAAATACCACGCCTGCCCCCTTGGCCCCACAAGTGGGGTAGGGAGAACCCAGGGACTGGGTAGGAGTGGGATGCGGGATCCCAGAGACTGTGATGGGTGCAGGTCAGGGCGCGCAAAAGTTTATAGTCATTTGGATTTACTGTACATTGGCATTTTTGGGAGAGGGGCGGCATGCCCACATTTTGCTCATGGGGGCCCACCCCAAACATTTTTGAAGACCACTGACGAAACAATAACACATGAAACCGGGCATTATCCTGCATTGACCCCAGTTTATTGAAACGCATGTCTTACTCCCCTCTGATTGGTCTCTTCACTAGTGCCCTTTATAAAAGAGACACAGACACTGCTCTTCAGCTAACATCCGACCAATCACGTACTGCTCCCCTTGCCACATGACCCCCGCAACTTCCTGCTGTTGTATCATTGTTCCCCATCACTAGGCAGCTCGCTACTGTTTCTGAGCTAGGCTATTGCTATGTAAATCCCTAAAACAACATAACATAAAGAACACTAAACTGTGTGGCTTAGGCTGAAAAGCTTCTTTATCAAAAGGCACCACATGGGATCATACAGTTTCCTGCTGAGGCCTGAAACGTATGAACAAGGTTATACAATGTGTGTTCTTCTGACACATTTCTAGTTGGCCCTCACTAAATGTGAGTAGTCCTCCAAACTGATTAATGTGAAAGGGCACTGATGGATCCAATTGTACATGTCATTGATGACCCGAGGATAATATGCTGCAGGGACCAGGGTGAAGTTGTTCGCATGTTGGGCCTAGTCACCTTGTTGACAGACAACAAAACAGTAACTGGGAAGTGATAATCTTGTCCTTTATCTTCCTGAAATGGAAGTCAGACATTTCTTAAAAAACAACATCTAATCCCTGCTTCTGACATGGCCACTGCTCCAGGTTGGGTGGAAAAGTTTATAATTGCTGCCACCTTCTCAGACACTGTTCGGTGTCCGGCCAAAGTTTCGACTCAAAAGGGTCGAATGACAAAAAGGTCGAGTCAATTCGACCGAAAACAAAACGATCAATTTTTTTTAAAAAAATGTTCTTTTTTTGCTTTAGTGTAGGAAAAAAAGGAGTTTTTACACCAAAAACGGCAGTTGGGGGGGGGGGCAAAAAAAAAAATAATAATAATAATTCGACTCTTTTTTTCAGTCGAATTGACTCAACCCTTTTGTCATTCGACCCTTTTGAGTCGAAACTTTGACCTATAACCACACTGTTCAACAGCCAGGAGGGGGAGGTTTCCGAGCTGCACGTTTTTCAATTCCGTTTAGCAGGGGTCAGAGTGAGGAAAGCTGCACACATGGGCGTAATTTTAGAGTGGGATTTGGGGGGGCAGGGATGTTTGACTGCCCCAACTTTTGTGGCACATCATTGTGTCCCACTCACTTGGCATGGGCCCCTTTCATTTAGATGTCATGTCCCACCCAACATTTTCAGAATAGTTACTCTACTGGCTGCACAATACTGAGAAATGTTACAGTGCACTCAGAGTATTTTATCAGTGCAACACAACCGTAGTATCTAATCAATTTACAATCAAATGTGTTCTGTGACATTAGAGGTGTTTGAACATTATTATTTTTATTATTATCATTATTATTATTATCATTACTATTATCACATTTTATGTAGCACTTCATGAAAGATTCATCCTGCTTCTAAGCACTGTAATAATGTGTGTTATTATTACCCAATTCAATGGGACTCAATGTATTGTCCTCGAGAGGATGAAGACCCCTGCCAATGGGATCACTCTTGAATGTGGTGTGGTATAAAAAAGAACATTCGCAGAACAAGAATATATATGTATTGATGCTGTCACTGTGGAAACCTTCTCTTTACACCAGTTGAGATGGTGGTTGGGTAATATCCCTGCTGTGCCAGCCTAAGAGCATGGTGCGTTACTAAACCTCCCAAGTCCCCCTGCCCCATTTCCTCGACTGAAGTGGGATTTAGCAAAACAAAGCCCACGCTTTCATCATTAGCCTGAGTGCTCATTACAGTGATGCATAATGAGTGGGCTCCCATGGATATGCAGATGTATTTCAGCCTCTCGATTCCCTCCCCTGCTTTGCTAATGAGCTCCTGGGGTGCCAGCATTTTGTAGAACCAGCTACGCTGATGTCTTCCAGGGGAGGAGCAGACGCTTTCCAAAGAATGCTAATCTATGAATGATTTGGGAGCAGCTGGGTGCAGGGGCGGACTGGGACTCCACCAGCAGACCGGACAGGATGCCTGTGCAGTCCAGTTTAGAACCTCATTACATTGTAGATGTGTAGCATAGCTGAAAACTTTAGGGTCTGACAAGAGTTGTGCAGAAGGAGGTTCTGGGGGGAACGCAAAGTGTTTCCCCCCAGGGTTATTTTGACGCTGCACAGGCCAGCGAGGTGGCCGTGTGCAGAGCGTCCTTGGGGGTTTTTAAGGGTCAGGGAAGGTTCGGGAAGCAGGCGACGGTTGGGGACTTTGGATTGAGAAGTCCGGTCGCCTGCTCTCGAGTCCTCCCTGGTAGTTCGGCATTGGTGGCCATTGGTAGAGTGAGGTGAGGTTAGGGGAATTATTAGCATATTATATTTAAAAAAAATGTTTCACATAGCCGGGGGTACCGTATATAAGGTACCCCCACTTACCGTGTGTTTTCAGTTGTGTTGTGCAGTGTCCGTTCTCGGGGGTGCGCGTTTCCGTCAGGCCTTTTAATTAAATATATGGCATGGCTCCCCCTCCTTTTAAGTACATCTGTGCAGGGGGTTAAGGACGTTTATCCGTCCTTTTCAATGAGCCGTGTTGTGTGGCTGCGGGCTCCTGCTCCGGTGCACGCTGGTATAGTACGTTAGGGGGCAGAGACAATTTCTTAATGGCACCGTAATGCGAAAAGGCATTTCAGTGAAGTTACAAAGGCACGTTTTTGGGCAGTGTGTTTTCTGCTGTTTCTTGGCAGAATTTGGGTCTTGGATTGTAGCTGGTCAAGTGGCCCAGTGGGTAGAGTGCTCACTTTGACATCTGTGCAGAGCCTGCTTTGCAGGTTCGAATCTTGGCGGGGCCAATCTCAGCCTTTCATCCTTCCGAGGTAGATAAATAATAATAATAAGCAGCGCTATATAAATGCCAAATTATTATTATTGTGCTTCTGTTTTTTGTTTTTATGTGATTTTGGCCAGTTTTGTGCCTTTTTTAATGGGTTCTACGGGGGTAGGGCAGTGGTTTGGGTGCATAAAAAAAATACAAAAAAAACGGGGGGTTGTAATTTTTTATACAAGAACTATGGGTAATTTAAATTGGGGAATGTTGAGAGTAATTTAACTCTTTTTCTTTAATATCTTGTTTTTCATCCCATTCTTCTTTTCTTTTTCCTTTTCTTCACAGGGGTCATTTGTCCGCAGTTAGGTGCTGCTCGGGGGTTTAGGGTCGCTATTAATTATATAGGGGCATTATTTAGAACTCAGTCAGATTTTTAGTGCACAATGGTGGGCCTGGGTGCCAGCAAGAAGGGTTTAGTGGATGCAAGGGCACTTAGAGAGGCCCTGGAGATTATTAGCAGGGCATCTGAAGCCGAACTGGAAGGGTCGGTGGGGGAGGTTACAGGAGAAATAGAGGTGGGTGGTGGTAGACCGCAGCGCAGAGCAGCGGCAGATGGGGCTCTAGCAGCAGTGGTGGCTTGCACCCCTGCGGCTGGCAGAGGGGAGGCATGGGAATCTAGGGGCAGAAAGTTGAGGAGGGAGATTGATAGGAGAGCTTCTAGGGGGGAATTTCATCTAGCTGATGAACCTGTTAGGGTTGAGGTTAATAATGAACAGGAGAAGGGTGACGATATGAGGAGTGACCAAGAAGGGACAGGACAAGAGTGTCATGTCAGTGGGGGTGTTGGGGCGCAGGGTGGGGCATCCAGACAGAGGGGCAAGGGTGGCAAATACCTGAAGAAGAGTGTACATGGGAGAAGGAGAGAGAGGTCCCCATCATTAAGTGAGGTTAGGGAGGGGTGCGGAACGGCCCCACCGAAAAGTAGGACGGGTAGCGGAGGGCACTGCGCAGCCCCTGTTGTTCGAGAGGATGAATATGGAGAGGGTTTAGGTACGGCCCCTCCTCGGTCAGCGCGAGGACAGTCTAGAGGGCGCAGCGCGGCCCCTAGCGATGAGGATCACAGGGTGGAGGGGAGTACACCTCGCCCGAGAGAAGAGGACCAGGAAGGGGTTTCTGCGGCCCCGCCGAGAAGACGTCAAAGGAGTGATGGGGCAGATGCCCCGGGCTCACAAGAAAAGGATCCGCGCGACCCGAGCATGAGCTCACATCAGCAATGGTATTTCAGGGGTAATGACGTTGGGATTGAGGAATATGTGTGGCAGTGGGAGGATGAAGGTTATAGAGCAATAAGGAAGTAATGAAAGAAGGGGTTCTAGGTGGGTTCGGGAAAGACGGGAGCACGGGGTTTGGGGAGCAAGAGGTCGGGGGAACAATTGGTTGGGTGAGACGGCTGACATGTTTTGTCCCCGCAGTAGGAGCCCAATAAGAAAAGAAATGAGGAGCATTGGGGTGGAGGCCAGACTGAAGACAGGCGATGACAGGAAGGAAAGAGGTGAGCGGGAAAGGGTCTGGTCACTGCATGGCAGAGGGGGGATACGAGAATGGGGGCAGGAATTGAATGGTCTGGTCTGCAAAGGGCAAGGAGAGAGATTGGTGTACAGGCTATTGGAGCCATGGTGAGTGACAAGGGAATTTGCTTTGTGGAGGTACAAACGGATAAAGTGGTTGAGCCATTGGCGCTCGAGGTACAGGTTTCAAAAGAAAAGGAAGCTGAAGTGAAGGGAAAGGAGAAAAAGCTACCTTACATGGGCATCACAAAACCTTTAGGGGCACACTTGATGGCAGCGACTAAGGATAGGATTCAGGCAGGGGGATTTGTGGACGTGTTTAAACTGCTTCATAGGGAAGTGAGAGCAAAGAAAGGTTCTAAAGAAGAGAAAAGAGATTTGGCCTCACGCCCACGAGTCCCGGTAACAATTGAAAACTGGACATCAGCATTTCTTATTTAAGCTAGTGTATATTGTGAGAAATTTCCGGAGCGGTGTGTGGCTCTGCTAAAATATATGGATGTGATCAAGAAGGCGTTTACAAGTTTCGAGGGCTTTGCGTGGGTGCGTTATGATGAGGAATTCAGAACAAGAATGGCTGAGGACAGTCAGGCGGTTTGGGGGGAGATAGACATGGATTTATGACTGCAATGGAATGCGCCAACGAGGCCTGCCCCGACTCTGCACAAAGCAAGTGGGCTGCCTGTGCCTTTCCGTCCCTTTCTTGGTCGCCCCGCCCAGGAGGGGGTAGGTGGAGGAGGCCGAGGGCAGTCCTCGGCAGCGTGTTGGGCATTTAACAAGGACGGCTGCACAAGGAATTTCTGTAGGTTCAGACATGAATGTAGCAAATGTGCAAACACTCTCACTCAGTGATTCCAACAAGGAGACAGGGGGAGGGGGAGAGGAGACGGCAGAGGGGTTGTGGGGAAAGGCTTTTACGCCAGTTAAGTTGGACGTGCTTGAGAAGTGGTTGGAGTTTTATCCGGACAGGGAAGGGGCTAAGATTTTGAGGGAGGGTTTTTGTCATGGTTTTAGGCTGGGTTATCAGGGACCAAGGGTGCGCCGGTGGGCGGAAAATTTGAAGTCAGCCAAAGAAAACATGCAGGTGGTAAGACAAAAATTGGGGAAGGAAATAGCGGCAGGAAGGATAGTAGGGCCATTTGATGATCTGCCGGGTGATTGTGATATCTCTGTTGGGTGTTGTGCCTAAGAAAGCCCCTGGGGAATTCAGATTACAGATACACCATTTGTCATGGCCCGAGGGCATGTCTGTCAATGATTTCATTGCCCCTGAGGAGTGTGGGGTTGTATACGCAAGTGTGGATCAGGCGGTGGGTTTGATGAGGAAAGCAGGGTGTGGGGCCTTCATGGCCAAGTGCGACATTAAGGCGGCTTTCAGGTTGTTGCTGGTGCACCCGGAGGATTTTTGGCTGTTGGGTCTCCAGTTTGAGGACAAATATACATCGACAAAGCTTTGCCAATGGGGTGTGCAATTTCTTGCGCCTTGTTTGAGTGTTTCAGTTCCTTCCTACAGTGGGTTTTTTTCATACAGTTCCGGTTGTCCAAGTGTGCTGCATTACCTAGATGATTTTCTGTTTATTAGCGGCGCGGAAGGAGAAAGTGAGTGCGCTGAGATGCTAAAGTTGTTCCAAGATTTGATGGGGGATCTGGGTGTGCCTCTAGTCGCAGACAAAACAGAGGTGTTGACATTTCTAAGGATTGAACTGGATTCAGTAGCGATGACCTCACGCTTGCCGCACGACAAGGTGAGCAAATTGGTTGGATTACTGGAGAAAGCGGTGGGGGCCAAGAAATTGATGCTAGTGGAAATGCAGAGTTTGGTGGGACATTTGACTTTTGCATGCAATGTGGTGGCTCCAGGGCGGATTTTTTGCAGAAACATGGCGCTGTCTATGGCAGGAGCAAAGTACCCATATCATCGGATAAGAGTATCATGTGCAGTGAGGGAAGGTTGTAGAATCTGGCTGCGTTTTTTGGAGAGCTTTAACGGAGTGTCCATGTGGTTGCAGGGAGGTCTGGTGTGTTGGAAAGTTCAGATTTTTTCAGATGCAGCAGGTGCAGGAGGTTTTGGAATATTTTGGAGAGGAAAATGGTGCGCGGAGAAGTGGCCTTCGCTTTGGTTAAAGGAGGGAAGGAGCATTGCATTCCTGGAATTTTTTCCTTTGTTGGTTGCAATGGAGTTGTGGGGGAGGAGTTGCAAAACAAGAAAGTGAATTTCAACATAGACAATGAATGCGTGGCTGATGAGAGAGTTTGTTTTGCGTTGCATGGAATTGAATGTGATTTTCAAGGCAACACATGTGCCGGGGAAGGATAATGGCATCGCTGATGCATTATCTCGTTTTCAATGGCAGATATTCCGTGGATTGGCTCCAGATGCAGATCAGGAGGGGCAGAGGATTCCAGAGGAGCTGTGGAAAATAGGAAGCTGAGAGCACTTTCATTGGTGGAAGGTTCCTTGGCTCCAGCATCTAGAGAGGCCTTGAGGAAAGCTTGGGAGGATTTTATAGCAGGAGGAGCTCGTAGTTGGAAAGGTTGGGGGGATACAGAAAAAAAGCGGAGAAGAGACAATGTCACTAATTTCCTATTGAGGTGCATGGATAGGGGCTGGTCTAGAGCAACTGTAACGGGGAAAATGGCAGGGATTGCTTTCTATGGGAAGTGGTTTTGGGGATTTCAGCCGAGTGGGGGAGAAATGTCAAGGAGGATGCTTGAAGGTTGGGCTAGGGAAAGCAAGAGGGAGAAAGATAAGAGGAGACCGATATCGGCCGAATTGCTAGTCAGGCTGTGTCTGGCTTTGGGGGGGATTTGTTGGTCGGCCTGGGAAGGTGAATGTTTGCAACTTGTTTTACTTGGCTATTCTTTGGGGCTTTTAGGGCTTCTTAGTTGGTGGGGGGGAAAAGAGGAATTGGTGGGCTGCAATGGGAAGAGGTTCAGTTTACTGAGTTAGGGTTGGACATCAAGATCAGGAGGTCTAAAAAAGATCAAAAAGGAAAGGGCTCTTGGGTTTTGCTGGGTCAAGGGAGTAAGGATTTATGCCCGGTTCGCACAGGTTTGGCATGGAAGGAGCATTGTGGGGTTAGGTCAGGTTTGGTTTTCCGGCATGAGAAGGGGGATCCAATATCAGCGTAACAAGTTCTGGGGTTCTAAGGAAAGCTTTGGTAGCGGTGGGTGAGAAGGCAGAGGATTTTGGAACTCATTCATTTAGGATGGGGGCAGCATCTGAAGGTAGCAGGTTGGACTATTCTGAAGAAAAGGTGAAAAGTTTGGGGCGTTGGAAGTCAGGAAGATACAAAGGGTATGTCAGGGAGTTGGGTAAACTGGATGTTTGAAAGAATATTTTCAGAAGTTTCAGGAGTGTTGTATTGAGCACAATGTTGGTGATTTGTAAGTAATTTGTAATTTCTTTTTCAGATGCTGCTCGGAGGCCGGGGCAGATGTCACAAATATGGATAGTGGGTCATTCTATTGTTAAGTCGGTGGGGAAAGAAGCTGAGAAAAGAGTTTTTGGCAGGCAATTGGGTTGCAGCTATAAAGATGTTTTGTTAAGATGGTCAGGTTTAGGGGGGCTCCGCTGGGATCAGTTACTCCCAATGTTGGCTGGGTTGAGGGAACGTCACGGGACTCCAGATGGGATGATTATTTATGCTGGGAAAAATGACCTAGTAAGGGATACTGGTGTGGCTCTTCTAGGAAAATGAAAAGGGATTTGTTATGGGTCCGAGAAATGTGGCCACAAGCATCTGTGGTTTGGACCAAGATGTTGCCTAAGAGAGCTTGGCGGGGAGCGAGAAGTGAAGGAGCGATAGAGCGAGCAAGGAAGGGGATAAACAGAGAGATGGTAAAATGTTGTGTCTCAGCGGCAGTGCAGGTTTTAGACCACAAAGATATTGTTTATGAAGGATTTATGATATTTAGAGAGAATGGTGTCCACTTGTCAAAGATTGGGAATACTTATTATTTGTCGGAATTGATCTGGTTGATGAGAGATATGTTAAAGAGTTAGGAGTAGGAAGGAATGGAGGGGGTGGGTCAGAAAGAACACCTCGGGGGAGGGATTTTCTGGTGGCGGGGGCATGGCACCTTTAGATGTGGAGGGAGGGAATCACAATGGGGGAATGGCGTGGGAAAGGATGGGGGTGGTGCTGTTTGCACAAACAGGCTTCCCCGGGGAGAAGGTATTGAACCTGAACGGGCATGGCCCGAGGGGAAAAACAGGGACGCCTTGAGAAGTGGTAAGGAGACTGTTGGGACCAAGGGATGTTTAGGGAGGAAGTTGATTGATTTATTTATTTAATTATTTAATTGTTGGGAAAATGGAAGTTTTAATTGGTAATTGGTTGTTAAAATAGTTTGTTAGTTTGTAAGGCCAGGGAGCCAGGTAAGCAGTTATTTTGTAAGCTTTGACCTGTCACATTAAAGCGACCTTTTCCACTAACGAGTCTGGATTTTTGTGCAGAAATCAAAATGGGGGCGCCCTGGGAACGCAAAGCGTTTCCCCCCGGGGTTATTTTGACGCTGCACAGGCCAACGAGGTAGCCGTGTGCAGGGCGTCCTTGGGGGTATTTAAGGGTCAGGGACGGTTCGGGAAGCAGGCGACGGTTGGGGACTTTGGATTGACCCGCCCTCCCGCCCCCTTTTGTTGTTGGGTTCAGGTATCGGGCTTTAGTTTTCTGAGGGGGTGTCTCCATCCCTTAATTTTGTGGTCTTTAGGATCTATTTTCTTTTACATTTTCTGGGGGGCTTTTGGGTACCGTTTTCAGGTTGTATTGTTTTGGTAGTTTTATGTGACAGGTGGGGGAATTAGCTTTGTGTGATGTATATTATCCGTTGCTGATGTGGCAGGTCAGACTGGCTGCAGGTCATAGGAAAGAGGAGTTTGGTGTAGAGGGGAGTTTGGATGGGTCTGGGAAATTGTTTTGGTTGGCGGGGGCATGGCCCCTTTAGATGTGGGGGGAGGGAAGCACAATGCGGGATTGGTGCGGGAAAGGATGGGGGTGGTGGTGCTGTTTGCACAAACGGGCTACCCCGGGGGAGCAGGTATTGAACTTGAAGGGGCATGGCCCCAGGGGAAAAACGGGACGCCTTGAGAAGTGGTAAGGAGACTGTTGGGACCAAGGGATGTTAAGGGAGGAAGTTGATTTATTTATTGTTTAATTATTTAATTGTTGGGAAAATTGAAGTTTTAATTGTTAATTGGTTGTTAAAATAGTTTGTTAGTTTGTAAGGCCAGGGAGCCAGGTAAGCATTTATTTTGTAAGCTTTGACCTGTCACATTAAAGTGACCTTTTCCACTAACGAGTCTGGGTTTTTATGCAGTAAGTCAAAAGGGCTAAATCAGCTTTGTGTTTACGGGGATGTCTGAGATTAAGTAGACAAGAGCAAACATATGTTTTCGCTTTTGAGGCAACCCATGACTGGTTGTGCCGTGATGCAGCCCTGTACCCAGGGCCATCCTTAGGGCATGGTGGGCTGAGCTACCGGCCGGGGCGCCATGCCCCCCATGGTGCCATTAACCACCCCACCACACAAGCTCAGGGAGTCTTTCAAGGGCTCCCCCGAGCAGGCATAGTGGGAAAAGGCACGGCTGGCGCCCTTTTGTTAGTAAATGAGCCCGCGGCGGCGGGGCGCATTCAATAAAGCATCAGCACCCTATTGAGATGAATACCTCCCCACTCCAACGCAGGAGCAAGGCGTTTTTTGATTTGGAATGGGGCGCCTGAGTGCCTTATTCCAGTGATTAACTGCCAGGTGTCAGAGTGGAGAGAGATATAAAAAAATAAAAGTGCCACGCCTAACCACCGCCCCTCCACTGCTCCCCTTGTTGACCAGGGGTGCGTGGAAGGTGGGGGGGCGCCAATTCACCCAGGGTCCTGCTGCCACTAAGGCCGGCCCTGTCTGTACCAGCAGGGGTCTACCTGAAAGCTTTGAAGCAGTTGGCTACTCAAATGTGTCCCGGAAACGCGTGCATGTCAACCCACCCTTCATTATGGGGAAATGCCCTTTGGTTGGGGCATCCTGAAGGGCTGTTGGGACACTCCTGGGCAATACCTATGTGCCTCCTTGATGCCTACCACGCCTCGATACTCATTTACTTTTCGACTGTTACACCCGATGATTAGAGTTTAGAATGGTATGATGCTGGAACGAGCTGCTCAATGTTGATGTGCACAATACAAAAATGAAGAAATACGGTAATGGAAGCTTGCAGGCTTTGTCACAGTACTCAGTGGTGATAGAGTCGCTATATTTTGAAATGTACAGTAGGTATATGATATTGCATTTATAAAGCGCCTATACACAAGTGTTTCGAGGCGCGACGAGGCAGGGGAGGGAGAACAGAGGGGAGACAGATAACGATCCTACTAGGCCAGGTGTCATTCAGATTGTGCAAGTGCATGGGACGGGGGAAGGGGGAAAGTGCAGCACAACGGATAATAGAACAAATAAGAATAAATAAAAATAGGCCAGCAGGTGGTAAGTGCAAGGGTAAGTGCAGACAGCAGGAGTCAAGTGCTGGAGGTGGGACTGTAGGGATACAGAACAGTCCCCAAGTGTAGGGGTTGCCAGGAAGGCAGTGCAGGTGTGTGTGACTGGTGGGGGAGGGACCTTTACCCACATCAACAGGGTGGTCAGGTAACCAATGCAGAGAGTGCCATGAGCCCCTTTTCTGCGGTTCTGACTCACAATCATCAGTTGGGGGGTCTGTATCCTTAGGTAAAGGCAAATGGGGGCCGGTGACAGGCCCCGGGAGACCCAGGCTCATCCTCCAGTTCAGGATGTGAGGCGTGCCCCCCCTGCGTGGATTGAACCTGGCACACCGTGTCGGGAGGGAGAATAAGCCCAAAAGGCAGCCTCCCCCAGCCTGTAAATAGCAAAGGCTAATCTGTCATTGTCCAAATGATTGTTTCAAATCAAGAGGTGCACCAAGTGTCTCCTTGTTGGTTCGTCCCAGGCCAATGGTCAATCCGCCCCTGGAGCTGGACCAAAACTCCTTCAGAATCTTGTAGGTAGTGGTGGCTACGGCAGCCCCCAAACCACCATCATGGTGGAGGAATCATGCCAGAACATGCGCTGAAACTTCAGCTTCGGTTCCTTAGATCTATTCCTGTTTTATTCTGTTGATAGAATAATAGGTTATATGTGATTTTACCAAAGTAAAATTCGAAGTGGTAAGTTTTACTGAGGTTCAAAATACCGAAAAAATACTGATTTTTTTTCTTTTATTTGGGGGTGTCCCTCTCCAAGCCCTCCACGTACCTACCCTTTTAACCCCATGGCCACCCATGTTAACCCCTTACCCACTACCATATATATATATATATATATATATATAATTTTACTGAAAATAATTCAGAGTGGTACATTTTATTTTCAGTAAAATTACTGGATACGGAATAGTATGGGCAATGACAACACACGTACAGTGGTAGAGTGATAGACTAGGATGCCTTTGGACCAAAAGGTCCAGTACTGGCTGGAATATGAAGATAACTTCCATAAGAGCCTTGATATTAACCTTAGACTGCAAACTACCTTAAATGCTAGCAGAGTCCCAAGTTAAGACCATCCCTTTCTCTGACAAGATATCTCAGCGAATTAAGAGATGACTCAAGTTTCCCCGTTCCTGCAGGACACAGGCTTGAATCTCATCCGGACATAATCCTTCATTCTGTCGCGGTTTATACAATAAGTACCACTGAACTGAGTATCAGGAATACCAATTTTTACAACACCTAGAAGCAAGAGAAATCTGGAATGAAGCGCTATTGCAATGGTTTATTGAGAAGCCACCCTCAACACAGGGAGTTCCTTCCCTTCCCACTCAAGTGGTTACGCAACAAACAGATTAAAAGATTCTTTTCTTTAGCCCTATCTCAGACACATATTATGCCCCTTGGATCCCTCTCCCCTGAGCTAACAATGAGCCAACAAACAGGCCAGTGTTTGGGAAATGTATTGGTATTTATTTAACTTAAAAGTAATAGAAATTAGCACGAAAATGTCAAACACCACGTTATCCATGGCACAACACAATCAGTTTCTCTCAGCATAAATACATCACAACAGTGAGTTGAAAAGAACACAATCACAATTCTTCACTTTCTGAAAATTTCACTTCATGAAATTATTACCCTGATCAATAACGAAGACAATTATCATGTAATTGTAGAGGAGGTCCCAAATAAAGCCTGCACTCCAGTCGCCCATTTTGAAGTACCAGGAACGCTCACTCCGAAATACGTGATGTATGAGGAGCAAATAAACCAGCAGAGAGCCGCAGTGGGGCTCTGCCCAGTACCTATCAGAAGAACAATACCTATTGAAGTACCAATAACCAGACAACCATGGACAGTAAGGTACCCATTGAGAAAACCCTACCAGCAAATGAAACGAAACGAAGATTGCTTAAGTACTGTCCAGGAAGAAACCAAAAAGTCCTTAATGGAAGACGAATGGTGACGTCACAAGGGCCTGGTCTAACGCACCCATAGAAGATATGACGACCCAAGGATGACACAAAGAGACGAAACGCCATAAATAAAGATATCGTTAAACTCAAAGAAGAGAATGTTGATGAAAGACAAAGGAGCTTAAACTTTAAGCAGGATGAAGATATTCAACCAGCTAATGCCTGTACATTAGCTTGTAACCGCATGAAAGCTAAGAAAACAGTGCAGCTTGCTATGCTAAGTTGAAAATTAGAGCGGCAAGCGCCATTATACACAATATACCTAAAAATGAAGCATGTTATATAAGTGCAAGTCCACTTTACACAAAAAGCAGTGTTAACTCAGGTTACTAGAGGTCAAACAAGACAGGATTCGTATTCCAGCTAAAACGAGAAGAGATGGCTGAATCAAAACTCAGCAGAGGCAACGTGAGCCAGGAAGAGCCATGGTGAGACCAATAGAAGGAGTGAACAGTAGCTTTGCAGAATGGAAATTTAAGGACAGAATAGCCTATCTCAGGAAGGCCGAGATAAGGAGGCGTAAGCAGGTGGCAAGCCGAATAAGAATTAATGCACAAATTGAAGGAAACTAGGCAGATTCACGGTGTGAGCAGCACGTGACCATCCGAGCAAGAAGAAGCACAGGTTCACACCTACGTCTGGCTGTCGCCCAGACAGATATCATAACTTTTTCTGACAAGAAGATAGTTTCGAGGCCGGCCACAGCCAACTAATTGACACATAGCCACTAAAGTAATGATGAATTGAGGGAAGGCAGGGTGAATCTTAGGGCACCCTGCACCTGGCTGACCATTCTGCATGCTGCTTAGTAAAGTGTAGATTTATGCATGGGGTTGAAGCCAATCCAATCACAATGGACCAAATAATCTAGGGTTCTATAGATAGTAGAACCAATGGGACGTCGTACTCATAGTGACGTCTACTAGAGTAATGTCAGAAGGAAGGGCTTAGACACCCACCTGATAGTGTTTATCCAATCCTCTTACTCCGTTACCATATACAGATATAGTACCTATAGTAAAATAACCTTTTCCTAACCAATAGAATTGCATGTTAACTTTTGAGAATTAGACGTCAATGATGACGAGTTTTGGGTATAAATGTTACTGTTTGTATGAAGTTCGAGGGAGTTGAAGCAAGATGGACTATCGCATCACTGTTGATTTCCATGTTTCCCCATTTTTTGTACTTGTCATTAAACGGAGTCCCCTTTGCCAAACCTTTGAGTTGTCCTTATTGATTGGTGTTGGAATAAGAAATCCTGCACCCCCATCCATCTCAAGGTGCAGCTATCTTGTCTTTAAGTACTCTGGAGCAAACCCCGACTCTATGGGCCGGCCGGGGGTCTCCCCAGTACATAATGTTGTGCGATTTTGGTTTTCCTGCATGCTTAAAAGGCTAGCAGTAGGATTTCAAGATTAGTACAAATACATATGGCAATTATAATTTCACCCACATTTTTGGTTTAAAATAAACTCAGGTTGATTTAGCCGTTTGTTTTTCAGACCCCCCCACCCCCTTGCTTTGGTCTATGGTGGGGAGTCAGAGAGAAAAATTTGAATGATTTGGGGAATTTTGGAATTCAGACCCACCTCCACTGAAAGGCCTGTGTTTGGGAAGCTGGATAAAAAGATTGGACTGATTTGCAAAAAAAGACAACCCTCTACCTTAAAGAAGTCAGGGTCAGCTGGACAACAAGGATTACCCAATAAATGTATAGGCTATAGTTTTCAGCAAACACTGGGAAGTGATCTTTGTTAATTACGAATTTTAACAAAATTCACCCTGTAGTGTTCTGCAAAATGGGGAATTTTTTTTAATTAATATTTTTGGTTAAATAGGCTAAGGACCTACACAGTTGTGCCTCCACCCACCCACTATAAAGGGAAATGATTCAAGGCAAGCAGACTCCCCCACCTTTTGGTTTCGTAGGGCTCAGTTCTCATTCCAGAGCAAACCTCTTTAAGGTTCAGGAAAGCAAGCTGCATCCCAGGACACTTTGGAAAGATAGGGCAGGGGTCTGGTCACTCCACTCTCAAAGATGGCCTCCCGCTCTCGGCCATAGAACCCAGTCAGCTTGAGGCCTTCCTAGAAACAGACAGCTCCACCCAGATGCAGTTTCAGCAATCTCCTCTTGTGTCTCCTTACAGCTGCCAGATGGAACGTTTCAGCAGCCTTCCTGATGGTCTGTCTCTTGTCTGTCCATTCCAGCCTTTCATTCTTTTTAGTGCAGTCCCCCTTATATAGCAGTGATGACACCACCAATTTTACAGTCTTGGGGGAGTACCCTGCAATAATTCATGCCACTAGGATTGGACAGTTACCCTTCCCTTTCCTCCCAAACCGAGCCTCCAAGTCAGGATTGGTTTAGGGGTCTGGAGCAACATATGGCAAATCCCAATCGTAATCACCATTTGTTCTCCTCTCAACTTTTTGGCAAAGAATAGTTATGTATCACAATTTCATAATTTTACTATCTTTTGCCATAATATACATATTTTCTGATTCACATAATCATTGTAATGCCCTATTCAAAGGCACATCCGCGTCCAATCTAGCTAGACTACAGCTGTTTCAAAACAAAGCCCCCCGGGCAGCTCTGGGCCTCCACAAATCAGACCACATTTCTGAAACTCGGCTCAAAGTCCACTGGCTTCCAATAAAAGCATGGATTTACTTCAAAACCTTGACTATGGCACACCAATGAATCTACAATGAAACCCCCATATACTTGAACCATTGCATCACAAAGAAACAGCATTGTCGCTCACTCTGCTCCTCTGACCAGCTCACCCTAGCTGTTCCACGTTTTAAACTAGCCAGAGCAGGAGGGGTTAGTTTCAGCACCACAGCCCCCACCCTGTGGAACTCCTTACCTCCACAAAGAAATGAGCCCTACTCCCAAGCATTCAAGCGACTGTTGAAAACTTGGTTGTTCAATAAGTTTGACTAACCCTCTAAGTATGAACCATCTCTTACTTTGCCCGTACTACTTCCTACTTACGCAATGATCTGTAAAGGTTTTGCTCTGTTATTTACTCTCTTATTACCCTGTACAAACGCCATGATACCTGTGTGTCTGGGCGTTACACAAATTTTAAAATAAAATAAATAATTACTAATGCATGACTGCTGAGATCGCAGCCTTGCATTTGTTATTACAGAAGGGGTCATCCTCTTCTGTTAAACTAATTGGATGTTTGCTGTTTTGTTGTATGCCACTTTTGCTGAAGCCCATTTTAGCACTGAGGTAAACAATATGTGTTTGTCTGCTTCTCCTCGAGCCTCCTCTTGTGTTGGGGGACACCCCTGCAAACAACTGTAGGCTAGGTGTATGTTTGTCCGATGCAGTAGCTTCGCCTGTTGTCACAGCTAGAGGGAGCTGTTGCCTTAGGATTATTAAGACAATGCCAATTAGCATAGCTTCACCAGTTGTCACTGCTAAAGGGAGGTGTTGGCTCAGGGTATATAGTGGTCCTACTGTGTCAATGAAATCCTGCACTTTGGCCCGTGGGGCCTGTACACTAGTACTTTATATTTTTGATGTCAATGTTTATTTGTAATGTGCACAGCACACGCTTACTTGCCTCTTGCCACGGCAGCAGAAATATTTTGATACCGGGGCTAATGGAGCAACAGGCCTTGAGACTATTTGTGGGATGTTGCTGCAGCCTGATCTTAGTTTGGTTTTTTTGTTTGTTTTATTTGCTTACATAGAGCACCAAACCCAAAGGAATCTGGGTGCATTTCTTAGGTATAAGGTTACAGTAGATTTTGACAATAGAGTACAAAATATAATAAAATACATAATGGTAGGAGCAGAATTTTACAATTATGTACATGGTGAAGGGGTATACTAAATATACATGTGCATAGTAAGTTCATAATATAACAAATGGTGAAAATGTCAGCTGGTCAAGGCAGCCAGAAATCATGTCAGTCCTAGGCTATAGGCAAGGTCAAGAAGGTCACTGGGTCTAAAGTAGTCACAGTAGAACAGGGAGGTCTTCAGTTTGAAAGTGAAAATAGCCATGATTTTATTTTATTCCAGAATGACAGTAACACAGTATCAGTTCTTAGTGCCAGTGGAAGCTTGTTCCAGGCCTTAGCCGCAAGCATCGGAAAGCTGGAGCCACCCGCTTTGTTGAGCCTGAATATCAGGATGTTTAGACAGTGGGCATAGTTGGTCATAGTAGGTCTAGTAGGCTCTTTTCTGGAGCATTTGTTCATCAAATACTTAGGTGCTGAATTGTTGAGACACTTGTGGGTAATCATGAGTGTTCTGAATGTGATCCTATCTTGGATAGAGAGCCAGTGGGCATTGCAACGGATTTGTGCAATGTGGTTAGATCGAGGAATATTTAGGGCGGCTCTGAGAGCATTGTTTTGCATTACTTGCAATGTATGCAGGTTCCTCGGACTAGTGCCCAAGTAGAGAGTATTACAGTAGTCCAGTTTGGACAATATAAGTGCTGAGGGTGAGACAACTATTGGTGTTAAGGAATGGTCTGCATCTTGACCATTAAAAACAGGTGGAATGGTTATAATTGAAGAGAGGCTTAGGAGTCTTTGGCCAGCTGCAGAACATTTCTGGTCGGGGCAGGTACAGGGTAAGTTGGTGGCTCAGGGTGTGATTTGGTAGAGGGGAATCCTGAGCTTATTTCTGAATTGTATGAGAGACTGGGCAGTTCTCGATTCCATTGAAAGGTTCTTCCTAAGGTCAATGAACAAGAAATATCAGTTGCCTCTCTCAACATGTTTCGTGGGGGACAAAGTACAGAGATGTGTCTCAGAAGAGTAGAAGAGAAGCGTGGGGACCCAATAATGAATTCTGGACACAACATTTGGGAAAACATGTTGTCTAGGCTTCCGTAGCCCGTTAATATCACCTTGAATGATACGTTCATATGGTTTCTATGTTTTAATCCAACTGTGGATTACAGTGACCCACTCAACACCAAACAAATGAGTCCTGGGTTTACAGTGGCCATTATTTTCAGCATGTTCCTCCTTTAAGTCAACACCTCTTCCTGTTACCCACCAATGAGGGAAAATATGCAAAACATGATCTAAACCAGAACTCTCTGGTTTGCATTACAGGCATAATGCATCTTAACTCTGACAAGGTTTGTGCGCTTTGAGTCTACTGTGGTGGTGGGGTGGCAAAGCATAAAAAAAAATATAATAATAATAATGATTGATCGGAGATAGGCCATGTATGCAGACGAAAATTAGAAAATATACATATACATGCTGTAGTGTAATGCTGGATGGAATCCGACTACAATACATGAAGCCCTTTGTTTTCTAAATAAAGTCCACGCAGCCTTCTTGCCCTTCGTCCACTTGCGAGCCATATCTTCCAGATTGATTGATATTTTATTTCTATCGCGCTCGTACACAAGTGTTTCAGAGCGCGACAAGGCAAGGGAGGGGAACAGAGGAGAACAAAACAGCGTTCTTACTAGGCCCAGTGACATTGAGAACGCGCAAGTGCATGGGAGAGGGGGAGGGGAAAAGTGCATGGAAGGGGGAGAGGTGGAAAGTGCGAAGCAGAGGAGAAACAGATAAATAACAATAAATAAATAATTAAGGCAACAAACAGTGGTAATGCAGCCAGCAATTTGCAAGTGCTAGGTTTAAGGCAGCAGACAGGGTAGGTCCGATAAGTGCAGGAAGAAAAGGGGGGGGCTGTATGGGTACAGATATAGACCCCAGTGCAAGGGGTGGTCCGGAGGCAGGCGCGGGAGGGTGGCAGGATGAGCAGGTACCTGGGCCCAAAAGACAGAGGGTGGCCAGGTGCACGGTGCCAAGAGAGAACAGATCAGCAGGGGAGAGGGGTAGCGAAGGCAGAAGAAAAGAGGAAGGTCTTGAGGTGCTTCCGGAACGGGAGATGGTTCTCCTCAAGTTTTAGAGTGGCAGGGAGGCTGTTCCAGAGGGAGGCCCCAGCCGAAGACAGAGATCTACCCCCAGCTCGTTTCTTAGAAAAACGACTGACCCTGAGTGAGGTGGAGGTAGAGGAGCGAAGAGCTCGAGAGGGGAGGTATTTGCTGAGGGATAGCTGAAGGTATTTTGGACCCAGGCCCCAGAAAGCCTTGTGGACAATGCAGAGGGTTTTGAATTTAATCCTTGCATCCACTGGGAGCCAGTGGAGAGATTTCAGAAGCTGCAGAGATACGATCCCAGGGCTTGAGGCCAAGGACAAGTCTCGCAGTCCTGTTCTGGATTAGTTGCAGAGGGCGGAGAGTAGAGGCAGGTAGATTTAGAAAGAGGCTGTTACAATAGTCCAAGCTAGAGAGAACCAGAGCTTGAGATACCATGAGCTTCTGGGGGAAGGAGAGGAAAGGCAGAGTACCTCTGAGGAGGTGCAGTCGGAAATTTGACTTTTTAGAGACCTCAGAAATGTGGGCGGAGATGGAAAGGGTGGAGTCAAAGATGACCCAGAGGTTCTTAGCCTCGCCGGTGGGGGTAGGAGGAGGGCCAACGGAGGCCAGCCAGAGAGTGAGGGGAAAGGATGGTGAAGGTGTGCCGATGAGGAGGATCTCCGTCTTGCTGGCATTCAGACAAAGATCATTGGCGGCACACCAATCTTGAATGGCAGTTAGGCAATCAGAGATGAGAGAGGGAGAGGAGGTGGCAGAGAGCAGCCTGAAAATGAGTTGAGTGTCGTCTGCGTAACACTGGAAATTTGAGCAGAAAATGGCAATGCAGTGGGCGAGAGTTGCCAGGTATTGGTTGAAAAGCCAGGGCTCCATTATGATGGCTCTTATATTTCCTTCTGGAAGTTTAACTAGTGAGAGGGACTGTAACATAGTACAGCCCTCAACGAATACAAGAAACGAGACAATACAGAGACATTTAAAAAAGGATTCATATGGCCAATCATTGTATGCTGCAGGGTTGCTAATCTTTTAAGACTCTTGGTTGTGGGGCAAATGGGCTGCTCAAAGTTTTCGTTGTATATACGGTTGGCTCTTTCACAAGTTTGGAGCAGAAGAATTGCACCATGTAAAATGGCAGGTGTCAGGTAATAATGTCCCCATACATGATGTCACCAGAAAAAGCCATTTGCAACATTATATATTGTGACATTATGTATGGGGACGGGTTGCAGGAATATTCACAGCTCCCCTTGTTTAAAAAAAACGGGGTTTTCAGGGGTGTCCCCCGCATGTTCAATGCAATAATGTCTCTCTGAAAAAAACAGCGCCTTTTTTGTCAGGAGACATTTTTGCGGGGACATCATTACATGGAACCA
Source organism: Ambystoma mexicanum (assembly GCF_040938575.1). NCBI lineage: Eukaryota > Metazoa > Chordata > Amphibia > Caudata > Ambystomatidae > Ambystoma > Ambystoma mexicanum. Next base: position 84,998,027 of record NC_090922.1, read on the forward strand.
AATGAGAGGAATAATTGATATTGAAGTGAACTGCACTTACATAACTGGGGTTTTCCAGTATTCAATGTGTATCCGAACCAGTGGTCAAAGTGAGGGAAAAATAGTAGTGGATTTATGGATTTTGTAGAACAATTGGTGGTGTTTCCAGTGATGGCTGGTGCATTTTGTATAAATGGGCGGGACTGGGAATAAACATTTACCATAAATACGTGGTAGCGACCGAGCGTAGCGAGCGAACCTTAAATAAATGAGAAGGGTTCAGAGGGTTTTGCCTAAGAGAATTTGTTTTAAATAATGGGTTAAACAGTGCTTATTTTGCAGCACATTTTCAGAGAACATTGGGTAAAAAAATACAAAGTTTACAAACAGATAGGGTAATCCTTGAAAAATCGATTTCCCAACACATTTTCATGATGCCTCTTCCCACTACAATGCAAATTTCTGCCATTGTAAAAAAATAAAACGTAATGCTGCGTGCGCCCATACATGTCCATGAAGGTTAAACTAATACATGCTAGTATTTACACGTAAGAATGTACTAGTGTTTGCTCTACTAACTCCTCTACTCTGCCCATTACCAGCCTCCCTCCCTCCCTCCCTCCCTCCCTCCCTCCCTCCCTCCCTTCCTTCCTTCCTTCCTTCCTTCCTTCCTTCCTTCCTTCCTTCCTTCCTTCCTTCCTTCCTTCCTTCCTTCCTTCCTTCCTTCCTTCCTTCCTTCCTTCCTTCCTTCCTTCCTTCCTTCCTTCCTTCCTTCCTTCCTTCCTTCCTTCCTTCCTTCCTTCCTTTCCTCTGCATCTCCTTCCTCTTCACTGCCTTCTCCAAATTCACCATCTCCTTCTCAAAGCTTCCACACCAATGCTCTCCCTGGGCTCCTTTATATATATGACCCTATCCCAATGCCATCGGGCAGGCACAGCATGAGGGTTTGTGGGTATGTCTGATTTTCGCTTTCTGTGTAGGCATGCTTATATTTGAATGCGCATTTCAATGCTAGAGCAACATGGGATCCTCATGTTCCTTTGTCCAAACTATCCCCGGCCTCCCCTGCCGGTTCGCCATTTTGGCTACAGTCCATTTAACACACATGAGTTGAAGCTCCAGAGCTGGAGCTGGCACTCTGGAAGCGCCCGGGCACATGAATGAACAACTCCCCGCTCGTTATTGTTGTCTCTGGCTTAGCTTGGTAGTGGGAATGCAGAAGGAATGTTGTGACGTCATGTGGAGTGTTTGTGTCTGAGTGTCGGAATGCTTGAGGGAAGGTTCTATGTTGGGCAGGTAGTCAGCCTGAAGCCTGGGTGATGGGCTGCTAGTGTTTCTGTCCTATTAATGTAACTTACTTAAGGACTATGTAACTGCTTGTGAAGGTGTCCTGAGAAGCTGTAATAAACTTAGCATGTCAACCTAAGAAGGCTGGGAGCTGCTTCGTAACAGTTATGCTGGAAAGTGAACAGATAAGCTACGCTGTACCGGGCTGAATGTCTGTTAGCTGCTCCCCATTTCTGATATTACCTACATTGTCTCATTTAAGTTACTACATTATTATTATAATAATTGTTCTTTTATAACGTGCTTAATACCAGCGAGTGGTTTCTAAGCTTGCTGCGTTGTCTTGCGTCTAGGACAAATATGTTGCCCCTGAGCTGTCCTTCCTCAGATGTATCCTACCTTATGTGATGGGCCAGGTTCTTTCCTAGAGTCCATGCGATGAACCTCTGCCCAGGAACCATCTGACCCATGTGTTGGGGTGGTGAGTGACCTCGGAAAAGTTTGTAAACCCCCTGTTTACATCACAGTGTAGGTAGCTCATCAGTCCCTCCCCAACATCCCCCCCCCCCGCACCCCACCGGCCCCCATTGTCACATTCCCACACTCCTTTATGGTCAGGCAGGGGAAATCACCAAGATAGTCACAGAGTCAGAACCCACCTCTAATGTAGCCACTGACATTACCATTTTACCTCCAGGGCATACGTGTGTATTATGTGTTCAGCAGCAGGCACATTCCCACACTCCTTTATGGTCAGGCAGGGGAAATCACCACGATAGTCACAGAGTCAGAACACACCTCTAGTGTAGCCACTGACATTACCATTTTACCTCCAGGGCAAATGTGTGTATTATGTGTTCAGCAGCAGGCACATTCCCACACTCCTTTATGGTCAGGCAGGGGAAATCACCAAGATAGTCACAGAGTCAGAACCCACCTCTAGTGTAGCCACTGACATTACCATTTTACCTCCAGGGCATACGTGTGCATTATGTGTTCAGCAGCAGGCACATTCCCACACTCCTTTATGGTCAGGCAGGGGAAATCACCAAGATAGTCACAGAGTCAGAACCCACCTCTAGTGTAGCCACTGACATTACCATTTTACCTCCAGGGCATACGTGTGTATTATGTGTTCAGCAGCAGGCACATTCCCACACTCCTTTATGGTCAGGCAGGGGAAATCACCAAGATAGTCACAGAGTCAGAACCCACCTCTAGTGTAGCCACTGACATTACCATTTTACCTCCAGGGCATACGTGTGTATTATGTGTTCAGCAGCAGGCACATTCCCACACTCCTTTATGGTCAGGCAGGGGAAATCACCAAGATAGTCACAGAGTCAGAACCCACCTCTAGTGTAGCCACTGACATAACCATTTTACCTCCAGGGCATACGTGTACATTATGTGTTCAGCAGCAGGCACATTCCCACAGAGCAGCAAAAAATCAAAAAAGCTCAGGACAGTACACCGTGTCATATAGCATTCTGTCAAGCAACCCCTTATTGCACAGCTCTCTTCTTACACAAGCACAGCTTGTGCCTAATCACGTAGTACCTGTTGGCCTATCATTGGCTGGCTCTACTGTTTGTAGACAGAAAAACAAAATCAACATTGTTCATGGGTCATTGCATTTTTTAGGCCAATTCAAAGGAAGGCATTGGAGAAGACATGATTCGACCTCCACTGTGGCTCCCTCTTTGTAGGTGAGTGTTCAAGCTACCACATTAACAATGACATGACTACGAGGCTTGCAGGAGGGTGCACACGCATACAGTTAGTGTGTCAACACTGGGCGCTTTCTTTTCAGATCACAAAAACAGCTGCCACCTGGGCTTTCATTGCTCTACCAAATGCATTATGGGAGGTCCCCCCCCCCGAATAATTCAACTGAAAGAAACTAAAAACTTCAGTACAAACAGAAGCACACATCTAAATAAAGCAGTGTAAATCTACCTGCAGCAATTAGAAAATGCCCACTGTTTCATCCGCTCCCCCTCACTACGATCACTTCCCTTTGGGAGACGGAAGCTCCGGCCTCAGCCATCTGGCTGAGATACACCCGAGCGAGCTCACTGGGGGCCACATGCCCTCAAAGCACCCAACGAAGACTGGCATATATGTCCATCTGTTGTACCTGCCTTGCGTATATTCTTTTAAAAGGTTAAATCTGCTTCAGTTGCATAAGAGAATGGACGTATGTTGTCCTAAAAGCTTGCAAGATTTGTCAGCCAAACCTGCTTTGACGAGTATTATCATCTGGGTTTCATGTGCTCCCCCCTTCTTTGTTCTCATTATTGACAGCCCTGGAGGAAGACCCTGATTATGAGTTTGGCGTTTTTTCTTAACAAATTACCGCATGTGGTAAGTGTTGAAATCTGCCCGATTGTTGGCAATTTGATGGATGGCCGAAAGCAGTGTGGATTTATAGAAAGCACGTTTTATTTTATTTTCTACCGAAGCCCACCCTTATTTTGAGGGTGGAAATGGAAATTGATTATATCTAGTAGCCGGTCATACCGCTGCTGCACGCAATACTTCACCCATATCTATATTAGATTTCAAATGGGGCGGCTGGGGTTGGGGGGTCATACAGAGGGCATCTTTAAATCCCTTTGGGTGTACTCATGTTGAATTATTTTTCCTGCGTTGAAGGGAAGGGATGTTTACCGCCACTTCTTGGGTGGAGGTAAAAATTCGAGTAACCTTTCTGACCCATTAAATCTCACAATCAGGCTGTATTTACTGCATTCCTATGGAACAGCGCAGGATGTAAATACCACAAAGGCTAAAATGGACGCCACTTAAAACGGTTGTCATTTGCAAATACTGCCTGTTTTCACCATTCTTGCCACACTCATGAGGCCCTGGCATTTTAATGCACTAATTTTCAAAGCCGCCAGATCATTTGCATCCTAAAATAGGGACCAAGATTGATACGGAACAGACACCCTGCTGAAGCGCATTGATGCCATAACACATGGAATGAGGTGCTATACAAAGGCAAGAGATACAATAACTTCAACCCTTAATTGTGCCTCTGATATTTCCCAGTGGGGTGCCAAATAGTTCGTTTCTTTGGGGTATTTTTGGAGAAATGGGCTGTGACTGCCAGGCCCTTTTGCATCAGTCTCTATATGGTCATTATATGGTTAGCGTTTCCATGCATGCTTGTCTATATGCAGATTGCAGACCCGAACTAGAGACAAACTCACAAAGTTTCCTTACCCCTGCCACACTGTAAAGCCACCCAGTGTCTCAAGTCTCATAAATATGAACTTTAGCACCATTTTAAGAGCATTCGACATGGCTCAGCCAATAAGAAACTCAAATTCACCAGTCACTGGTAGTTTCCCAGAATTTCTCTTTACTGTATGACTAGGCCACAGCAAAGGCCCCTGATGCCAGCATGCCTCCCCTCCTCCACCACCAACTCAGCGGATGTCCCGACCCACTGGGCACCTGCCCTGAACATGCACTGCAGACTACTGCAGTGCAGTACAATATGCTCGGGTCGGGACTGAACCAACCATCTCTCTCTCCCGACCCACTACACTCGCCTCCGTCTGTGTCCCCCCTTTAGCAACCTGTCTGGAAGCGCAGCCTGCAGGGGGTAAATTCTAGGGCTGGCGCAGTCCAACTCCGACAGAGGCTGCTGGTCAGTGGCCCACGCTTGCGCATAGTGAGGGGCACGTGCAGCAATGAACGGCATTGCACCTCAATGCGCAGGCGTGGGCCAAGGCTCTGCCATCTGTCTACTGTCTGCAGCCTGCAGATAATGACTGGATTACTTACCAATCTTCCTTCTAGTTTTCTCTAGGGTGAAGAAGAGTAGGACTGACAGCAATGATGCAGTGCAGAGAAGTAAACATCTTTATTCAAAAGGAATGCCTTCATGCAAACTACAACACGCAATGCACAATAAGGACACTTCAACGACATGCAAAAATACATTCTACTAGAAAACATTCTTGAAAGAGGCCAAAGGCTGTAGAGACTGGCTTATTTGCTTCTTTGAAACGTTGAGGTTGTAGAAGGTTTGCATTTATCGAAGGCTATGCGGAAGCACACAGGTTTGCAGCAAGCTCTACTGAAGTATGCTAATCCTAAATATAAAAATAAAAGACAAGAACCCTTCAAGAGGCAGCTAAATCAAGACTGTGGATCCCTCACCGAAGCGGGGGCGGTATTTTACCATTACGATAGGGCGAGCAGAGGTGCTACCAAGCATCCAAATAATCACTTAGTTAAAGAATAAAACACTTAAAGGCATGCAAGCTTCCAAAAGGCCAGTAGCGTGATAGTATTATTGAGGGCAAAAAGACAGTGGAGAAGTGGAGTGTGAGATAGCTCATCAAGTAGGTGCTTAACTCTGAGTAAGATTACCTCAATTTTCGATCAGTTTCGCTTAAGCCCATTCACCATCATCCAGTCTCTGACTTAGTGCAGCCAGTTCGAAAAACTCATGCCATGAGCTAATTGATAACTCCTTCATCACTTACTGATAATCTTTATGACTCCTACTCCTACTCTTCCCTGTCACCGTACTTACCTCAGAAGTATCCATCTCTGATCCAGGACCATTTTCCCACTCTTTCCTTAGGCCCCTGGATTATCAACAATCCAATAGTTCTCTTTCCCCTGCTATCTGCCCCAAGGACAAAAGAGGTTGGAAGGCAGTACTGTGAAGAGGACCAGTAGGACGAACAGGTGAGGAATAATGAAGATAACTGGTGAGAGATGAAGACATTAACTCCACATCACGTTTTATCGTGCTAGTGCTTATACATGTGGCATACCAAAGCCATTTGATAAATAGTTTCTAGAAATAATCCACTACAGACAACCCAAATCAGGCTGCACCTCCCATTACATTTATTTATCCACTCTCACAAGCACTCCACATCCGTCAGTGCTCGTCCGTTCTTGGAGTGCTTGTGCCGAACGAGCAAGCTGCTGGATAATCCATATTGAGTCTGTAATCACGAAAAAGAACATGTTAGGGTCAGCCCAGGTGGCCGCCACCCAGATGTCCACAAGAGTCTTTGTCAAAAGGGCCCCAATTTCCCCCAGCCTCCACGCAGATGTGATTGCTACTAGGAATACTGTCTTCGTAGTCAACAACCTCAAATCCACAGAATCAAAAGGTTCAACGGGATGATCCTGTAGTTCCTTAATGACCAAAGGTATACCCCAGGGAGGAACACCTTACTACGTGCTGTGACAGGACAACAAAAAACTATGAAGCAGCTTCCTCACCAGAATTTCCCATTGCTCACTCTGCTTGCCAGCCAGTAGCAAAGACTTGTGATATAGTTTATAATAATTAAACCTTTCACATGCCTACAATAAACATGTATCACACATAGTTTAAAGAAGAAGAAACAATACATTTTTCAATTTCATAAAAATGAATGCAAGCCAATAGTACTACATTTTATAAATATAAATAAAAACACATGCATACTACTCCAAATTACAGACCTTCTTCGATAATCTTGAACACTTCCGAGAAAAATCTGTACAAAGCCAATATTAATGATACACTTTCTGCCAACATTAGACTTCACCAAAGCATATCACCCAGCCAAATTCCCCCCTTTGGTCCTGCCAATTTAAAATGGCATCTTCTAATGTAAGCTATTTTAGGGCATTCCAAAACCAAGTGCTTGAGTGTTTCCAGAGTGTTTAAACACTTACAAAGTCTGCTGTCCAAGGTCAGGTGCAATCCTGTTTGCTGCCAGCTGCCCAAGCGTTCTAGAGTGGGCAACTAGTTTAGGCGAAAGCACGTATATAAACTGTGGACCTTATTGCAAGGGAATAGATATATATATACTTTGGTTAAACGTCTCTTCTTTCTTACCTATTCTTTATACATGTGGAAATAATTCAAGCTGTCAATTGTTACAGAACAGTCCAGACTGATAATTTGTAGACTTTTTTTGATGGACTCAATACAATTTCATATCATGCAAGTGCTTAATCATCTTCTCCTTGAACAAATTCACAGAGGGCAAGGGCGTATGACCTCATTACGAGTTAGGTTGTAAGTGATCAAATTGGTGGTAACTGAGTTTGTCAATTTTACCACTATGCCAAGTTATGAGTTTTGGTTTTAACTGGAGGATTTACCTCCAGCAAAACCCTGGAGGTAAATCTTTCCACTCAATGTTGAAAAATTGGCAGAATTGGCGGAATTACCAGAGCAGTAATTCCACAGCGGTAATTCCACAAAAAAGTCCCATTGGGTCCAATGGACCCAAATGAAATGGTGAATTACACCACCACTTATCAAGTGGCGATAACGGTAATTCCTCAGGGATATTTTTTGGAGGATTTATCTCCAAATTTCCGCCTAACTCGTAATGAGGCCCTTTGTTCTCAAAATGCCCCCCAAAATCAAATACAGGGAATTTGCTGGTGGGCTTTTTATTTTTGCATAACAAGTCAGTTGTCTCTATAGGACCTTGCACTGAAGTGAAATCGATCCCAATACGTATCTAATGACTACATTTGGAATCGTCTTTTGCCAGACCCAGGGATTCCTTCCAGATGATCCCCTGTAAGGTGTTCAGATACAAGCCTAAAGCCATCAAAGTCATGTCCAATCCAAAGAGGATTGTTGGTTCCACCAATTGTTTGTGTAGTCTTTTTTTCTGGGATAATCCACAAAGGTCAGGCTTTCACTGTCAATGAACTCCTCCACTTAGCAATTGATTAACTGTTGGTTAAATTGTACCCCAGATATCTAATGGCAAGAACTCTTTCCAGCCTTTGATCTTCTGCCGTCCAATCATAGTCTTTGGTCTCGACTTGGTGGAAAAAATGACCATCTTAGATTTGGCTCCGTTCACCAGGATGTTGTTTTCTGTGGCATAGTGGAAGAAAAGAATGAGTTTCTTCTGCAGGCCAATGGGTATGTTGTCAAAACAAAACAGATCATTGGCAAACGCCAACCAATTAAGCTTGAGATTACCCAGCCTGACTAGATTGGTAGTGCCAGTTGTCCAGAGGCTAATGTTGCACGAAATATATGCATTAACAGGTTAGGTGCCAGGACACAGCCCTCCTTTAGACCATCAAACGTCTGGCTGGTCCTGTCACCATGCCCACTCTTGTCAACCTTACCTCGATAGAAGTGCCATTATGCATAGCTGCAAGAAATTGCACCAGTTTCAAAGGTACGCCCCATGCCAACAGTTTGTTCTACAATAACTGTTTAGGCTGGAACTGCTTGTATCTATCGAAGCCATGTATGCAGTAATCATAGGTCCATTTTTTACGGCCTCTTGCAGATGTGCGATGACAGTATCATTGAGAGAAGTGCCAATGCCAGGTCTAAAACCCACCTGGAAATGCTCGATCACACCCAGATACGTCAACCAGGTGGTTTATAGTCATAATGTCGAAAAAAAAATGTCGACAAACAAAAATGTCGAAAAAAAATGTTGAAAACAATAATCTCGACATCCTATACATATAATGTAAAAAGTCATTTTTTAGAAAAAAAAATGTCGACAAACAAATGTCAATTAGAACTATCAACACCTCACCCAACACCTCCCTGCCACCCCCCCCCCACACCCCCCAACCACCCTCTCACCCCTCATACTCAACACATTCTAATTATATATTTATTTATTTATTTATTTATTTTTTCAATAAATAAATAAACAAAAAGAGTATCATTTACTATGGGGGGGTCCCCCCAACCCCCCCTCACCCAACACCCCCCTGCCACCCCCCACACCCCCCCACCACCCTCTCACCCCTCATTCTCAACACATAGTAATTATATATTTATTTATTCAATAATTAAATAAATAAAAAGAGTATAATTTACTATGGGGGTGACCCCCCAACCCCCCTCACCCAACACCCCCTGCCACCCCCCCACACCCCCCACCACCCTCTCACCCCTCATACTCAACACATTTTAGTTATATATATATTTATTTATTTATACAATAAATAGAACATTTCGAAAAAACATTGAAAAAATGTCGACATTATTTTTTTCGACATTTATTTTTCGAAATTTTGACTGTCGACATTTTTACTGTCGAAATTATGACTGACTACCCAACCAGCTATTAAGAACTCTCAGTATTAGTGATGCAAACATTTAGAAGTGCGATCGGCCTTTAATTATTTGGATCGTTGGAGTCATCCTTGTCGTAAATGGGGAGAATGATTGATTCATGCCATGTCGAGGGTAATGAGTGGCAAAGATGGAGTCAAAAAAAGCTTGAAGCGGGTCAACCCAAAGATCTGGGTAACTCTTTATAACAATAGGGATAAGGCCACCCGGCCCGGCGCTCTAGACCCCTTTGCTTTTGTAATAGCCCATACAATTTCATCTATACCCCATGGACAAACTCCAGGGACAATCGGCCTTAGGATCTTAGAATCTAATTGTATCGCCCCAACTGGATTAGCATACTTAAATGAGTAAACATCTTTCCACATTGGCTTTGAAGCAGCCCACCTTAAGGTTTGTAAGGGCCCATAAATCTGGGGTATTACTATTCTTATGTTTTTCCAAAAGTTCTGGTTGTCATTATTATACAGTTGTATCTTTAATGACTTAATACGGTTTTTATATCCCTGCTGGATAAACTTCTTCTATGGTCCAAAGGTTCCTGGCGAAGGTTATGCATGTGCATGCGACAATTCTCTCAACTTTTTCACATACACTTCTTGGCCTCAACGACCCTAGCATCATATGTATGTAGATCAGTGGTCTTCAAACTTTTTTTGGCCGGGGCCCCCCCTTAGCAAAATTTGGGCAGGCCGGCCCCCCCAATAATGCCAAATGGGCTGTATATGTTGCGCGCCGTCACCGCACCCTACTTCCAGTATAGTCCCTGGGCTCCCCACCTGCTCCCATACCAGTCGTTGGGCTCCTTCATTCCACTTCTACCCAGTCCCTGGGCTCTCCCCACTCCCTCACACACCCTGGGCTCTCCCCACCCTGCTCCCACCACTATCCCATGGTTCCCGCCCATCCTGCTGCCACCACAGTACCTGGGCTCCCCCATCCTGTTCCCAACACACAGTCCAAGGGCCTGTGGCTGCTGCTGAATTTTTTAAGTGGAGGGTCATAACTTTTTCCCCCAAAGATGCCATAAAGACTGAGTGCAGCGAGGGAGCCCAAACCAATCAAGGGGGTTTTCCCCCCTTGAATTTTATTTAAAAATAATGGGTTAAAATGTTGCATTGTAGAGCATAAATAGCCAAAGAGTTTGCTATTGGTGCTGGGGGGCCCAGGGGGCAGGCATGACATTTTTGAATGTACATCTATGATAGATGTCCGGTAAAAAGATACCATCCCTGATCCCTGGGCCCCACTAGGCCTAACACAATCAACATGATTATGTGTGTATGCAAGGCGCTAGTGTGCCAAGGGGGAAAGCATGGTATTTTTGACTGGACATCTATGATAGAAATCCAGCAAAAAAATACCATCCCTGTTCCCTGGGCTCCACAGCGTCTCAGAAGGAGAGCTGATTTTGACAGGTGGGTAGGGGATTGTGCAACAAAGGCATTTAGACATTTTTAAAATGCCTTTGTTGTACAACCCTGCTTCCCCCTCTATACACCAGTTGCCAAAATCAGCTCAACAGACCAAAACAAAATAACACACACACCCATGCATACAGCAATCACTCTATCATTCACACAACTATTCATCACCATACACTCACTCATAACACAAGCGTACACGCATCCATACACATGTTTAAATAAAAGAAAAATTAACATAAACATATCTTCTGCATTGGCCTGCGTGTGGGTGCTGAATCGCCCTGCTCCAGGTTGCTCTTTCCGTATGTGCGAGGAGGCGCAGGAGCTCCCCCTAACACATACAGACAAGCAGTGCCCCAGCCAGCATTTCCAATGAGCTATGCAATGCTGGCGAAGCAAAACGCCCCAGCACTTGCATGGCTCAGTGAGCATGTGCGGCTGGGGAACTAAACTGAACTGTCAAAGGGAAATAGTGTTTCCCTTTGAAAGTTCAGCCTGCCCAGGAGCACTCCCTCAGCTGGAAAAAAGCAGCTGAGAGAGTGCTCATTGTTTCACTGGGCTGGCTCCTTAGCTCCTCCATAATGGGTGAGGGGGACACTGGGTGGGCATCCCCTCGCCATTATGGATGAGCCGCCAGGCTCGGAATGGCCTATAGGGCAATAGGGCAATGCCTGTAGCAAAAATGCAAAATGCTATTGTGGGCCAGTCAAAATGGGCCACCTTTTTGGCCAATGTGGGCCAGTTTGATTAGTTACTTCAATATACAGTTAGTAATTTTGACCATTGTTGCTGAATAAAAACTCTTTAAATATTACAATGTACTTACATTTTTACACAATGTACCCCCTTCGGTACTATTTAAACAGTCTGTGACTAAAGGAATGAATATCCATTTACAAGTGCGGGCCACTTTTTCACTGATGCCTGAGACAGTTTCATGCTTCAGCCCGACCATGTGAGCCGCTCCTGCCCGTTTATTCCAAACTCTCACGGCCCCCCAGGGATGCCACCGCGGACCCCTGCGGGTGTGCGTCCCACAATTTGAATACTGCTGATGTAGATGTTTTTTCGACTCCAACATCTCGCCCGTCTCCACTAGTGCTTTCAAACACTGCAACAGTGTAGCACCGAATCTCTCAGCGGAAAATGGGCATGACATAGATTCACCCGTCGAAGTACCAATACCTATTCCCTTACTCAAGGCTTTGGGAAAATTGCAACATTTTACTGCAAGGCCTCCCCTAGCCAATGAGACCATTGCTAAATTCGAAACAAAGCCATGGAGACTATCTGGCAGATGTAGAGTTAATAGTAGGGCAGCATGATCACTTACCACCATATTCACAATGGTGATATGACTACACAGTGGACTCCGACCTAATGATACATATACAGGATCAATCCACGAGAAAGCCTCACCTCTGTGCCAAGCAAACCTATTGCTGTCATATGCCTCCCCCCACAGAAAAGCACAAAGTCAACCCCTGCCTTGCGTGTATAAATCGGAATCACGCCCACGAGTGATAAAATTTCAGTGGCCAGTATTGGCCTTGCCAGAATGTCATTTAGTTTGGCACCCTCAGCACAGTCAGAGGTAAAGTCTCCAGCTCTAATAATGTCATGTGAGTGGCCATCTTCTAGCCACTTATTAATCACATTATCCACGGTTGCTTGTAATAGGGATCCTGTAATCTCTTTAGGGTTCCAATGTAAATGTATTAACAACAGTTCCATTTCTGGAGAGTCAGTAAACAGCCCAACTGCCATAAACCCATCATTTCCATTGTCTGTTTCATAGTGTTTTGCTTTAATATTTAAATCAAGTGATATGTTCCTCTTTTGGCCATTTTGTTAAATGTTTTAAATCAAAATGTCGAACTGCCATGGCTTCTTGGAACATTAGAACGTGTTTATTCAAGAAAAAGTCAGTTGTCTGGAAAACTCTTGTTATGTTGTTGTACCTGCGGGCATTCCAGGATGCTTTAGATAAATACTCTGGGTTAAAGGTGTTTTGAGTTGTTTCTAGTGTTTGCAAACATATTTATGGCTATCTCCAACCAAGACCAGTCCTGCAAAGTTTCCTGGCTCAATTTCACCTTTGAGAGATTGCTTGATGTATTAGCGGGGTTGCCCAAAGGTTCACACACTTCTTTTGAGACCAGAATGCTAGCACTGGGGCTGAGAGAAATTACAAGACCGGAGCCAAAGTAGTCACCTCACATAAATCAAACCCCAAAGTTCTAAGGGTTGGACTCCCATCCAGGACCAAGTAGTCAACTATTTAAGGATATAAATAGCATACCAGACGGTAATGTTTTAATTTTGGGAATGCCACATAATCAATATCCCCGGCATGCAGTGCTCGAAGCACAGGAATGGCTTGAATAATGTCCAGGGGTTTACCTCTATTCATTATTAAATCTCCATTTATGATGTTTTCCCAATAATTTGTATGATCTTAAATGTTTTTTGAGATTCATCGGATGAGTACATATTGAGAGGTTTAGTTGGCATTATTGGATCATCCTGTTCATTACCAAAACTTCTGCATGGTCATCATATGCTGGCCTTGCAGGTGTCATAGGGGTTTCCCTTAACAGGGCAGTCCTAGCAGAATCATTGACTTCAAAAATGATCATGCAACTGTCACTGGGGTTTATATAGTGTGTGGTCAAGTCTCTTGCAGGTATCAAAATGTGGTTAAAATGTGGTTATCTTACTTTGATTTGCCTCGTCCACGAATTGACCTGTCACAGATACACCGTTTGTGGTATGTAACCCAACCAAAGGCACTTGCTCACTTTCTGCAGGGCCCTGAGGGTTTCAATCGAGGACCTCATCCACTGTAATAAGTGAATGCAAGAATTTTAGTGAGGATTTGTTTTTATTTTTATTCGGTGCTGCTTGATTTTTTGTCTTCCTTTCACCTTGTTGAATACGCCTTTTGACTTGTCTTTTGGGCATTGCCATGGACTCCGTACTGTTTGAGAGCAGTTGGCTTGGGCCACCACTGATTTCCTCCATCCTCAGTGGCTTCTTCTGCTCTGGGTGAGTCAGACAGCATTGGAGATGCACATAAGGCAGTCTAGCTATCCACTAAAGGAGCTGTGCTATTAGGCGTTTGACTGATGGGGATAGGGACTTATTCACCTACCTTCTGCTCTGCCAACATGGAATTCTTCATGTCCAAATGAAATGCCAAAACTTCCGTTTGTTTTGCCAACAGATTGTTCTTGGTGTTTCCAACAAGGTCCAGCAGAGACGGTATTCTATGATCAGATGTTTGAGTCTTTTTTGCATTATCGTGTATTATATCCTTAAGATTATCATACAGTCTACTAGCAGTAACTCATGTACCAAGTTTAAGGCAGAAATAGAAGCTGGGGCCAATGGATCCAGGTTTGGCAATATATTAGAATCCCGCCTTATTTGGCTGTTCCTAGGTGTGAAAAAGTCAGTGGCAGAGATGACTTCCTTGGCGGCCCGTGTGAGTCCCACCCGAGCACATTTCCTTGGTTGAACATCACAGATGAATTGACATTCACAGAACAATCCACTCCACTTTTCCCGCCCAGGTCTCCCATTTCCCCACAAAGGCATAGGAATGATTCATCATGTAAAATTGAGGTTTTTTGTTCTGTTCCTGTATTGTGTGCTATAATTTCGGGCCTGTCTCCTGTTACAGGGGCATTTATGAAGGCTACAACGGGGATTGGAACGGTTGCTTCAGTTAGTAGTCTGTCTCCAATGGCAAAATTACCAGTTTGAGATATTTCCTGTGAGATAACAGCAGCGATCGACACCCCAGTCTGTGTACAAGAAATAGTGTTTACTTGATTCATTGCTAACAAGCCATCAGAGGTCTCTGTGGATGGATGCCTCACCTCATGTCCATAAACATGTATTGTCGAAAATTCCAAAGCGGCATTTTGGTCTTGCATTACTTCTGATGGTTGGCAATAGGAATTCATGTGTACTGTTTTTTTTAAATTTTTTATTTATGTATCACCCCCCCTTGTGCCGACGAGTCCTTGCTAGTTGACCCCACCAAGTTCAGAGAAGTTTCAATAAGGTCATTGTTGGAATCACCTTGTGTGTTCAACGTCCGTTTGCTGCGTAATGATGCAGCCATACTGGTGTCTTGTCGGTAGACAGCATGTGTATTCCCCAATGAAAATGACTTGCACAGGTATATGATGCGTAGATAACCTATAGCAGTCTAGAATCTTAGGGGAAGTTTACAGTAAGGCGTTTTAGGAAAGGGAGGTCACAATGTTACAAGGTTCAAATTGTAAAAAAAATATGTCACTCACTCTCTCCGGTCACGGAATCTTTAAACAACTTCCTCCCAGGAAAATTCCTGTCAAATAGCGACGATCTGCAAAATTACATATCCCGCCACTCGCCCACAGCAACACATTAATACTCAGCGCGCTCTGCGCGCTCAACGAGTATTACTACTTTTGAATGGAGCACTCCTCCCACAGCAATAGGTAGTGATGAAAGACTCCGGGTAAACGGGCAGGCAACTAGAGCAATGATCTCAGCTCAATGTGTCAAAGCTTGTGGGCAACACAGTAACACTTCCAAAGACTTCATGGCCACCCACTGGGCCATAAGGATGGATTCCAGCAACCCTCCCAGTGAATTGTTCCTGTTGAAAATGCCTAATGTCTTGTACCCCACAGGAAAAAAGCTGGATATATTTTCCGAGTCCCTACTTCACAATGTTTTTTCCAATAATGGCTGCATGTGTTTATAATAGCAAGCCATCTAGAATTCTTTACTGACTGGGATGGTTGGGCTGAAAGACCTATCTCCTGCAACCTCCTCTTTTCAACATCCATACTGCCCAGTTCCAGGAGTTGGGAGAGAGGGCAGAGACCTACACTCTTTGTATAGACAATTCCAATAGGAATAGAACCCAAGGCATTCATGGCCAAAAGGGCATAATCAAGATGACATCCACCCCAGAATCCCCGATCCTGACCGCTGCCCTCAGACTTAAAGAAATCAGAGGGAAGGCATAAAGAAGGTAATTTGGCCTCATCAGGGACATGGTGCCCACTCCTCTGCCTACATCTTTTTCAGACACAAACATATCTATGGAACATATGTAACAAAAAATCCTTCGGAAAAGTCAAAGTTGAACTGTCAGTGCTCTGTAGCGTGGGAACTAGCATGGGAACCATCAACTCATATAATCATCTGCGACATTGCCCATCCCTCTGATATGGATGACTTCAATGACAGAAGGTGTTTCTCCACCCAATAACCATGCCCGAAAGCCAACTTGGCCAACGCAGGTGTCCTGGTCCTTCTCTCTCTGTTCTCAGACACCAAGGTAGAAGTGTTGACTGTTCAGACAAGCACCAATTTCCACCTGACATTTTCCTAAAATGACTTCAGTTCTCTGAACACAGCTGCCAGCTCCTTCCAATTTGAGGAATGTCCCCGAATAGACTCCTCCCATTTTTCTTTGTGTTATTCCGTTTTGTGGGTGGCTCTCCAACCCCCCCGCCACTTGCACCACTGGTATAAAATACTCTCTAAAGGCATGACCAGGGTGAATACCTGCCCCAAATTTACCTCCATCATTTACCACTTTAGTGCATTCCTCACCTCTTCAGATTACCTTCAATTACCATCTGAGGCAGGTGAGTGCAGGCTGAAAGTAGAGAGACCCCTGGGGCCTATGTCTTATATTTTGTTGCAAAAACCTTTGTTTCAGCGCTTCTTGCACCCTTGCTGCTCCTTCCTCCCTCCCGCCCCTCCGCATCCACTTCCCTGTTCCCTCCCACTTCCGAAATCCTCCCACCTCCCCTGATTGGTGGATCACTCCGAGGCTTGCAGGCCTAGCAACCGGCTGCTCGAGCCGCACGCCTCTTACCATCTGAGGCAGGTGAGTGCAGGCTGAAAGTAGAGTGCCCCTGGGACCTATTTCTAATATTTTTGTTGCCAAAGTCTTTGTTTCAGCGGTTCTAGCGCCCTTGCTGATCCCTCCTCCCTCCCACCCCCCCTGCATCCACTTGCACTTTCTAATAGCATTTAGAAAGTGTGCCTAATAGCTTATCTATGGTATAATCGCATTTAGAAAGTGTGCCTAATGCCATATCTGTGGTCTAGTTGCATTTAGAAAATCCACCTATTAGCATATTTGTGGTGTAATTGCATTTAGAAAGTCCACCTAATAGCATATCTGTGGTGTAATTGCATTTTAAAGCCCACCTAATAGCATACCTGTGGTGTAATTCCATTTAGAAAGCCCACCTAATAGCATACCTGTGGTGTAATTGCGTTTAGAAAGTCCACCTAATAGCATATCTGTGGTGTAATTCCATTTAGAAAGTCCACCTAATAGCATATCTGTGGTGTAATTGCATTTAGAAAGTCTCCCTAATAGCATATTTGTGGTCTAGTTTGCATTTAGAATGTCCACCTAATAGCATATCTGTGGTGTAGTCGCATTTAGAAAGTCTGCCTAATTGCATATCTGTGGTGTAGTCGCATTTAGAAAGTCTCCCTAATAGCATATTTGTGGTCTAGTTTGCATTTAGAAAGTCCACCTAATAGCATATCTGTGGTGTAGTTGCATTTAGAAAGTCTGCCCAATAGCATATCTGTGGTCTAGTTTGCATTTAGAAAGTCCACCTAATAGCATATCTGTGTTGTGGTTGCATTTAGAAAGTGTGCCGAATAGCATATCTGTGGTGTAGTTGCATTTAGAAAGTGTGCCGAATAGCATATCTGTAGTGTAATTGCATTTAGAAAGTGTCCCGAATAGCATATCTGTGGTGTAATAGCATTTAGAAAGTGTGCCTAATAGATTATCTGTGGTATAATTGCATTTAGAAAGTGTGCCCAATACCATATCTGTGTTCTAGTTGCATTTAGAAAGTCTGCATAATAGCATATTTGTGGTCCAGTTGCATTCATAAAGTCTGCCTAATAGCATATCTATGGTGTAGTTGCATTTTGAAAGTCTACCTAATATATAACTGTCGCCTAGTAGAATTCAGAAAGTCCACCTAATAGCATATCATTGGGTTAGTTGCATTTAGAAAGTCTGCCTAATAGCATACCTGTGATGTAGTTGCATTTAGAAAGTCTGCCTAATAGCATACCTGTGATGTAGTTGCATTTTTAAAGTCTGCCTAATGCATAACAGTCGCCTAGTAGAATTCAGATAGTCCAAACAATAGCATATCAATGGCCTAGTTGCATTTAGAAAGTCTGCCTAATAGCATATCTATGGTCTAGTTGCATTTAGAAAGTGTGCCTAATAGCTTATCAGTGGTTTAGTTGCATTTAGAAAGTCTGCCCAATAGCATATCCGTAGTCTCGTTGCATTTAGAAAATCTGCTAATAGCATATCTTTGGTCTAGTTGAATTCTGAAAGTCTAAATAGAAACTATGATATAGTTGAATTTAGAAACTGTGAATAATCTCACCCTGTGGTATAGTGAATATGAAAACGATGAATAATCTCACCCTGTGGTATATTTGTACTTAGGAACTGTGAATAATCTCACCCTGTGGTATAGTTCAATTTAGAAACTGAAAATCTGACCCTGTGGTATAGTTGAATTTAGAAACTGTGAATAATCTCACCCTATGGCATATTTGAATTTTAGAATTCAATCTCTCATTACTCATCACCACTCCTGTCTCGACCCACCTCCTCATCCTCCCAATCTTGATCATCACCATCCTCCCCCCTGCCTCACCCTACCTGAAACCCCTCTCCCTCGAATTCTCACCACCCACAACTGAAACTCCTAACCTCCCACCTTCAAATCCTCTGACCCAAATCCAATCAACCCGTCACACCAGACCAACCCTTCCCCCCCAAGCCCACCAACTCAACTGCCCGTCTACTCTTCCCGTCGCCCACCATCCACCCCCCTCTTGCTCCCCATTTTCCACCCTCTCCCGTCCAACCCCCCACCTCTGCAACTCCCTCTTCATCCTCCTGTACCCAAGTAAATTGCTTCCTTTTTAATGCCCGATCTGTAGCAAAAAACAGACACAGCATCTTTGACCTCCTCGCCTCTGACAAACCGGACCTGGTCTTTATCACGGAAACCTGGTTCTCTGACGACTTCACGCCTATCGCCAATGAAGCCTTCCCATCAGACTATTCCCTCATCCCACTGAACCGTCCCTCTAGAGGAGGAGGAATAGCAATCTCCTTCAAGTCCCACTTCTAGGCCTCAATCATCGACAACCAGCCATCCATTCCTTCCTGCGAATCTCTCCTCGTAAAACTATCCCTCCCCCTTTCATTCTCCCACAGCTTCCTAATCATCTACAGACCCCATGGCTACGATAGACAATTCTCAAACAACCTCTACGACTCTATTGCCACCCTCCAACTAAACCATCCCACCCTCACCCTTGTAGGAGATTTCAACATATGGCTTGACATCCCCACCAACCCTATGACCCACTCTCTGGTTGACGGCCTAGACGCAATTAACCTCCATACCCACATAAACGGGCCGACTCACTATAAAGGACACACACTTGATGCCATCTTCAGCTCCCACAACCTGATGCATCTAAACCCCCGCCACCCCTATCATCTGGTCCGATCACTTCATTGTTTCCTTCGCCATTCGCTCACCCAACCCGCTCACCCAACCCGCTCCCACTTACCCGAACCAGAACCTCCGAACCTACGCAAATGTTAGAAGAAACTAAAAATCCTTCCCGACCTAGCCGATGCACTCCTTCAGTCTCCTCCCCCTACCCGCCTACCCAATGAACACCCAATCTCCGACGCCTTTGACTCATGGCTCAACACCTCACTAATCCCGCTCACCCACTCTTGCAACCATGGCCTTTTTCCTAGATGGTTCACACCAGAACTGAAGATCACTAAACAACTATATAAATCCCTAGAACGCAAATGGTGGAAAGACAAAACAGCCCTGAGCAGATCCACCTTGGCCCGGTACCATCGCCACTACAAGGCCGAAATCTGTAAAGCTAAAAAAGCCTGTTACAACTCCCAAATCCTAAACTGTAAAAACCCGAGCAAACAACTTCACAAAATCATTGCCAAATTCACCAAACTATCATGTACCACCACCCTTCCCACCCCCTCACAATCACTGTGGGACTCACTCTCTCTACACTTTTACACCAGAGCTCTCTAAAGAACAAAATCATTGCCGAATTCACCAAACCATCATGTACCACCACCCCTCCCACTCCCTCACAATCACTCTGCGACTCACTCTCTCTACACTTTTACACCAGAGCTCTCGAAAGAACAAACTCTCTAAACAACAAACTAACTCTCTGACACCCACCAAGCAATCCACCCACCCTACCTGCCATCCCACCGCCTGCGACCACTTCCCAACCGACTTTCGACTCCTTCATTCCAATATCAACTGACCAATTTCTCAAACTTCTCTCTGCCCGCAAACCATCCGGCTCCCCGCTGGACCCCTGCCTGCCACAACCCTCAAAGAAATGTTCGCATCTACCTGCGCAGGAGAACGCCCAAGAACCATCATAAACGATTCCCTCTCCTCGGGAATTTTTCCTGATGCGTTCAAAACTGTTCATGTCAAGCCTCTTCTAAAAAAACCTTTGCTCGACCCTCTCGAGCCCCTAAACTACCGCCCCATCTCAAACACCAGGTTCCTTGCCAAACTCATTGACCGAACCGCCTACTCCCAACTAAATGCCTTTTTCGAAGCCAACAATCTCCTAGACCCCACTCAATCAGGTTTCAGAGTCTGACACGGAACCGAAACCACCCTAACCTCAATCTGGGATGACCTTAAAAACACTTCTGATTCTGCGGGATTCACCGCACTAATCCTTCTTGACCTAGCCGCCGCCTTCGACACAATCAACCACACAATCCTCCTTAACCGCGTCCACTCCCTGGGAATCCGTGGAAACGCTCTCAAATGAATGACATCCTTCTGCGACAATAGGAAACAAATAACCCTACTCTCTACCTATGCTTCCCGCACCGGACCAGTCAACAATAGAGTTCCACAAGGAGCATGCTTATCGGCCCTCCTGTTTAACGTCTATATGTCCACCCTCCCATGAATAATCCGCTCGCCCAATATCCTGTGCTACAAATACGCCGATGACACACAACTAATCCTAAAACTCCTGAATTCAAAACCCAACTGCCAACCCAACCTTGCTTCCTGCCTCCTCGGCATAGATCACTGGATGACCACAAACCACCTCTTGCTAAACCCCTCCAAAACTGAAATCATGGTATTTGGCAACACCGAACTTCTTCCGCACCCACTACCCTGGCCATCTGCCATGGGCAAATCCTCGACACACTCAAATTCAGTAAAAAACCCTGGATGCACTCTAGACTCAGATCTAACCCTCTCGCTCCAAGTCAACAATGTCTCCAAGGCCTGCCACTACCACCTTAAAACTCTTAGGCGCATTTTTCCATACCTCTCCTTTCCAACGAACTCTCTGCGGTCCAATCAATTGTTTTGTCAAGACTGGGCTATGCTAACCCCCTCTACCTCAGAGTCCACGCGTACCAACTGACTAAACTACAAAGAGCACAAAACGCTGCAGCCAAACTGCTACTAGCACTTGGCCCAAGAGATCACATCTCCCCAGCCCTCAAAACTCTGCATTGGTTTCCAGTTGCCCGAAGGGTGACCTTCCAAACCTTATGCATCTCTTACCGAGCAATGCATAAAACTGGACCTCAATATCTTCAAGACAAACTAAAACCCTACCATCCTCCACGCACTCTAAGCTCTGCCGGCCTCCTAGTCATACCAAAAACCAACTTAGTCAGATTAGGTGGATTCTCAGCCCTGGCCCCCACTCTGTGTAACGCACTTCCACCACACATCCGACTCACAGAGGACCTTATGCCTTTTTGCAAATTACTGAAAACATGGCTCTTCCCCTAAAATCGACTCTTAACTCAAACTGGATAACAGCAATCAATGACCTTAGCCCAAAGCTGCTATATCATAAATATCAATCCAGGATCATGATCCAAGCGAGAAATCGAAAATTAATAACCGCTAATGTAAATTAGAACGGATAAACTGAATAGAACAAGTGAAGTGGATGAAAGTAGTGAAGTGGATGAAAGGAATAAACTGGATGAAAGCAGTGAAGTGGATGAAATTAAGGAAATGGATGAAATAAATCAAATGGACGAGAGGAACGAAGTGGACGAGTGGAATAAAGAGGACGAGAGGAGGGAAATGATGAGTGCATGGAACGGATAGATGGCATTGAATGACAGAGTGCATGGAATGAACAGAACAAATGGAATAGATGAATCAAGTGCATGACATGGATGGAGTGCATGGGACGGATGGAGTCCATGGGACGGATAGAGCGCATGGGATGGATGACATGGGTAGAACGGATGAAGTGGGTGGAGCGGATGAAGAGTGTGGAGCGGATGAAGAGTGTGGAGCGGATGAAGAGTGTGGAGCGGATGAAGAGTGTGGAGCGGAGGAAGAGTGTGGAGCGGAGGAAGAGTGTGGAGCGGATGAAGAGTGTGGAACGGATGGAATACATGGATCGGACGAAGTACATTGATCAGAAGGAACGCATGGAACTGATTGAACATATGGAGTGCATAGAACCGAGGGAGTACATGAGACGGATGGAATGCATGGAACAGATAGAGGGCATGGAATGGACATTGTGCAAGAACGGTTGGAGTGCATGGAACGGTTGGAGTGCATGCAACGGTTGGAGTGCATGGAATGCATAGAGTAGTCACTACGGATGGCCCGGACTCAATGGATGGAGTTGAACAGACGAAGCTGACAGAACAGACTGAGTGAATAAAACAGATAGAATAAATGGTTCAGATGTGCGCTCGATCTCAAGCACCTACTGAAAACCATCACATCACATCACCATGCTTACTCTCATACACCACCACTCAACTAGAACACAGCGATACTATGACACATTCGGTATAGCTGTTCTCATACCAACACCTAAAAGAAATAGAACAACTGATTCGATATCCTAGGAACCACTTAGGTCCGAATTTGAAACTTCTCGAATTTCAGGCTATCCAGTCACTAGCCTCGGACCCGTCCATAGTTATCAAGGCGGCCGATAAAGGCGGGGGGATAGTGGTTTGGGACGCTGGTAAATATGACAATGAAGTATTGCGACTTCAGCACATCCCTGGTCATTATATGAAAATTGCAAAAGACCCTTCGGACATGATTAAACTTAACATATTCCAACTCACTGAGGAAGTCAGTCACGCAGGCTTCTTTTCTGAAAAGGAAGCCGAATTTATCAACCATTCGGAAGAACGTTTGCCTCTTTTTTACATTATGCCGAAAGTGCACAAAGATATGGAGAACCCTCCAGGACGCCCCATAGTATCGGGCTGTGGTTCACTACTTGAACCCATATCAAAATATATCAATTTTTTTATTAAACCCCTAGCTATGGCAACCCCCACTTTTCTCCTTGACTCAAAAGATGTGATTAATTTGGTGGAATTTAAAACATTTGATTCTAGTACAGAAATATTGGTCACTCTTGATATTGAGGCGCTCTATACAAATATACCTCAAGACAGAGCTGTCTTGAGTTTAAAAACAATGCTAAATAGACAACCGTTACCACATGCTGTCCCTACAGACTTTCTGTGCAAGGCAGCTGAGTTGGTTTTAAAGAACAGCTTCTTTAAATTCAAGGTGGAATTCTTCCTACAATATAAGGCACGGCAATGGGTTGTACTTTTGCTCCTAACCTGCCCATTATTTTCATGGCCCTACTTGAGGAAGAAAACATCCTAGGGGTTGTCAATCCTTTTAGAGACCAAATCAAAATATACCAACGGTATATCGACAATATATTTATGATTTGGGAGGGTACTCAAACATCACTAGTGTTATTTATGGAATGGCTCAATGGTATAGACTTAGATATTAATTTCACCTTTGAATATTCAGTCTCTAGAATTGCTTTTTTAGATTTATCTATTTTTGTTGAAGAAGGGTATCTACGTACAGAATTACATAGAAAACCCACAGAAAGGAATACTACATTAAAATATCAAAGCCAGCATCCCGCTAGTTTACTTTGTAACTTGCCTTATGGCATGTTCCTACGGCTACGCCGCAATTGCACGGACATTGCCAATTTGGTTAAACATGCTGAAACACCCAAAAAAACTGATAAAACACTCGAAAAAGAGAGCTCGATATACCAATCGAGACCAGCTCCTATTACCTAAACGTGACATTGTAAAAAAGGAGGAGCTGGTCTGTGTTTCAACCTTTTGCCAACACAGTAATGCCATTAGAGGCATTATTCTAAAAAATTGGCGCATTCTTAATGCCTCAGGCAATAGTTTGCCTAAACCGTTGTTTGCTTTCAAAAAAAGCAAAAATTTGAAACAACAGATGACTCGTGCAATTAGAATGCCATTAAAAATTCCTACCATTCGAGATACTCATTTAAATCCAGTTGTTGGCCATTACCCATGCTCTTCGTGTATTGGCTGCATATTTTCAAAGAAAACCATGTATTTTTGTGCGCAAAAGAAAAATTGGGATCTTCGTACATTTACTACATGCAGGAGTAAAAATGTAATTTATGCCATCCGCTGTCCCTGCCAGCTGTTGTATATTGGAAAAACAACCCGAGAGGTGAGTACTCGCATTAATGAACATCATTCAAAAATTAAAACACGGAACTTAAATGCGCCCATGGTAATTCATTTTGTAGAGAGGGGACACAATGCAGAACAAATACAATGGTTCTGCATAGAAAAGGTGTATGCTCAAAATCAGACCCAAATGATAAAAAAATTGGACTATAAAGAAAAACTTTGGATCTTTAATTTAAAAACATTAACAGAAGGTCTAAACACTTTGGAGCCTTGGCACCAGAATAATTAACAATAGCTATTCCAGCTCCCTACCTCTTACTTGTCTCCATCATAGGGGATTTTGCACATTTGCACAGTCGTGCAAGAGCATGCCCTTTTAGACCACAGTTAGTGTAGGGTTCTAATCTAACTCAAGCTGAATCCAACTTAATTTTCAATGCATGGTAGGGCTCCATGGTAAGCAGCCAATTGAGCAGTTGGCAGCCAATTGAGCAGTTAACTGTCTATGGTTATCCATGCAGGATTTTTGAACGTGTATGTGACCACACTAGTTGCGATCTCACATTAGAGATAAACCATTGCCTCCTGTGCAGCTTGACTTTAAACTGCGCCGCAATCGCCGGCAGCACGTTTATAAAATAATGCCGTAGCTACAGATTATTCTTAAAATTAGGAATTGCTGGCCCAAAATTACAACAATTGGCAGCTTGAGTTTCATTATTATTGCCATGTAATTCCTACCAAGTGATACGAGTCTTTAACCATCTTGGACGTCCATTTGAGTACATGACACGACGTTGTCATGACATCGAAAGGTCATGTGACACAAACCTTGATCACATGACCAAGGGGACTCTATATTAGCTCGTAGCGAAAGTAACACAACGCCGCTGCCTGTACGCGTGTGTTTGAGCCCACTTGTTCCGAGTCATTTAGTTGGAAGTTGCTATTCGAGCAACACCCTGCTTTTGGCAGAAGGTAAGCAGCAAATGAAATCCTTCTGTAGAAACTTGTACCGAGCGCTTTGGTTGTGGTACCTAGACTGCGGGCTCGGATAAAACCAGACGGGCCACGATGATGTTGTGTTGTCTCTCGAAATACTAATAATTATAACACTACACTGGCATGGGGCGTTAGGAATTGACTTAACCCGCGGTGGATTAAAATATTATTCTCCATGCAATGACCAGTGTGATTAACAGGCATGTTATAGAAAGACAGTAATGGGCCGCTTTGTTTCAGGGATGTAAGACTCCTGTGAGGCCCAGCGTGAGATGCTCGTAGCCAGCATTTCCACTCCTAAAGTTGTGTTACCAACTTGACACTTTAGGTAAGCTCGTGCGTTGGGATATTTGATATTTTATACTGCAGATGGGATTGAAATTTAATTATACTCAATTATCTTCATAATCCCACAGGGCGCTACCCTACTGTGAACTCAGTACATCTTCTGGGCAGGAACCAGTTTCTGGACACTGCCAATTCTAACAAACAGTTGTTCCAGTTATAATAAAAGGAGTGACAGATTGTACCCCCTCCATATTTTCCATGTCAAGGTTAGTGCCTATTATTCCTGTAATTTTGTGCCAATACACCATGCTTAAATATACACGAAGGCTGCCAGATAGATTGCTGTTCTTGAATATTCTATAATCAAGTGGTTCTTGTTGTTTTTTTAGCAGAGGTTGCCATTATGCAGCCTGCAAAAGTCAAACTTTTTTCCTCCTTGTGTTCACTTTCCCACAATTGAGAGGTTTTGATGTCTGTTATATTTAAAACAGAACATATTACTAATTTTTGGTGTCGTTTTTGTCCATGCCCCGAGTCCACTGTAATTTAGGATACCGATTCAAATGGGTAGCCCTTTTCCTGTTAGACGCCTACGTTTCACTCTAGAGATGTGTACTCTGGGTAACAGCAGGTTATTGTATTGTTTTGTTTATACATTGACTTTTAAATCTTGCTTTTTATCGTGCATTTGGTTTTAATATATTACATAATGTTTCCATCAAACGAGAGGGGACTTATGAGTTTATGTCTCCCCTTATCGTTTTTAGAATGTAATTTTTATCTCCTGAAGAAGACGTCACTATAATAAAGTATACATGTCGAAACCGGTAGAGAGAAACTTGTGATGAGGTCGTGGTTGAAGATTCTTGGGACCCATCTCAACTTCTTGGCCACCTTTATTATCTATCGTGGCCATGTATATTGATTTCACATTCTTTCTATAAATAATCTATCTGATGAATTATATGTCATGATTTTTATAGATTTTACATTTTATACTCATTGGTGTTTTGTATGAGTGAATTGATGTCTGACGGATGCTTGTGGATGAATGGTTGCACGTTTGAATAGGATGAATTTTATTTTATAGATATGTTCTAAAAGCTTTTTTCCTGCTATGTAATTTTCGCAGTAAGTGTAGATTAAATCATGATTCAAGTCATATTAAAAATGTATCAGGTCTAATAAAGTCCTTTGATACTTATTTTCAAATTGTACCCCTTGGATATTTTTTCCGTTAACAATTGTTACATTAATACCCTAATTCAGAGCGTGGGATTCCCTGTGTCTTTCCAAAAACATACTCATACCAACACCTGCCACATACTCCCCATCATCCTAACTAAACACAGCTGGCTTCACACCCGCCAGCCTAGGCGTTCTCCTCAGGCCTAACACAGCCAGAATCAGTCCGGTATCACCCTACCAGAACAACCACATACTCCTGATATCCCAACCACCACACCTACCGCTAAGAAGCAGCTATCAAACGAGTGCTATACCTGCTGCACACATATCCGGTGCTCTCACGCACCTTATGACTCTCTCTCTCTCTCTCTCTCTCTCTCTCTCTCTCTCTCTCTCTACTGACTTGAACTACGGTTCCCGAGGGAGTTCAACCTACCAGCATAACATAACATAATATATGGATCAAGTTCTCAAAACCCTGGAAGGAAAAGCCAGTGGCAGCGAAGGCACACAATGAGGGTCTCAAGAGAAATATCTTGCATGGTACCACGAATATCCATGGCACTATTTGCCCATGGACTTAAAGTAGCTATCTCGCTGATACATATTTCAGCCTCAGCGTGCTGCTCAAAACTGCTTGTAATCTTCGGACTCTTTCCTTAGGGAGAACAACTCTGCCTGAGTCCGACTGAAATAGGGCCCCAATGTATTGTATTCGCTGATAAGATCCAAGTGGATTATGCTCCAATTATCTAAGAGTGCAAAGACATTTCATAGCCCATATACCCTTTGCACTTGCAACCTTAGGTGTCCTACGGATGGTGCCTTGATGGACCAGTTATCTAAATGTGTAAAGACCTGCAACGTCTCTAGACAAAGAGCTGCCACCACTGGTGTCCTAACCTTGATCAATACTCTGTTCGGATTTCAGGCTGAAAGTGGAAGTCTCAGACTCGTATGACAGTACATGACTGCAAATCTGAGAACACGTTGATGAGACTCCCGGGTGGGCACATGTCCAGGAGATCTAGTAATGCTATGAAGTCTCCTTTCCTGATTAGGTGAATCATTTTCTGCAAAATGCCCATCTTCAATCTGCAATTCTTGACCATAGGTTCAGCCCCTTCAGATACAGATCCAGACTGTATTTCCCAAAAGGCTTGGGTACCAGAAAAATCAAATAAATCATTAAACACCTTCTCCTACTGTCCCATCTGTAACAGGAGCAATGACTTTTTTCCCTTTAACTCCACTGCACCCTGCAAGAGACCCTTCATCTTGGCTCTGTTCTTAGGAATTGGAGTAGAGAGAATGTCCAATGGTTTTGGGGTTTCTTGAAATCATGTCTTGTTTCCCCGCTGAAGCAAACTGAGTAACCAGACATCCAATGTCAACTGGGCCCATGCCTTTGTGAAAACTACCAGCTGATTTCCAACCTGGCATTGACTGGCAGGACCTCTTCTGCTGCTGAGGAGATCAGAATTTACCTGCAGCATTTGTCATTGTAGTTCTATGCTTGTTTGGAATCTGACCTTCAATGGCCCTGTTGATTTATCAATCATTTTGTAGCCTGTTCATCTAGGTTTCTACCCGATATGGGTCTGTGTCCTTACTTTGGCAGAATGTTTCTAATTCCTGAAAATGTTCTGCACTATTTCTTTCAGAGTGTCACCAAACAGCTTGGCCCAACTCAAACTGCATTTTTAGTTGGGGAACCTTTTGGGAAGCATCTATATGCCAACCTCTGACCTGAATGTGCCATCAACCAGAAAGTGACGCTCCAATAGTCTTGGTTGACCCTTTGGCACATTCAAAGGATTGATACAACAGAAACACAACCTACTTTAGCTCATCTACCAGAATTGAAGAACTCTCTGTTCTGGCAATGTCCCTGTTTAGAGTCTGAAAACCATTCAAGACTGTCTGAGCTGGATAAAATGTATAAGTACTTGATCTTAGTGGCAACTGTGTTCCAGTATAGAGTTCCCTTAAAGTTCACTTTCCTGT